>NC_080088.1:118106314-118417564 GCF_950005125.1 Chionomys nivalis
GCCCTGCCCTGTGATATGATCTCGGGAATGACAGCTGTGACCGACGCCCAACAGGGATGCGTGGGTTAACTGCCATGCCCAGTGACAACTAATCTTTTAAGACTCCATTGCTAAAGTTCATTCATAGCAAATGTGGCCAAGTCCTGCCAGATGTCCTGAACCTAAGAGGGGCCAATGGCTGGCGAAGGTCGCCAAGGGTGCCACAACCTGTGAGAAGTCACCAAGCCTGCCTTCTTCCCCTCCCTCTCCTTCCTTCTTCCCTCTATCCTTTCTTCTCTACCTGTCTCATCTTCTCCCCCCTTCCCTCTCCCTCTTCCCATTTCTCCAACTTTCCTTAAATGAATTTGGGCTGACTCACCCCTTGCCCACTTAGCTGCTTCTCCTGCGTGGATGAGATCTAGGCACAAGGGAAGTGATACCGTCTCAGGCCATCTTGGAGACTGGTGCCCAGTAGCGATCCACAATACCAGGTTGGGTCTGGTGCATAAAAGGCCAGCGTCCATCACCGGAATGACAGACATGTTGTCATGGGTTTTAATTGTGGAAAATGGTGGGGGCGTGGTGGCAATTAGGAGCAACCACCATCAGCTTCCAGGGGGACCTTGCCTGTGTTCCAGAGGACATGACTGCATGGAATCCCCATCATAGGAAATACTTACAGACGTCATACATACATAACATACATACATACATACCCCCCCCGTGTGTGTGTCTTTGACAGACGAGGAAACTGAGACTTAGAATATCTGTGTCCCTAGTCACATATCACCCAGCTTGTGAGAACCCGGGTGAGTGCTTTGAGACCAACTGTAGATTAAGCATTCAATACTGACGGGTTCCCAACCCAGCTAAGGCAATCTTGTGGGCTTGATCTTGAGCCTGCCCTGGATTTGAAGGTCACCCTGCCTTCCATCATCTCTCTGGGTTGTTTGCGGCCCCCCCAACCCCGAGTCGATGTCCAATCCAAATGAATCACAGCCAGACACTCAGCCAGCTGCCTCTCTAGCCCGGGTAATGCCGTCTCCTCGATGAGGGGTGGAACATTCTCTCCCAAATGGCAGGATGGGGTGGTCTTCCCTGACTCTCGCCCTACAATGGGAACAGACACTTCTGAGCCATTATCACTGGGGATCAGTGTGGGTCTCAGTTTTAGTGCCTGCAAAATGGTAACACACACAGAGGCGATGTTTGAAAGCAGCAATGGATGGATTAGGCACAAGGAAAATTCTATCAAGGAAAATTGCTGCCGCATTCAAGCAATGTTTCATTAACAACAACCCCTTCAGAGCAGCAATCCCATAGCAACGATTACAGTACAAGAAGTTGTCCCAGGTCCACATTCTGTGGTTTTTATACCTCAAGTCCCTGCCACGCACTGTAATACCTACGCCCCTTCGTATGTCTAGAAGGCCCTGAGCCGGTGGCGTATCTCCACCCTCAGACCCCAAACACCTTCGCTGTCATTTTGCATTGAAGGCTGGTGGGTTTGGGGATTGGTCCTGCTCGGTTCTCTTCTCTGCATGGCTACTTGCCACTTAGGGGACCCTGAGCATCACAGTTCCGCGAAATCACATAAAGCAGACCTCCAACAGTGAAGGCCCATGGAAGAGGGTCAGGTGAGAGACGAAGCTTCCTGGATGGTGGGTGACCCACAGTGGCCACTTCATCAAGCAAATGGGAGGGGTGAAATGGGGGAGGGGGACTAGAGACAAGAGAGCTAGCAGAATCGCTTTGCTGTTCATTTATTATTTTCCTTTTTAGAGATAAGACTTGAGCACAGATTCCAGGTTAGCCTTGACTTCTCTATAGCCTGCAAGTCTCAGTGTCCTGCTGCCCAAGCTTCCCATGAGCTGGGATCATAGGTGTTGTGCAGTTATGTCTAGAGTCATTCATGTGTGTGTATGTGGGTATACTGTGTATGTGTGTGCACGTGGAAGCCAGAGCGCCTCAGGTGTTGTTCCTTGGGTACCATCTATCTTGCTTTTGAGCTGTGATTTCTCATCTGCCTGGAGCTCGCTGCAGGCTTAGCTAGCTGGCCAGGGATCCATTCATACATCTTCAGCTCTCAAATACTAGGATTCCACGCAACGCCACACCCATCTTTTTTTTCCCACAAGAGTTCTGAGGCTCAAACTTCGGGCCCCAAACTTGACTGGGAAGCACTTTACCCCAACCCATCTCTTCAGCCCCTAGTTAAATCAGGTTGTGGCTCAGTGTGGCAAACCATGAAACACATGGGTTCTGTAGCCCAGTTGTCTGACCTCAGATCCTGTCTCCAAGGAGCTCAAGATGTAGCTCCATGGTAGAAAGCCTACCTAGGACATGCACAGTGCTGGCCTTGATTCCCGGAAAGAGGAGGGGGCAGTGTTTAAATATAAACATTAATCCTGGAAAGAACTGAGCAGGGGGCTTGTGCCTGTTTAATCCCATCACTTGAGAGGCAGAGGCAGGGGGACTCTCTGAGTTGGAGGCCAGCCTGCTCTACACAGGACAGACAAGGCTATACAAAGAAACTGTCTCAGAAAACCAAAATGCAAAGAATCCTGGCCAGCAGGAAGGCCCAGTCCCTGAAATGCACCTTGCCAAGCCTGGTGACCTGAGTTCAATGCCCAGAATGCAGAGAATGGGAGGAGAGGACTCCCAAGTTGTCATCAGCCTCCCCACAAATGCTGTACCCACATACATACACAAATATGTAAATACAATACAAACTATCTTTAAAGTCAAATAAATAACCCTGGATCCGGGCTGTGTGATGGCGAGCAAGATGCCAACCTCCTCTGAGCTTCAGTTTCATCTTCCACAGAATAGGAATCAGACAGCCTGGGTGGTGGTGCACGCCTTTAATCCCAGCACTCGGGAGGCGGAGGCAGGAGGATCTCTGTGAGTTCAAGGCCAGCCTAGTCTACAAGAGCTAGTTCCAGGACAGGCTCCAAAGCTACAGAGAAATCCTGTCTCGAAAAAAAAAAACAAAAAAACAAAAAACAAAGAGAGAGAGAGACAGAGAGAGAGAGACAACAGAGAGAGAGAGAGAGACAGAGACAGAGAGAGACAGAGAGAGAGAGAATGGGAATCAGCCACAGGCTGGACTCCCTAGGTCGCTTTCTTGTGTCTCAGACCCGTAAAAAATGTAAAACATGGATCAGGCCTCGATGTCATTAAACACCTGACAGCACCCCATTGCAAATCGAGTTTGAAATGGGTCAGCTGACATCCTATGAAGTGTCCCAGAAGGCACGTCCTGAAGCCAGCAGTTGCTATGCCCTACAAAGCCCTATTGTTTCCACCCTAGCCAGGAACACGTGTTCCTCACCTCCGAACACTGTGCTGGGGGGTCCCACCCTCCATCTTTGAGACTCTGGGTAGCCCAGAAGGCTGCCTGGAAATCCGATCCACCGCCCCCCTCCCCTCCCCGTGCGCCCCCAAGATCCTTCGCAATCCCTCCATCCCAGCTACAGCGGTGCTGAGACTTGGGCTCGACTATAAATCATTTTTAATGACAGTGTGAGAAGAACGAAGTCGCAAAGCAAATCTTACATGACGCTCTCCTCACCGGCGGCATCGAATATCCTAAATCAAATGGTTTATGGCGCTGCATCAGGGGGCGGTGGGCTCTGGGCGAAATGAAGGAGCGCTATTATTGTCTGTCTCTGTGTGCCGGGGTCGCTTTCTTCAGGGAATTCTTAGCCGTTATGGTTGTGGGGCTCGCACCAGGCGGGGGAAGCAGGATGGTTGGAGGGTCCACCAGAATTCTAGGGGGACTTTTTATACAATAAGACAGCTTGTGTATGGGAACCAAAGCTAGAAACATGAGAAACTTCTGTGAATATAAACCAGGCCTGATCTGGGGTTCCTCGTCACTCACCTGAGGGGCCCCCTTTCCCATTCACAGAAAGCTATACAGTGAAAATCAAACTAAAACCACGGCAAATAAAAATAGGACTTCCTCTCCTCCCTCAAGCCCCAGTCAGAACTGGAAACGATCGAGGCTGAGCTGAACTTCAGTGCTCAGATGTGTTCCATCTGACAAACGTGCTCCGAGCATCTCTAGGCTTTGCCCCCCAGGATAAGCCCATGACACCTCCCAGGCGTGGTAATAGGGGGTCAGCAATTTTCTCCCCACAGTCAGTGGCTAAAAGAGTCTCCAAGTCCACGTCCTCTGTGGAACTTGAACTCTGGAGTTTTTGTTTAGGGAGTATAAGGACCTTTCTCTTCTTGTCATGGTGAAGAGTCAGGGGGAGTGGTGTGAAGCCTATGTGTGACTGGCATGTGAGTGTATACAGAAGATGCTTTCGAGCCCCTGAATGCCAGGTAACCTCTTCCTTAACCTCTACCTTTATTGCTATCTCCTCCTCCTCCTCCTCCTCCTCCTCCTCCTCCTCCTCCTCCTCCTCCTCCTCCTCCTCTTCCTTCTCATATTCCTCCTTCTCCTCCTTTTTCTTTTTCTTCTCCTCTGTCATCATTGTGTGTATGCGCACATGCGCCCATGGAGGCCAGAAGTGAGTGTCTGGTGTCTTCCTCAGTCACTCTGCACTGTATTTTTGAGACAGAGTCTCTCACCGGAACGTATTCGCCTAGGTTGGCTGGATGAATGGCAAGCTTTAGACATCTATCCGCTTCTGCCTCCCCAGCGCTGGCATTATAGACACAGCTGTCACACCTGGCTTTTCACACAGGTTCTGGGGGGCTAAACTCAGCTCCCCGTACTTGCATAGCTACGCTTCACCCACTGGGCCATCTTTACAAGTGTGAGAAGCGGAAAGGAAATTCCCTGCGGTTCCCAATCCACATCTCCCCTCATCCACTTCCATCCATGCCCTTAAACCTAAGAGACCTTCCTCCTGTGTCCCCTATGCTTCCATTGCTTCCTGTGACTTTAACCCTGAATCTTAGCTGATAATCCCTGAACTTCCTAGGTGTCCTGGTGGTTCTTCCTAATACAGAAGATGGTCTTCAGGGGTGAGTTTTGAACCCGAGCCAGACTAAGGAGACACCTGAGCACACAGCTCCAGGGCTGTGACAGTCCCACAGACCAGAGATCAAAAGCCCTCTTGTCCTTCTCACTCTAGCAAATTCGCTCCCCTCATCTGGGCCTTACCTCTGCTTCTTTCTTCCACTTCCTTTCCCAGCTACAGAATGAGTCCATTGAACCCTGGGTTATTTGGGGTGTGGTAAGATGACTCTGGAAAAAAAAAAAAATTGACCCAAGTGTCGTAACCCCTACATGCTGTGCTGTGACAGACATCACTAATCAACTACCTCTTCTCACTGAGCCTGAACATGTCTCAGATTCTGTCTCCACACAAAACCATGTGTGCCGTATAGCAGATATTTAGAGTTGGCAAGTGAAATAAATTTTCTCCTTCCTTCATTCTCTCCCGCTCTAGCGCACACAGTGGAACCTGGTAACAATTAAGCTCTCCCTACATTGTTTAAATGTGTGTGACCCAAGTGACAAGAACATGTGACTGTTGGATGCTCAGCCATGTATGCTACATGTGTGTCGATGGCTCCAAAGCTTAGGGACGCCATGGAAGAGAGGGTAGAAAGACAGCAGGAAGTGGAGGATGGGGTGCAGTGCTGTGGATCATTGTCTTTGGAGCACGACTTTGCAGGACACTCTTTGACCCTAGCAGCAGTGACCCTCTGCAGAAGACCTGTCTATGATTGGGCTCATAAACCTTCTACCATGGAGGGGAAAGGGGCTGACAACCCGCCCCTTCTCCAAGGATCTGTAGGCAGTTAAGGATTGCTAAGGGCAGGAGAGCCATAGCCACCAGCAAGGTGCCCATGAATCTGTAAATAACCCCTTAGCCATGCTCTTGTAAGCAACCCCAATGAAGCTCATGTGGGTCAGGAAAAATGTAAAAGCAGAAGGAAGATTACTTGGGAAGAAGACATGAATGGCAGGAGAGGGACAAGAGGGGTTGGCGGGGATTATGAACATGATCAAAATATATTGCATGCCCATTAAAACGATGTATAATTACCGTATGCTAATAGAAATATTTTCAAAAGATGTGTTTGCCTATCTGGATTTGTTCCTATGTATAAGCAGTTAATATTCATGAGAATGGAGAAACATGTACATGCGTGCATGGACCCACATACATACATCCCCACCCTCCACATGTGCGCACGCGCATGCACACACACACACACACACACAGCCTGTCAGATCTCTGGCATCAAGTCTTGGAAGGCTGTCCCCGCACTGTGAGCCTGGCGAGACATGTGGGCCATGACAGTGATAGCAATATCCAGAGGCAGTGGAGGGAAGCCTAACCCATGTAGAAAGCGGACAGGGCAGGCAGCTCTGTGTCTCCTGCCAGCTCCTACTAACTCAGCCCAGCAAGAGAGGTGGCAGACTCCTTGTCCCCTCGAGTCACGTCATCCTCATCTCTAATGATGCCAATGTTTTGACAGAGCTGAGCAACACAGCCGGTAGGTGTGAAGTTGGAATTAATTTTTCTCTGAAGGTCAAGTGCATTAATGAGCTCTTGGCTGGCGCGGGTTGATGTTCCTTTTTGTTCTTTTTGTAAGAAGAAGGAATGGGGGAGGAGATAAAGTGTCATTTCCTGGAGCTTTGTTTTTCTTCTTTCAGAAGATGAGGCCACTTTTCATAGGCACAGTAGACCCAGTGAGCAGACATCTGGACTCAGGTCCCACCTGCCCTGAGGAGCTCAAATCCCACTATATTTGGAAAGTCTCAGAACTGGTCTGACTTAGTGTTCAAAAATAAAGCATCTAAATACATGAAAACTTAGAAAACAGAATGGGTTTATTGTATGGGCCAATCTGCAACTATGTAGGAACTCTACTGGAGCTACCTTCTGCTGATCACGAGTGATTAGTAATGTCTTCCTGATCGATTAGTCTGTCTGCCCTGGGCGTAGCCTCAGGCGTTTATAGCATTTGGAAATGACATCATGATATGTTAGCTGACATAGAAAAATCATGACATCATTACATATTAGCTGACAAGTGGAATCATGACTTCATGACATGTGAGCCAACAAAGTGGATTTATAACATCATGTATGTTAGCTGACATGGTGGAATTGTGGCATCATGACGTGTTATTTTGCCATGGTGGGTTCATGACATCATGACATGTTAGCTAATATGAGATTTGTTACATCATGGTATGTTAGCTGACATGGTGAAATCATGACAACATGACATGTTATCTTGACATGGTAGACTTATGGTATTCTACATATTAGCTGACATACAGATTTACCTGCATGTTACCTGACATCATGACCTATGTCCAGGACCAGACTTCACCTTCACCTCACTTGCTATTTGCACTGGTCATTTGGACTGGCAGACTTTATGCAGGGCTTCGAGTTCATGATTCAGTTCTCCACATCCAGCTAAACACATAGCCAAGCTCTGCCCTGTGCTATTCCAGTGACACCTTGTAGGTCAGCAATGACCTCAACAGGCAGCATGTATGGACTTTGGGGCAAAGATAGAACTCAAACAAACATACAGTGTTTGGTTGTTGGGCTGTTGGGCATGATCCAGTTGAGTCCAGACCCTCAGAGGTTGTAGGTGTGAAGGGTTTGTGCACATGAAAACTGGAGTTGAAGGGTGGTGTGTGTGGGCTTTAAATACATTTCTTGGCTTTTACATCATCCACAAAAGATCTGCCAAGAGAAGCCTGTGCATCAAGACGCCAACACGGAAACAGCTTCCTTCCCTAAGAAGGACTCTTAAAGACCAGTGACCCAATAAGTAGATTATATTTTAAAAGGACATTGTAAAATCCCCCTATGAAAATAAAGAGAGGAGGTTGTCACCTCCCGCCATCTGACTTTTATTACTATTGTCATAGAGTTGTGTGGTTGGAGAAGGCAGGATTAACAAAATAAATTCTGCAAAGAGAATGAAGTCTTCTCTCTAAGCTTGGGGGATTTAACAGAGATAAAATTCCACTCTCCTGTCTCAGTGACCTCCAGCAATTGCTCTGCAAGTGGGACATCTTCTCATGGCCGTCCTCCGCATTCCATTCATCTGTTGCCATCGCCCAAACAGAAGGATGCGGATGGGGCTGACGCAGACTTGTGATCAGAAACAGCTGGGTGCTTCTCAGACCCTACACCTAAAAAGGAGGAAGACACAAGGGAGCCTGTTGGCTTCTTCCAGCTTAACAGGTTCCCAGGAAGATGCCTGCCCGGGAACTGAGCTTCCTCTGTGTGCCAACTAAACCTGAGATGGGCATTCCTGCAAATTGCTTATCCAAGATGGCTCCCCCCCACCTTCTCAGATATGGTTGATCGTGACAGCTGGAGTCACTTAGGCTGAATCAGCATCATAGTGCAATGGTCTGACTCTGAAGTGTTTCCCAGAGACTTCTGTGTGAAATTCTCCCTCCCCTGCTGGGGCAGGGGGCATTGGAGGGAGGTTTGGAGAACTTTATTTAGGAGGTTGGAGCTACCTGGAGAAAGTAGGTTCCTGAAGATAGGTCCATAGGGGTATCTTCACACTCTCTACTTCTTGTATCTCGCTCTCAGTTTCCTGCCAGGAGCAGAGTTCCACTGCTTCACACTCCTGTCACCACAGCGCCCTTCCTATGTCCAAGGAACCGAACAACCACACGCCGAACCCTCTGAAACTGTGGCCAGGCCCAATCCTTTCTCCTTTAGCTTGCTTCTGACGAGCCTTTTGTCCCAGAGATGAGAGAGGTCATTACTGTACCCCAGGGTTCATTTCCTCATTTGTTCAAATTTAGTGAGTTGCTGCCCTGTGCCAGCACTGGGGACATGGCAATGAACAAGGCAATGTCCCTGCCTCATGGAGCGAACAGTCTCGGGCTTTGCCTTCTCTTCTCATTTGACTGTTTAAGAAGCTCTTTCTGCTCCGGAGTTCAACTCTGTATCAACTATCTCTGTTCACCCCAAGTCATTTTGTCACACCCCCTTGTAGAAACCTTTAGCGTTCTTCTTAACCTTCCCTAGTGTCTCTTGTGCACGTGACATTCTTGCTGCTGCTCTGCACAGTGTATAATCATGTGCACTGCAAGGCTCTTTTTGAACCCTAAAAGGGAAAGCTGGTGAGTCAGCTTTCGAAATGAATAGTTAGCGCACAGCCAGGATTCAGATACATCAACCTCTACTCGTGCTTTATTGAGCACGTTTTTAAGAAAGATTTTTCTTCCTTGATTAAGGGTTGTGTGTGCGCCACTGTATGGTATGTGTGCCACTGTATGGTACGCACATGTGAGGACAGCTGCCTGTGAACGTTCTAAGATGCTGTGAGAGTCTCCCCGGAGCTGGAGTGACACCTGAGAAGGTGTGCTGGGCATTGAACTTAGGTCCTCTGCAAGCGCAGTATGCACTCTTAACCCCTGAGTCGTCTCTCTAACCTCTCATTAGAATATCGACTGAGCAGGGTAACAGATGCCATTGCTTTTTGTTTGGTTGGTTGGTTTGTTGGTTATGGTTTTTGGAGACAGGGTTTCTCTGTATAACTGTCCTGGCTGTCCTGGAACTCACTGTGTAGAGCAGGCTGGCCTCGAACTCACAGAGATCTGCCTGTCTCTGCCTCTCGAGGGCTGGGATTAAAGGCCTGCACCACCACCACCCGGATGAAAGACACCATTGTTATCTCCAGTGTCTGGGTCTCTTGCCTTTGCTGAGAAGAGACACTTCCCAACTCTTAGCATTTAAGCAAAGGAGAAAAGTAGACTGTGACCAACGAAGTACTGACAAAAATGTGTGTCACTAGCAGCCTAGAGCAGTGACTTCCTCTTCCACACACTCTGCTGTCTCCTTTGCTGCTGTACTAGCAGTTTTCTCCAAGCTTAAAACTTTCCATTCTGGAGGGAAACTTCTTAAGACCTAAGCTGTGAAGAGTAAGGGAAGCAACAGGATGCCTTAGGACGGGATGTTGACAAGGAGGTTGAAACAACAGGATGTTCTTCTAGGGAAAGCGAAACACCCCATCCTTCAGGAATGTTCCTGAATACAGAAAGGAAGCTCGAAATAGCTCCAGGAAGTCCCTGAAACTGACCAGATGCACTAGACTCCTCCATTCCCAAGAGTATGTAAGCAGTAAAACTTGTGAGAGTCACTCTTGGACGAGCCAAATAGCAGAGAGGCTGCTCGGAAAAGCCCCGGTGCCCTAGAAGAAGCAGAGACCAATGGCTCTGCCTGCAAGAGGCTCAAGGCCACTGAAGCACCTGACAGGTTGATCTACCCAAGAGCAGTAAAGTGTATTCCAGGTTGCTGGGGTGGGCATTGGTGAGGCACCTGCCTTCAAATTTTTCCCCTCCTGCAAATAACCTCTCACCCATATTCCTGTAAGTAACCCCAATAAAACTCATTGGTTCATCAAGTTGGACATTGTGCCAATCATAATTTTGGTCAGCTGTGGGCTCCTTTTCTAGGGTAAGTAGGGTGTGTGTGTGTGTGTTCTCCCCAGGAAAAGTGTGTTACACAACAGCTGCACAAACCACTGGCTTCCAGCATGCCAATCCATTGTATGCAGCTCCGGATCTGAGTTCCCCTTTTCCAGATGGGTCAGGTTGACAACCAAGATTGCTGTCCCAATGACCAATGTGGATTCTCTTCTCAGCACTCATCCATAAACAAAGAGAAGGGAGATTCTTTTCTTCAAGTACAAGAAGCCAGGAAAGGCAAAAGATTCCCCATCTAAAGCTCTCATTTGGGACTGTCTTTTTGTTTTCCTGAGAAACTTTCCAAAAATTTGGTTTGCAAATTTCATGCTTGCATATGTTGCTTTGATCAGATCCACCCACACTCTCTCCTCTCAAATCCCCCCATTTCCCCCTCCACTTTTCCCTCCCATCTTCATGTGCTTTTATTTTAAGCCCACCAGTCCTCATAGTGTGACCTGGATGTGCATGGGCAACCTATAGGGTCCTTATCCCTGAAGGAAATTGCCACTCTCCCTCCCCTCGAACCTTCCAGTTGCCAACAGTTCATCAAACTCATGGTGGGATTTTCTGGCTCCCTTCCCTCAGCCCTACTGGGATTTGGGTGGCCTTGATCGTGAGCAGAGTTTGTGGATGCTGTCTGTGAGTCACGTGGGCTAAGGAAATCCTGTTCTCTTCAGCCCTCTAATACCACTGGCTCTTATAATCTTTTTATGAGTGTCTTACTTACTTGTCTATGGCTGTGGTAAGACACTGTGTCCAAGAGGAGAAAGATTATGGACTGCTTACAATTGCAGGGCTGGCAGCAAGCAGGTGGGCGTGGCTCTTGAGTTCTAGCTAAGAGTTTCAGTTTGAGACACAGTCACAAGTCAATGGGAGCTAACTGAGAATGGTGTGAGGTTTTGAAACCTCAGACCCCACCCCCAATGACATACCTCCTCCGTCAAGGCCACACCTTCTAATCCTTTCCAAACAACTTGGGACCAAGCACTCAGATAGATGAGCCTATGAAGGCCATTCCCATTCATTCCACATTCCACATCCTGGCCCTCATAGGATTATGGGCATATCATAATGCAAAATACATTTATTCCAACTTCAAAAGTTCCCACAGTCCTTCGCAGTCTCTGCACGGTTTAAAGGTCCGAAGTGTCTTTTGAGACACAAGGCAGTCTCTTAATTGTAACTCCTTGTAAAATCAAAACAAAACCAAAACAAATTATATACTTTCAACACACAATGGCAGAGAATATACATTACTATTTCAAAATTGGAGAGATGGAGGTATAGTGAGGAAAGGTTGGATCAAAGCAAGGCTGACCCCCGGCAGGGCAAACTCTGAATCCCGTAGCTTCATGTCTGATGTCAGAAGGCTTACATGTGACTCTCGCCACATGTTGACTGTCTGCAGTGCATCGGTTCTATCTGAGCTATGGCTTGGAGCTTGGCATTCACATGTCTATGCTGGGTTCTTGATGGGACCATGAGGCATGAGTGGGGACCACAAACATCCCCCCAGTGTCTGAAAACATCACTCAGAATTGGGTAAGAGTACAGACCAAGGGGCCAGGACCTTAAACAGAAAAATAATACCTGCTTATATAAAACAAAGAAAGGGATGCGCACAAATCATTGCAAAGGGTTATTTGACCCTCTTAGAAAACTTAATTGCTGGTAATGGGCAGCCTGTTGGCTGGTATTTTATTAGGACTAATAGATTTTTACAGGACATTTCTCACTCCACTTTTCAAGAGCCTCGGGAATTCATTAAATATTTAAAAGTACTGCTCAGAGTTCTTCAGTTAAAGATGCCCCCTCTGATGAGGTTTCCTGCAAGTTAGAGACCCGGAGAGAGGAGGCCAGCACCGGATAGATGCTCGCTGTCAACCTGGGCAAAGGCAATCAAGAATGTTGACTGAGTGCTTACTGCGTGCTGAGCGCCCTGCTCAGTGCTTTGTGCCTGCGAGTTAAAAATAAAGGGGCTTGAGAGATGGCTCAGCAGGTAAAGGCAGCCAGGAAGGATGACCCGAATTCAATCCCTCAGGACCCGCGTGACAGAAAGAGAGAGCTGACTCCCATAAGTTGTTCTCTGACCTCTGCATGAACACTCAGGGGCATGCACAAAATTAATTAGTTAATGTTAGCACAAAGCCAGGGATTCCAGATTCCCTGGTACTTGCCATCTCAGGTGGTAACCAAAGCTTCAGTCTCAAAGGTAGCAGGAATGGTGGAGGGATGCTGGGCTTGTGGAGTCGGCTAGAAGAGGGCTTCCCTGAAGGTGCTGCTGACTAGCCGTGTGGTCTTGAGCAAGTTCCTAACTTTCCTGAGCTGCAGTTTTATCTTTACACAATGGAGGTTATTCTTCATTTGACAGAGGAGGGGTGAGGTCACAGGTCAGAGAACTCAAAAGAGTTGCAGAACTTGCAATATGGTCTTAGACTTAGACCAATTGCTTATTACTGCATAACTAATGTATTAGTCAGGGTTCCTAGAATGCACATGTTGTGCATGTACACACACACACACACACACACACAAGTTCTAAATTCTGCCCCTTCCCATCTGGGATCTGTGGAAGCTTCTATAGTCACGCCTTCTCTTTAGTCTCTATTATTTTTGTTTTAAGCTGTAGATTATGCCAATAGTGATTAGTGCAACCATTCCTTTGTATTTGAATAAACAAAGATTGCCTGAAGATCAGAGGGTAAAACAGCCTCACTGGTCAGCCAAGTAGTGGTAACACACACCTTTAATCCCAGTAGCCACACTAGTTGCCATAGAAATCAGGCAATGCATGCTTTAATCCAAATGGTGCACGCTTTTAAAACCAGCCCTAGAGAGGATTATAAAACGGGAGGAGACAACTTTCAGACATAGTCTTATTCTGAGGTTTCGTGGAGGCATGATCGCCATTTTCGGACTGAGGTAGAGGTTAAGAGTCAGTGGCTGGCTGCTTTTATGGAACCCTTACGAGGTGGAACCGTGCTGGCAGAAGCAGACCACTTGGGGTGGGCTTTAACAGTTCACACCATGCTTAGTTTAATCTTTTCTGTCCCCGTTCATGGCTGAGATGTGATCCTCAGCGCTCTGCCCCAGCTGTCTGCTGCCATGGTTCCTCTATTATGATGAACGCTCCCTCTGGAACCGTAAGATGAAATAAACCCTTTCTTCCACAAGCGTCTTTTAGATGTGGTGTTTTCCACAGCAGCAGAAAAGAAAAGCAAAAAACACCCAAACTGGGGTGATGTCTGCATGCGCCTGTTGGAGTGGTGTGCGCATGCGGATTTGGAGTGGTGTGCGCATGCGGCTGTTGGAGGGGTGTGCGCATGCGGATGGCAATTTGGGGAAATGCTTTGAGAGTGAAGAAAATGCAGGAGCTGGGTGACTGTTACAGGTCAGAAAAATGCCTGCTTCTTCCTCTCTCCTTCCTTCACTCTTTCTATTTCCTTCCTCTTTCCTTTTTTCTTCCATCCAATAGCCAAAAATTTCTTGATTGCCCTCAGTCTGTGGCTGTTCAACGTTTCACTGATTCAGTTCGTACTTGTAGAGAGCATGCTGGTATGCTGGGCATTCCTGCAGGCAAATGATGCGCCACAGAAAAGTGATGGGGGAATGGGGAAGATGACAGTTATGGCCGGAATACAATATATGCATGTGTACAAACATCATCATAAAAGAAGGAAAATATTGCAGAGAAACCAGGTTTTTATAGTTAACATACTAAACCAGAGTAAGAAGTAAAAAAGCAACAAGGGAGGTGATCACAGGTAGTGACGGTTTGTTATTACTATTCATCATGATTAGGAGCAGACAGAGACAGTTTCATTTCCTGGTCTTTCACCCATGGATCTCAGCAATTCCTATGGCCTCATACTCTTCAGTCCATCCATAGAATCACATAACCAATTACCTTTCTTTGGAAGCTCATTTCCCACTTCCCACGTTCATTCTCTGTTTCCTGAACCCATATTGTGCAGTCAATGCTATGCTAACAGTATAGTGTAGGGTAACAATATTAAAGAGGGTTCATTTTATAGCCCCCCCCACATTTGTGAGTCTTACATTAGTGTAGACATCATATGAACAACCAAATATACTGTCACATAGTGGTAAGAGCTGTGGAAAAATATAAATTATGAAGTTGGGTGAATTATGGCAGGCAATTTTAAATGAATTGGTTGAGCCAGACAATCAATTAACTGGTGCTTTTAGGTCAACATACCAAGGAAGATGAAAAAAATAGCTAGGAAGATATTTGGAAGAGGTGCAATCTAGATAGCTGAAATAGCACATTCAAAGACCCCTGGTGCCAGGCCTGGTGGTGTGGGTCTGTAATCTCTGCTACTCGTGAGGTTAAAGCAAGATCAAGGCCTACCTAGGCAATGGCATGTACCTCAAAACATCAAGAAGACTGGGGATGCAGCTCTATGTAGAGAAATGGTCTCCCATGCACAAGACCCTGGGTTCAACCCTTGTATCACAAAACCTCTGGAATGGGTAAGGCAGGTACATTTGAAAACAGTGAGCACATGGCCGAGACGTAAAGGACATGGGATAGGGAAAAGCTGTTGAAATGCCTACTAGCCGTGTTCTTCACCCAGCCTCAGCTGCCCACCGACTGTGACAACCTCATTTCAAGGCTTCTTCATTCATGCTCCTCCAAGGAATAAAAGGCAACTGAGTCTGTTCACCAAACAAGCCATGAAGTTTATTTGGCTCTAGATATCAGTACCAAAATTGTGTCAAGGTCTCTTCCACGACCCACGGAATTTATAATAGACACTTTAGATTTTGTGAAGAATCACATGAGATACTTAAATTTTGTGGGACACCATGCAGAGCACATCTGTTAAAGTGCCTATTTCAAGAGTAAGTTAGGTCACATAGGTCACACTCATTTCGCCCTGGATTCACTTTCTTTCGTATGTACATAGTCACTTCCCTTCCACTTTTTCTTGCTAAGTCGTGTAACTCACTTCATCTTTATCCTCCCTTGTGATGGTCAAAGTCTCTGCCGTTTAGGCTGTTTATATTTAGTGCAATTTTTATATGGTGAAATTTAAGTCTGACATTTTATTTTTTGTGTTCTTCCTATTCCCTCTATTTTTTACTTCTCGTTTTCCTTTCCTGCTTTCTTGTAGGCTTCTTAACACTTTTTAATATCCTATCTTCATGTCTCTATGCTATTGAGGATATCTTTGTTTATATTTTGTTTCCACCAGTCATCAATATGTACTATTTCTTTGTCTATGGGAGTTAGAGTTGCTATGTCTTTTCTTTACAAATGTGACAGTTCTTTGTGTCTTGCACAAGCTTTGATTTTTAAAAATCTGTATCAGTTGGTTACTTCCCCTATACATAGGGTGTGGCTTCTATCTGACTGTTTTAACTCTTTGCTTGTATGTGTATTTAAGTTTTATAAGGTTGACAGTGATGTGTCTGGTTGCACATTTTTATATTATTCCTGTTTGAGGTTCACTCTTTTTTTCCCATGTTGTGAGCTTCTTTCCCTGGGGTGATATAAACAAATGCCTAACTCTTATAAGGCCCCCCAAACAAACCAAAATATCATTCTGCTATAGTCCAACTTGGGGAACCAATGAGTTTATGGGTTTCCTTACCGAGCATGGGTGAGGGGTTACTTACAGAAATGTAGGTGCCCTCAAGGCACCCACACTCAGAAAGCCTCAACCCAGCACGGATGGTGCCTTCCCCTAGCTGCGTACATGGAGTGCCCCCTTCAGTTAACCCTCCACAGTCTATATGCTGTAGCACCTCTTGGGATCATGAGACCATGGGCAGTTAGGACAGAACTACAATACAAGTGGCCGAGGGGACAGCTAGAACCTTAGGTGAGCATCCAGTGACCTTCTCCACGCTCTCCTTTGTGGGGAACATCCACAGTCAACTAGCTCAACCTGGGGCGTGCTTACAAGGGATGCAGTTGTGCTGACAGACATGTCAGCTGTTAGTTTCCAGGGATGGAGTTTACAACACTCAAAGAACATGAATGTGTGTCCTTTTTCCAAACTGATAGCATTTTCTGTTAGTTTCTTCAAAAAAACATATTTTTAATTCTGGAACTTCGATGAAACCGACATTAGATAGCTTTTTGTTCTTATCTAGAAGGTTCTCAACACTCTGCTCCTTTCTGAAAACTCTTTCTCTCTGTTGTTTAGATTACTTCATTTCCATGGACTTGCCCTCAAGTCTCCTGCTTCTTTGTTCTGACAGGCCCATCCCCTGGGCTTTCCCCCACGTTGGTGGATTTTCGCCACTACCACAATTCCCATCTGGATTATTTTTTGTGTCTTCTCCTTCCTTCCGGAAGCTTCCTTTGCTTCCTTCACTTCGAGTACCAGGCCTTCCCAATGTTCCTGTCATCTTGGCCTTGCCATCTGCTGATTGTCATTTCCTATTCGATTTGATATTTCCCTGCTTTGGGTATGGTGAGCAATTCTGGGCTATATGCTAGACGTTTTTTAGCATGAGGTTGTACAGCTCTGGTTCTTATTCAAATCCTTTATTTTTGCAAGTAGCCAAACTCCTGAGGTTCTGGCTAACTTCTGTGGGCTCTGGTTTGAATAGCGATTGAATTCTCAAATCCTTTGCAACACTATCCTGGTAGCCTGTGTGCTACCTGAGGCCAGTAGGAAGCCTGGGTGGTGTTTTCTTCTGTAGCTTAATTCTCAAAGATATATTCCCCACTGTGACCCTGCTTACTTTCATTCGTGGTCTGTTTGAGGACATACCGAGGACTTCATACAACATTGCTTAGTTCTTTTCATACTTCAGGCAGTGGTTGAAGAAGCCCTGTGGATGCTTCCCTCCTCTTATAATCCTTGCCCCCTCTTCATCTGCTGTTGGGGTGCGGAAGATGCGCCCCATGTTTGTTGTCACTTAGGGACGGTTAAGAGGGTCTCTGTTGACATGGTGAGGGTAGGAAGGGTCATTATTGTCTGCCAACAGCAGCCTAGGGTAGAGAAGATCACCAGACTTCCACTCCAGGGCTAGGGAGGAGGACCTCCACCTCCATATTTGTTGATGAGTGTAGCCCCACCCTCTCCTTATCAGCCTTCTCTGTTCACGAGGGAAGGGATACAGTCTCTCAGAGTTCTAGACTTAAGTGGTGTAATCAAAACCACTGACTTCTGACCTCTCCCGGCCATTAGCTGGAGAATTTGTCCCCCACCGTCCTCCCTTCCATTTCCTTTTTTTTCCTTGGAGTGTGTCTGCTGATCCACATCCCCTGGTGTTTCTGAGTTGCTATTCTAGTGCCTAAATTAGCACTATAGGAGGCCGCGGCTTCACCTGGCACCCTACACGCCTAGCGCCCAGAGTCTCAGGTGTGGTTTCAGATGTGCGGTCAGCATGGGGTGGGGCTAGCTGTGTTTATCAGGGGTACCAGTGTGCGGTGAAGCAAACGGTCTCGCCCCACTCCATTCGCTGAGATAACCCCAAACCAGAGATACCAATATTTAAAAACAATGTCTCAAGAAAATTTTCAGTGTGGCGGTGACAGATCTGAGTCCAAGTGTGAGGGGCTGTGGGGTGCCCCAGCCACATCTACCTGTCCGGTGTGGATTCCACTTGAGGATAACAATGTAGGCATTTCTTCTCTTTCCACCTAAGCGCATTATTTTCTTCCCCAAATGATGCTGACTTGGTAGATCATAAATACTGAAGTACCTTTCTGGTGTTAACAGCCTAGTGAATGGAATTATTAGCCGTTTCCTGGAAACAATTACCGAGACACTGAAGTCACTGTGAAGTTTGAAAGTGCGGTCCTCCGGTGTGAAAGGAGGACATAGGTAAACCCAAAAGTTGTGAATTAACCCAGAGAGGGCTGGGAGGGCAGAACTGACACCTTCCAGAGTGTCTGGAGAGGAGGGGGAGGGAGGAGGAGCCGCAGTAGAACAGGAGACCTTACGCTGTTGTGCTGGCCCATTACAAAAAAATCCGCTCTCAGCTTTGCTAACACAAAGCTTTTTATCTCAGGGCTCAGAGGGCTTTGTTACAGGTAAATATTCTTGTCTCCTGCTGAGAATAAGAGAGGTCAGGCCCGGAGAGATTAGCTGAGATGCCTATTTAAGGTCACATAGCCGGTAGTGGCGAAGTAGAGAGTGGCCCGTAATGGGATTCGTCTGCTGACTATTGTGTCGGCCTAAGATGCTGCTGCGGGTGTGGAGGGCAAGGCTCCAAGAGTAGCTGGCCAGAGACAGGGCGTCTTAGCAGAAGGTCACCGAAAGGGACTCGGGGAAGGGGTGTTAAATATAGTCTCCATTGTTACCCGGACCTCACACTGAGATCTGGAGAGTCGCGATTTGCAGAGTTTGCATAGCCCATTCAAGGAAGAAAAAAAAAAGCCAAGAGTAGCGGCAGGCAAGGAGGGATCCTGGAGGCGGCCTAATTCTCTGGGAGTTTTCCTGGCTTTCAAGCGATGTACATAGGGAAACTGAACAAGGAATGCAGTTTCTGGAAAGCCAGTTCGGTCCAACTCAAGGTGGCCGCAGGACCCTGGTGAAGCTTCGAAGGAATCACAGAGGCTTGGGGATGGGGGCAGAACTTTGGTTCCGCGGGTAGATGAGTGTGATACCTCAGACAAGACACTTCCTAACTTGTGCCTTTGCAAGAAATATTGAGAAGTCTGGCTTCATTGGCTCCTTCTCAAAACCCATCTATGAATGACAAAGACAACAGACCCCAGTCTCCCTTCCTGAAAAAGCTGTACTATATCCATGGAGACCGTCTCATGGTGTCTATGGAGTATTTCTGTTTAATGTGTGGACCACAGAACTTTGTCCCTGAGATTATTCGTCCCCGTTGGCTGTTTTCATGGCTGTAGAGGCGATGAGACCCAGCATAGAACTGTTAGGTCTGTTCACTTCCTACAATTAGTGTTGTCTGTGGCTTATCCATAAACCCTCATCAACCGAATTCGAGTATTTCCAGAGACAGGTGGAGCCCCCAGCTCAGTTTCTCTTTTCAGATAAATGACAAGAGAGGACAGGGCACATCAATCTGTTACAAACGTCCCATGAGTTAGGCCGGCACTCTAAGTTGCTACCATTCATTTACCTGGCCTCTTGGATGCTAGATACAGAAGTTGGGTCACCCTGTTCTATCTGCAGAGCTCAAACAGGAAGGACTAACTTCGTGGTTCTGATTTTCTTTTCCTTCCCTAAGCAGAAATGGGGCTAGCCACACTCACAGCTGAGGGCCCTATGAGCAGGTTTCCCGGTTCTGAGTAGCATGATGCATTGGAATTAGGGAGAAAAGAAATGTGTCATCTAAGAAATTATTTTGGGTTATGGAGATGACGCTTGGAAATTTCCAGGCTCTAACCTGAGTTCTGTTCCTGGAAGTTTCTAGAGTTTGTGGTCTTAAACTAGAACTCAGGTTAGAAACACCAGACTTTGCCTGGAAATTTCCAGCCAGCTCCATCTGTACCGGTGGGAGCAATGAGCAGGTGTTGCAGGTCTGAGGCTCAATTGTGTGGCTGGAGGGTGGACTGACTTGCAGACTCAGGCTGATGGAATCCTGTTGGGGCTCTGTGCTGTTGTTCATTCTTGCCCACTGCACCCTCCACACTTCTCTAGTTGACTTTTCAGTGTAGAGCAAGGTGGCATCACTAAAATCCAGTTCTGCAAACTCTACTGTGTAGTGTGTCCTCAGTGTGCACAAGGAGAAGGCTCTGCCGATTATTTGCACATAGGTGAAGAGGTAGATGGATAGTAGGTAGAGAGATAGAGAGAGAGAGAGAGGGAGAGAGAGAAAGATAGATGATAGACAAAAGATAGTTACACAGATAGATGCACATAGGGACAGATAGGTAATAGATGATTGATTGATAGATAATGATAAATAGGTCATTGATAGATAAATAAATAAGAGATAGGCCGATGATAGATAATATAGACAGATGATATAAATGGATGGATAAATAGTAGATGATATAAATAAGATAGATAATTAGATAGAGATAAATAGATGATAGATAGATAACAGATGGGAGTGCTAATTAATTTCTTTTTCAACTTGACACAAATTAGAATCATCTGGAAAGAGGGAACCTCAATTGGGAAAATGCCTTCATCACACTCTCCTGAACACAAGCATCCAGGGCATTTTCTTAATTAGTGATTGATGTGGGAGGGCCCAGATCACTGTGGGTGGGGCCATCCCTGAGTTGGCGGTCCTGGGTCCTATAAGAAAACAGGCTGAGCAGACCAAGGGAACAAGCCAGTAAGTAGCAACCTCCATGGCCTCTACAACAACTCCTGTGTTGAGGTTCCTGCCTTGAGTTCCCACCCTAACTCCCTCATCAACAGGGTATGACCTGAGAGTTGCAGAGTCAAATAGATCCTCCCCCATGTTGTTTGGTTTTGGTCAGAATGTTTTACAGCAGCCTCAGAAAGCAAATCAGACAAACAGATAAACACACAGATGGTAGACAGAGATCACACTGGATAGAGGATAGTTATAGCTACAGAAAGACTTACATATGTGATGTTGCTATTGCCCCCTTGACATAGCTAATACATGTGTTAAGTACATTAACTACACCTGTGCTTAAACACACTGCACCAGCAAAGAGAAGGAAATGAAACCAAGTGCAAGGAAGTCCATAGGGGCTGGAGAGTTCCCTCCATCAGCCTCTCTGGTTAGGCATCTCCCTCCCCTCCCCTCCTTCCCTGCTCCCCAACCCTTCTCTTAGCCTCTCCCCTCCTGTCAGTAGGAGGCTCCTTTCCTAGCCTGTCCCCTAGGGGCCCTACAGAACCTTTTTACTTAAACATATATTGACCTAAGCCTTACTCCTCTGGATGAATTATACCACCGGCAGCAATCTGCAAGGCGTAAATCAACCTGCAACCCCAGGCAACTGTCTGCTGATGGCACAGGATGGGGAAACCATCGCTTTCTGCAACTCTGTGGACAGGGGTCTCTAAATTTTGTCCCCTGACAGCTCTTTCCTCACCTGGCTCTTTTCTTCGCCTCTCTGTCTAGTTTCGTCTGGCTCTCTCTTCTCCCCCACTTTATGAACAGAGACAAAAGGACTCCAACAGGGACCAAGAAGTCAAGAAGAAGGACGGATCTTGATTCTGACACCTGAAGGCATTCTGTCCCATCCATCCGTTTGTTGGCTGAGCTGATGAAGGTGTCACAGGGGTACATGTGCACTGTGATGGCTGTTACCAGTCTTAGTACTCCAGAAGCTCTTGAAGTCATGCTAGGGTCCTGTTCACCTTCTTCCTCTGGTCTTTATAGCAATGTCTGTCAAACTAAAGGCATCCACTGCCTGGGGAAATGGATGGACTCTAGGTGCTTTCTAGAAAGCATATCTGCCTTTGTGGATATCTTTCTTGCCCCCCCCCCAGCTTCACCCCGTGACCTGCTCTGGTATTGCTTAGCTATGCTGAGTTGGGGTCATGGACTCAGATTAACGTATCAGCTCAGTGCAAGAGCCTCTTTCTTTCCTCCATGATTTGAGATCCCTTTCTATCTTGCTTTAATGGAAAGCAGCTTTTAATATTTGGCCTGATGAATTTTGTGAAATATTAGCAAATATTAGCTATCCCACTAAAATATTTGAAGCCCATAACTCACTCTTGGCCATGTTCTTCCTGGAATATCAAGAGAGCCCAACCCCCACCCCTGCAGACTTTGGAGACCTCAAGCTAAGTCCAGTGAAGTTTCCAGGTAAGAGAATGATCACAAAGGCTAGGGAAATGGCTCAGTCGATAAAGTGTTTGCCTTGCCAATAGGACCTGAGTTCAGATGCCATAGCCCATGTTAAAAAAAAGAAAGCAATCTGGGTATGGTGGCATGTAATCCCAGCTGCAGGGAAGCAGCGACAGCCAAGTTAGAGTTGCACGCTTACACTCACAATGCCTTCTCCTTCCTGTCTTTTACCTCAGCTGTGCTTGCTGATCAAGTCAGTGTGTCCGCAGGACAGATCCACCCATTTATCAGGGGGAGAAAACAGAAGCCCTGGCGTATGATGCTCTCATCACTGGGCAGCATCAGAACAGGCAAGCTCTCGCGAAGAATAACCCACAGATGGCGTGTTTTCCTTGCATCAACTTCTGGAATCCTTCCTGGACCTCTATAAGGCCTGGTCTAGAAATATGTCCCTTGTATAGATATATAAACTGAGGGTCATGGAGTTTAGGTAATTTAGTCTTGAGTCATCGAGAGAGACCGTGGCGAGGATCCCAGGCAAACTGGCCTAAGTCTAGAATGGTGCTCGTGGCTGCTGTTCTGCTGGAGAGCCATTGTTGTGTCCTGAAGACCAGAGACCCCCACACACACCTAAGAAATTCAGGGTGGTCTCTGGGGGTCTTGTAAGTTTCCGACTTCACTGATTATGTGCATCCTATTTAGTGAGATACTTTGTAAAGATTTGTGAGTCTGTGTCTGTGTGTACCACACAGTGTGCCCACAGAGACCCCACCCTTGGAACTGGGGTCACAGGCATCTGTGAACTGGCCAGGTGGGAGCTGGGAATCAGACTCAGGTCCTCAGCTATCTCTCCGGGCCTGTAGGTACCCTTTGAGCATGTGTCTATAAAAGGACCAAGGACCCCAAATTAAAACCACAGCTTGGACAGCAGCAAGGGCTGGAGTGTTGAAGTGTGGGTACAGAAGCAGTGAGCGATGTCAGAACCAGGTCCACCCAGCTGGCTAAACCATTCATCCACACACTTCATTGTGAGTCTGAAACCCCACTTCTTATTGCCTGGGAGGATGAACAAGTAAAACCAAATAAGCAAATGAGACATGATTTCGAGTCATAAATAAAGTCATAAATTTCAGGACATGGAGCCAGTGAGATTTGGAAGACCAGAGGTTGGCCAGCTTGCCCCGGGATCAAAGGGAGGACACAGAGCCCCTTTGCACCAGGTCCCCTTGTCAGCAGCACAGGGCAGGGCAGGGAGATGTCAAGAGGAAAGGATTTCTTTGAAGTGTCAAGATAAGAGCCGTCTCCAACTCCCATTAGTGTGAAAGTCTTTGCTCCAGGATTTGGGGAGCAGTGCATTTGTGTGCTTGAGGACTTGAGAAAAACAGACCAGCTGAAGCAGACAGGACTGTGAATACAGGATGTGTCTGGAGCTGGCCAGCAGGCTCTTACGGCTCTCAGTTCTCAAAAGACGTGGGGTGCAAGCCAAGATGCCTTTGTTTGTTTGTTTGTTTGTTTGCTCCCCAGTTGGCCGCTCTTGCATAGACACCAGCTGTGAGGTTTAGAAGTTGAGTGGACTGAGCCTCGCACACTGGGCTCCTAACGCCTTTTGCCCTCAGGCTGGACGAGTTTGGGTGAGTTGAGGCAAGTTTTTCCAGCCTATCCGAACCTTAGTTTCCCTTCAGATTTCAGTAGTTGCCCCTGTACCTAAGGTTCATTTGAAACCGAAATGAGATTACACAACCTGGCAAGTTTCTTCCCACAATATAGGTTGCATAAGAACATTCGGGAAAGTTGAATTAATCTCCTAGGGCTGTGTGAGCTCTGGAGGCCAAAGGCGAGATCACGTGATGCCTTTTGCATGATCCATTATCCCCTCTGCTGGAAGTGCAATAGGTTAAAGGTTAAAACTCCCCCCAATGCCGCCACCACACACACACACACATACACACACACACACACGCACACACATCTTCCTATTTCAAGGTAAGCACAATTAGCTCAGAGGAGCCTAACAGAAAGCTTAGACTCTGGGAAATCTCTTAGTTTTTCTGTGCCCCAGTTCCTATGAGTGTAAGTAAGGACATTTGACATTAAATAGTAGTAGAAGCATCATCAGTTAGAGCAGAGCCCAGCACATTGTAAGGGTTCTATAGTGTTAGCTTTGTTTCAAGTACACCCAAACTCCATTCAACAAGCATATCATCCATTAATTATTCTATCCACTCTTTGTTAACTGTAATCTATGTTTTTTCATTTTTGTTATGTGTATCTGTGTAGAGGTATGTGCACCACTTTCATGCAGTTCCCTAGGAGGCCAGAAGAGGGCAGCAGGTCTCCCCAGACTTAGAGTTACAGTTGGTTGTGGGCTGCCCCCATGTGGGTGAACTCAGACCTTTGCAAGTGCTCTTAGTGTTCTTAACTACTGAGCCCTCTCTCCAGCCCCTAGTTGTAATATATTGAGATGCTGAAGCATTTCCTATGCTGGATGCCAGGATTTTGAAGCACCCATTGTCCTTGTGTCTAATAGACTGAAATCTTAATTGGAGAATTAATACATCCTTGTCTAGTTACTCATTCAGCCAGAAAACTTGAGGTCACATTGGGCTCCACTGATTGTCAAATTTTGATTTCATGAGTATCCCCTTTCCCTGCCTAGTGTACCTAGGATGCTCCTTCCTAACTGTCCTTCCTCATTCAGCCCGCTGCCAGGGAAAACATTGAAGGAGAGGAATCGGCATCATTCTTGGGAAAGTCATCTCTATCCCAATGGTAGCAATATGGCAGCTCTGGGGACTCCAAGTTGTGTATGACTTCTGACATGAGGACAACCTTGTGAGGGAGTGTGTCTTCAACACATCGAGGCTGTTCTCCCAGAGTGCTGGAGCCCATCTTACCCTGTAATGCTGTGTGTAGGGTTCCCATGACACTGTACACGCCCCTCGCCATTCTGATTCTATTGTCTCTCTTCCTCTGGGGGCCTCCACTTCCTGGCAGTTGTCTCATGTGACTCGATTGGGACAAGCAACCCCATCTTTCTACTGCTATCCTGGTGGCTGCCCTGCACTGGAAACATTGCCCAGAATTTCCCAGAAGTTTCCTTTAGAGAAGCTAAAAGACTTTTAGCTGGAGTGTGTCACCTGTGGGCCTTCGATGACATCACTTCTGCCACGATGAGGGTTTCAATCAAGAGCTAGGAAGGAAAATTCATGAGTCCTGGATTAAGTGGTGATCTGGGGACAGCTCCCAGTTAACTTCACCAGTGCTTTGGGCTGCTCTCACTCAAAGCAAAATGAGGGTCAGTGGGTAGAACCCTTGCTTAGCGTGCACCAAGTTCCAGGTTCCACCCCCAGTACCACACAGAACAGGCTCAGAGGCACATGCCCGTAACCCCATCACTTGGGAGTTAGAGGCAGGAGGGTAAGAAGGTCAAAGTCATCCTCTGCTGTGGGTTTGGGGCTAGCCTGAGATACATGAGCACCTATCTTATAAAACAAAAACAAAAAAAAAAAGGAGGGGGACTTGAGACGGGTTCATGGGTAATCTCAGATCCTTTAGATTTCTCATTTCTTTGTAACCATTACCAGTGGCCCTGTCCCCTCCAGAGGATGTTTTGGATGATGTTGGAGATGTTCTTGCCATGGTGACTGGCAGATGCAGTGTGAGAAGGGGGTGAGAGTAGCTGGCTACTGCGGAAGAAATCTGACAGCCCAAACCCTGCTATGCAGGAGGAACTAGGTGGTGCACCTGAAAAAGACATAGTCCCCTGTGGTCCCGGCCCTCCGTCAACAAAGTCAGCCCAGTGAAGACGCCACCATGAATCAGAAACATCGCCCGCTGGATCTCAGTGCTCGCCAAACAGGTGTGCCTCTGTTGCAGCGAGAGGAGCAGCAAGCTGGCTTGCAATCAGTCAGATACCCAGAGCATGCTCAGTCGGAAGGCGGAAGTTTTCCAGAACCCTGTGGACCAAGTTAAGAGCGGCTGGGGTATGGTGTGATAAAGGATGCTCAATAGTTTATTTACCACGCTCTAGCGTGAGGTCTTCAGAGAATGGTGCAAGTCGAGGCCACAGGAGAACTGAGCCCACTTGGAGAGGAACACCACACTGATTTTCATCTTGCTCCATCCCTTCCTCCATCCGCTTCTTCCTCCATCCCTCCCTTCTCCACCTGGTACTTCCCTTGGCTAAAACCCTCTGGAGGCCAGCAAGCAAGGGGCTCAATGAAGCCGCCTACCTAGGTTAATTTTTTGGGTTCAAAGCAAAGCCAAGGCAGGAGAGAACCTGTCCCTGTCCCTGCTTCCTCGTGGAAAATAGACAGGCTTTGAATCAGATGGAAATGCCTGAGATATATTGCCCTCCTGGGGGCCCCGGAGTTACTAAACCCCAAACCTGACCCCATCAGGTTTCTGTCACTCCCAGAGCTCATTACCAAAAGGAAGTCACACCTGCCCCCCACCCCCACCCCCAAATCTACCTGCTGCAGCCACCTGCCTGGAGCTCCAGCTGCTGGGGACTGACAGTTGATCATAGGGGAGAATTGATTTCTCAAGAGAAAGATGAGCGAGGTGAAGGCGGGCTCTGCAAATCCAAATTAAAGGGGAGGGTGGGCCTGAGCCAAGAACCACAGCGCTCTCCGCAGAAAGGCCAAGAGGTAGGGGGACCTCAGCACACCACTCAGCACAGGGAGCAGTCCCAGTGGACTCAAGGACTTCCGACTTCCGGGTCTTGCCTTGACTGCATTGTGTACCTTTTGGGTCCCCTGGCCTTGTAGACTGCTACTAATTAGTTTTTGTTCAAGTTAATCCAGCTTTTCATCTTGGGACTTCTTTCTCCTGCTAAGAGTTGAAGTTTGAAAATGTCACTAACAACCTCGACAATTTAGCGTGGAAAGCCTCCACAGCCAGGGGAATTATACCTGAGGAATAATGTACTCAGCCAATCTCCCTCTAGAAACCCTTCATTAACATATCAAAAGACTTGAAAAAGTGCCCTCTTTGACCCGAAAATTTCCTGTCTAGTGAAAAGAGGTTTTTGTTGGTTTTCCCCCTAAAGAAATAATTATGGCGGTGCACAAATATTCAATTAAAAATGTGGTCAATGAGTTATCCTTAGGTCTGGAGAGACAGGGGAGAATCTAATATTTAACAAAATACAATGACAGTAATAAGAAATACTCAGTGTCTGCATGTACTGGGCACAAACAGAAGTTCTTAGCCTACATTAATCTGATTCTCACCAATAATCTCTAATGAAGCAATGGCTTTTTTTCTTTTGGGGCCCATGTGAGAGCTGGCCAAGCACAGAAAATCCAAACAGCTTGGCAAAAGTTACAGAGTCCAGTTAAGTATTTGCAAACCCTGGGCATGAGGGGTTTATAGACGATTTGAAAAGTTATAGATAGCTGCTGGCTGCCTTTCCTATTCTCAGTCCGGAAGAGCATACCTTCCTAGCCATACAGCGGGTCCGAACGTTCGATCCTCAGACCCCGAGTCTCCTTGGAGCTCGGTCCCGGGATGAGGCAGCCGAGAGTGAAATGGCTCAGTCCACAGCATACCCTTGTCTTTAGCCACCCTGGATTGTACTGTGAGGGACTGTGGGCAGATGTGGGGGTACACACTCAGTCCCCACTGGACTGAATTCGTGCCTCAGGTCTAGGGGTATGCACACTGGAAGGGTGTCTGCTCCTCAGGAGAGTGTCCACACATAGAAGCAGAATTGGGGAGCAGAGAGGGAAGCGTCTGGGGGCTGTGTGTTTAGAGAGTGGTTGAGAAGAGGGTGCACATTCTACTAAACGGAATACCCACAGACTCCTCATCCTGCGATAGGGCTGTGCCAGCAGGAAGGCCAGACAGGTCAGTCTGTTGACTTCCCCGGGGAAACTTCAAAATGGAGTGTGGGACCATGGCAGTTAATCTCCACTGTCAAGAGAGAAGTTTGGGAGACTCATGGTGCAAAGCTCCAGGAGGGCTCAGTGGGGGCTCAGGAGGGCTCAGGAGGCCATACCTATTGCCAGTCCAGTCAGGGAGTTCAGGCTTAATCAGCAGCCTAGTCCACTAGGGAGTCAAAGGACGCGTTCTGTTTACATGGTTTTAAGAACGCCTCCTGAGCTGTCATTGGGCCAACGTGAACTGGCTTCAGACCAATCCGACATCGCACCAATGTGATCCTTGAAAAAAGATGCCACGTGTTGGGCACACACGCTTGTCAACATTCAAAAGCCTGAAGCAGGAGGTTTGTGAGTTCAAGGCCAACCTGGGTTACATAGTCTCAAAATTACTATGGATGTGAGTACTGCTACTGCTGCTGCTACTAATTGAGTGAGAGTATCTTCGTGTATTGGATAACACCTATAAAATAGCATGCTAATCCGCCTTTACATTTTAAATTACATTTCTTTGTTTGTTTATGGTGTGTGTGCGTGCCTGAGCATATGCGCATTTACTCATGCCAACAAGCCTGCACCACAGCGCTCCTGTGGAGGGCAGAGGACAACTTGCAGGATTTGGCTTTCTCCTTCCTCCATGCTGGACCTGGAGACTGAACTCAGGTTCTCAGGCTTGGCAGAATGTGCCTTTGTCCTCCGAGTCAGCCCACAGTTTCTTTGCTCCACCTTAAAACATATACACACCTACTGAGAGGTATTCCCAAGGCCTTGAAGATTGTAGGAAAACAATGCAAAATGGTAAGCATGCTACGGTACCTTTGTGGGGAAATAGGATGGTTATGTACATAGGGAAAAAAAGCAAAAATAACACTTGCCTTGCACAAATTTGAAAACCAAACAATAAAGCTTGGAGGCAGCACTGGAGAGCAACTGAGGGAAGGCAGGCTCCAGAAAAGCTGAGCATCCGACAGGAAGTGGCTCTGGAGGAGACTCTACAATGAGTTTCCTCTTTTCGTGGCTCCTAGCCTGAAAAGCAGGCACCGTTCAGAGAGAAAGGAGCCAGACAGGGAACGCCCCAGGTGGCATGCATAAACTCTACTCAAATCCTTGGCTGACCTCTGAATCACATTCACAGGAGAATACTGCAGGCATGCTGGGAGGACCAAGGTGCAGGAGCCAGGAGCGGAGACAGCTCTACCTCTGATCCTTTGATGGAGAGACAGCCCCATGTACCGAGGCCAAGGGTTGGCTGTTAGAGCTGTTCTCATTCTCTCTCTCTCTCTCTCTCTCTCTCTCTCTCTCTCTCTCGTGATGGGTTTTGAGAATTTTATGAACATGACCCTCACTGTGTCCAGGATGTATCCAAAGACAAATGGGGTCCCCTTTGCCAAAACCTACCTCCTGGTAACCATGGTAACCACAGATGCTGAACTCCAAATGTGAACCCAGATCTTATGACTGATTTATGAATCTTCGATGAGCTCCTGCCATATGCTTGGTGGGGATGCCTTACCAGTCTCAGAACCGGTTGAAGCCTGGGGCCTGGCCTGCTCCATTGCAAGGGTTTGATTTGGTCGGAGAAGGCAGTTATTGGCTATCCCTTCCCATCCATGAATGAACGCGAGCTGGGATGTGTGTGATGAAGGCCTCTTTAGGGGAGAGAAGCATCCAGTCTGATGCTCTGCCAGAATCCCGAGTGCTGGAGGCCTGTGCTGTCTTGTCAGCGCTTGAATGCAGACAATTGAGCTGAACGCACTTTGACCTTTGTCTCCTGAGCGGCTGTCCAAAAGCCCCAGATCTGTTAGCATTGCTGCTTTTCACACATTCCTTTGTATTAAGTTTGGTTTTCTTTTTTCTTTCTTTCTTAAAGAAGAAAAGCAAAGAGGCAGGAAGCACACACATACACAGAGAGAGACCCCCCACACCGGGCCTTTTTCCTCCTTCCAGTAATTACATAACACTGAGACTCCTTCCAAGATTTGCCATGTAATTCTAACAAACCCATAAACTTCTTGAAGTTTTGTTGGCACATCAGCCATGCCAACAGTACATGAATTCGCCGTGGCTTGGGTGTTCCAGCCATCTGAATTCGCATAAAAATGCCAAGGCTTGTGCGGTCTGAAGCACAAAAGTGACTCCCTCATGGGCACCAGCTCTCCCAAACAAGTCCCAAGTGGAAAGCCTCCGTGGAAAACGAGAGTCATTTTGAAGAAAGGAAATAGGGAATGGTGACAAGGGAGACTTAGAGGTGGTGGCAGGGGGTTGTGAGGATTGCTTGGGGGAGCAAGGGATTATTCGAAGGAAATTGCGCCGGAAAATGTAACGCGGAGTAGGCGGATGATGGGAAAATCAGTTTTCAGTGTGGCCAAGGAAGACCCCAGAGGCAGAGGAGGGTTGAAAAGTGAGGTTTGAGTCAGACGTGTCGGGGACCGTGCCAGGCCTCCAGGCCTGCTGAGTGGTGATGCAGAGAGGCATAAGCTCTGGAAATTGCAGGAGGGGCCTGGGAAGACGGCTCAGTACTTATAGGCGTGAGGACCTGACTCCAGATCGCCAGGACTCCTGGTCTAAAGCCAGGCTCGGTGGTGTACGCCTACATTCCCAGTGCTGCCATAAGAGAGGCAAGGGGATCCCTGGGGCTCGCTGATCAGTCTGACTAGCCGACTTGGTGAGCTCCAGGTTCATCAGGGAGATTCCGTCTCAAAGGAACATACAAACAAATAAAAACAACGGGGCAATTGAAAAAGAAGACAGTCTTAGACATTTGGCCTCTATATGAACATGCACACATGAAAATGCACCCCCACACACACATACGCAGACACGCAGACACGCATGCACGCACACACACACACACACGTGCGCACTTGTACACTAATTGCAATAGAAACAGGAGAATTTCTGAAGAGACAGGAGGAAAGGCCGGTTAAGAAGCACGCCAAAGGATTTCCCTTTCTCCATCAATGAGGCCAGCCCATTTCTCGAAACTGCGGTCTCCAGTTCCACGCATCTCAACCTTTCATTTCAGACCCTTCTGGTCTTACGGCGTTCCCATGGGAACAGGATGGGAAAGGTGCAGCTGGAACCTAAAGGGATGACAGCACTGGAGAACCCAGTGAAGGGAGGGGCAGCCTCAAGCAGGACAAGCTGCTGCGCTGCCTAGAGACCGAAGGCAAACATGGGAGTCCGGTCCAAGGTAAAACAGAGAGAATTTAGAGGAGGTTTAAGATAGCGCGGGACAGAATTCCATGCAGAGACCTAGGAGCCATGGAATGTTGATCAAAAGCCTCTGTGAAACCTCAGACTCCACCATCCCCTGCCCCATGTTCCGACCTCCGAGTGGGGTGGATGAACACGGCTGGTCCTGCTCTACAGCCTGGGCTAGAGATGACTTCAGAGCTGGGTCCCTCATCCTCCCTCTGAGATTTAGGCCAGATCTGCTGGACATGAGGGACTTCTGGTGAGATGGATGTATCACGATGTCAGATGCCAGGTCTAACCTACAGAGACTCCCGTCTAACTGAGAGGCAATCTTAATGAACACAGATCATTCTGGAAATAGAGGGTTTCTTTTCGATGAGTCACATTACAGTAAAGTTTTATACAGAAGCTAAAGGAAAACAAATGGCAAGAGGTTTGTTGGGAATCACCCTCTTGGTGAGCTAAATGGTGGCTAATCGGGTCAGGAGAGCTGGATCTGGCGCTGCAGGCTGTTATCCCAAGCTCGACTGAGAGATTAAAGGGGATCCAAAAGTTCAAGGTCAGCCTGGGCAACTTAGTGAGACCTTGCTTCAAAATAAAAACAAAACAAAATAAAAAAAAACTGTCTTCACAGGGCCTGGGGTCTATAATTCAGAGGTGGGGGCTTTGCCTAACCCTCATGAGACCTTGCCTAGCATTCATGGGGCCTTGGGTTCAACCCCCAGAACCATAAACCACATGACTAACATAAAGGGATAGTATTTATAATGTATTGACATGCGTATTTTAAAAACAAAGACAATCCTCTTATTGTATTAACCTCTCTCTCTCTCTCTCTCTCTCTCTCTCTCTCTGTGTGTGTGTGTGTGTGTGTGTGTGTGTGTAAGACACTTCTGGAAAGATAAGTAAAGTACCAACATTGTTGGTTGCCTTGAGAAACCAGGATTCTGGGCAGCTGGGCACAGGCTTGAGGGGTTTCCATGGTGTCCTCCTCTCCACCTTGTGGGTTTTTTAAGGTGTATGAATAGTGTTGAATAGTGATTTCTAAAGCAATCTTCAAAAACTCAGAACAGTTGCGAGGCTACAGTCCCCAAAGAGTACCTTGAGCCACATCTCCCAACACCCCCATCCTTTCTCCTCTTCACCTCAACAATCACAGTCCTTTTCCTTCCCTCACAGACATGAGGTCAGGGAGCATTTGCTTTCTGCCCTTGGTTTGCTTTATTTCGTGTCCTTCAGATTCGGGAGGGGCAGCTGCTGATAGCAAGGTTTCCCCCTTTCCGAAGGATATATCAAATACAAAGACCATTTTTAAAGCTAGTGTTAGTGGGGCTGGGAGTTAGCTTAGTTGGGAGAGTGCTTATCCAGCATGCATGCAGCCTGGTGTCCAAATAGGGCATTTCCTAAATTGGGAATGGCTGGATAGCCTGTAACCTCCGCTTTGGGGACGCGAGGGCAGGAGGAACTGAGGTTAAAGGCCAACCTTGGCTACACAGAGGGTTTGAAGATAGCCTGGTCTACATGAGAGCTGGTGTCATAACGGCAGTAACCAAAGAATAGTACTGTCATTGACTAAGGGGCCTTCTAGGTACCACAGCACCGCACACAACCGGTTGGCCGGTGGGAAGGCTGAACAGCCACTATGAAGCAGAGCTCACGAAAGTGAGGCAGGAGGTGGCGAGAGTAGCCTAGCTGCTGGAGAAGATGGCAGCCCGAGGCTCAAGTTCACCAATGAAGCCTCAAGGTCTGAATCTTCCAGTCACACGGGGTATGAGCTCAGTTGTGGTATTAGAGCCCTGTGGGCATGGGCAGTCTCCTTGTTTACAGAGAGAGGACAGTGATTGTGAAGGAGGAGGGAGAGAAGAGGAGGAGAGAGAGTTGGGAAAGGAAGAGGATAAAGAGGAGGAGGGTGGGAGAGAGGAAGAGGGGGTGAAGAGGTGGGAAGGGAAGAGAAAGATGAGGAGAAGGGAGGGAGAGGAGTAGGAGAATGAAGACGAGAAGGAGGAAGGAGGAGGAGGAGGAGACATTTCTGTGAGAGTCATATGAGTGTGTGTGCATAGTGTTAAGCACTGACTAAGGCTGACAGCCGAGAAATCACCAGGGCAGTGATTAACATGAATAATGGGACCTGCAATACGGCTCATGGATAGGACTACTTGCCGCACAAACCCAATTACCTGAACTTGATCCTAATAACCCACGAGAGAGAGAGAGAGAGAGAGAGAGAGAGAACTGACTGCTAAAAGATGACCTCTGACCTCCATGTGTATGCCCCAGCACACACATATCTGAAACCACACATGCATGCTAACATTCGTGTGTCACACACGTAACAAATTAAAAGCAGAATAACATCCGCGGTTATAGGAGTTACCTCAGCTGGGACGCTGTAAGGAAATATCCCAAGCGGACGCTTATAAACAATGGGAACTTATTTCTTACATTTCAGACTTGGGAAAGTCAAAGTCAGGGCTCCGGGAGACTCCGTGTCTAGTGGGGTTTGCATTCTTCAAGGATCTTCTTGCCATAACCTCTCATGTATAAGGACACTGACCCCGTCCATGTTGATTCCATCCTCGTGACCTAAGCAGCTGCCTAGTGGCTTCGCATCCTGACACCATGGACACAAGGATTCTAATACAGGAATTCTGAAGAGACACAAAGATCCAGTCTCCTGTGATAGCTTATGGTGGGACAACTAGCCATGCTGTGGGAGCTTGTGTAGGGAGCTGTAGCCATGAGGCATCAGGGGAGAGGGGAGTCCACAGAGGAGCAGTGCAGCCAAGACCCTGTTGCTGCAGCTGAGCCCAAAAGGGGAATCTCTGAATCCAGTGGGAAGAAAGGGGATTCAGATTGCACATGCCAGGTCACGAGGAGCCTGGGAGGATGCAGGAATGCTTTCTCGTCTTCCTGTCCCGCTGTCTTAACACCTGGACGTTCTTCGGTCAAACCAAATCCATTCACGTATTGGTGGAACATTTCAAGTAAGCTCACCACTCTGCTGACAGAAGACACAGGGTGTCGGTGAGGACAACAGCTGTGTTACCCGTCTATCCCCTCTTGTCCTTAATAATACAGGCGAGGACCGTGAGGTAGCTCAGTGGGTAAAGGTACTGCTGCCAAGCCTCAGGTCCTGAGTTCAAACCCCGAGCCCCACAAGGAAAGAAGACTCTTGAAAGCTGTTCTCTGAGCTCTCCGTGGGCACTGCTGTGTGCCCCTCTTCTCAACACATACACACAAAAATAAATGTAAAAATTAAAAAAATAGTATCAGTCAAGATAACGAAATATCTGCAGTGCTTCTGTTGGAGATGGACTTGTGTGCACCTATTTTATCCAATATATGACTGTGTGGGTGGAGGTGGTGGTGTGAGTTCATCCCTAGTCGATTTGGGAGCTTCTTTGTCTGTGGGTGCAGAGTCCTTTGGGTACGGCTTGCCCCAGCCAGTGAGAGATGCTGCCTCCAAAAAACAAGGTATATGGTGCTTGAGAGATGACAAGGCTGACCTCTGATCTCTTCAAACACACAGACGCATGCACACACAGACGCATGCACACACAGACTCATGCACACACAGACGCATGCACACATGCACGTGCACCCCCCACAAGCACCCACACAAACGTACAAAATAATGATCAACAGAAGAACAGGCACCCACGGAAAAGAAGAAAATATTTACCAATCAAAGAGTTCAGAAAGAGTTAGAACACAAGACACAGAAACTTCTGGAACTAAATATTATAAAAAAGAATTATCAGAAAACAGTAAGTTGATTGAAAAATAAAAGACTTTTCCTGAAGATTTTCAAAGCAACCAACCAACAAGAAAAAGATATTGCATGCTTTCTCTAGACAGTTGGCCCATTTGTAAAGTTGGCACTGCCAGCACACATGTGCACACACACACATGCACACATGTGCATACACACACACACACATTGATACCAATGTCTATATATCCATACATTTAATATATATTTCTCAGAGTAGGCCTGGACATCAAATGACTCAGAAAGCAAGTAACCGAGTCAAATGTAAACACGTGGCTTGAATTCCCTTCAAAATACTCAGGGGTTTAAAGGAGAGGGGAAAGGTACTCAGAAGGAGGAGAAATACGCTTTAGGTCTCAGTGAATCTAAATCATTTGAAAATAGTTTAAGATGTTTGCTGAGCGGGAGGGGCGGCCCCGTTCCGACATATGGCAATGTCAGAACGGCTCCTCAGATGAGCAGCAGACTAATTTTAATGTCTTGCACATGTGGTAGAAACATCTTGGGAGAAGTCTCTTAAGCCACTGTTGGAGGGGGCACCAGGAGTTCGGAGGGGGGGGCGGGTTTCTTGCATCTCATCTGCAACACAATGACTAGCCCAGCCTTCTCCTCCTCTGGTTGTGTAAGGCTGCTCAGAGTGGTGTCATTTTATGCTTCAGACATGAGATGATCCCGGGAGTAAGTTTTCAGTTCCTGCTGAAGGGTTTTGGAGCCAGTGTCCCCTTCCTGTCTCTTCTCTCTATCATCTAGAAGCTGAGTATGTCAGTGGGCTGGAGACCTCCACAGCATCTCCTCCCAAATAACAGCCCAGGATACTTTACTGTATGTGTGTGTGTGCGTGCATGTATGTATGTGTGTATTTGTGCATGTGCATGCATGTGTGTGCATGTCCGTGTGTGTGTGCGTGTGTGCACATGCGTGCTAACTGGGGCAAAAGGTTTTATGATAGATGGTTTTCACTGCAGTGTATCCAAGTAGTACAATATAATCACTACAGACAAGTGGTATTTGAGCTGACTCACAAAATCCCCACAGGTAAGAGCCAATGGGGACGATGGTAAGGACCATAGAATAGAGACAGACCATCCGGGGCTCTAGGCTGTTCCTGCCATTTACTGTGTCATCATGAGAAAGACCCATGCTTCTCAGTTTCCCCATTTCAACCAAAAGTGCACCAGCTCAGCCATTGGATGGCACATCTCAGTTCCTCAAGAGTAGGAAGTAGGCAGGTCATAGTCTTCCCTTTCTTTCTTTCTTTCTTTCTTTCTTTCTTTCTTTCTTTCTTTCTTTCTTTCTTTCCTTCCTTCCTTCCTTCCTTCCTTCCTTCCTTCCTTCCTTCTTTCTTTCTTTTAATGTATGTGGGGGTGTTTTTGAGATAAGGGTTCATTCCATAGCCCATGCTGGCCTGGAGGTCCAGGCTAGCCCAAACTTGGGATCTTCCCACCTCTGCCTGCCATGTGCTTGTATTGTAGATGTGCACCACCACGTCTGGCCCTGTGTGTATGTGTGTGTGTGTGTGTGTATGTGTGTGTGTGTGCGTGTACGCATGCTGGCCTAACAGACTTGCCCCACCATTCCTAATTTGTGTGATTCTAGAGATCCAATACAGAGCTTTGTGCTTCATGTTAGGCAAGAGCTCTTCAGATTGGAGTCCATCCCAGAGGCCCTCTTATCTGGCCTCTTCCCAAAAGGACCTCACTGCCCGTGTGTTCACGTGGACTCAAGGACAGATGCCATGATACATGACAGATAAGACTCAGCCTTCTGAGGAAGAGGCGAAAGGGGAGTCGGGGACTCCAGAAGAGTCTGTCAAGAAGGACCTGCTTTAGACTCTGCCCAACGATTGCCAAATATGCATGGTTTGGGTTTCCAGTTTCCAGAAGAAGATGACAAACCTAAGTTTCACATGGCATCTCCTTACGCCTAAAAAATAATTGACTTAAAAACAATGAAACACTTTATTTTATAAAATCCCAATGTATAGAGGCTAAGATCTGTTCACTGGTCCAAATTAAACTTGTCTAAATCGAACAAACTTAAAAGAATGCTTTCAGCTTTGGAAATAAAGATAATCTGTCAGGGGTCAGCACACACTGTCCCTGCTCGGAGTTACACAAGGAAGACTTCAGGTTCTGCAAGTCTCTGTTGTCAGTCATCCGGTTCTTCCCACACAGAGGGACCTACACAGACTACTTAGGGAAAGAATTGTGTTCTCTTCTGATAAAACTATTTACAAATTAAATTTAAAGAGGAGAAAAGATACATTTGACCCTTGCCCATACTTTTCTGGCCTTGCTGTCAGTGATGGACCTCCTGCCAGTGACCATTGGAAACAGTGGTGGGGCTGGAAGGATGGGTCAGTCAGGAAAGTGCGTGTCTGAATTTGATCCCTACGCTTAAAAACCAGTCATGGTGGTGTGCTTGTAATGCTGACCCCGGGGAGGCAGAGACAGGTGGAGTCTTGGGTCTGGCTAGACGCACAGCTTACCATATTTGGCTCATTGCTAATGAGAGATTTGGTCTAAAAATCACACCTGAAGTTTGGTACCCAAATGTGCCCTCTGGCCTCTGCATGTACCTCCAGGTGCACACACTGCACACGCACATACACACACACATACACACACACACATACTTTTTTTAACTAATAAGTTTTTGGAAATTCTTTGGAAAATAGCTAACACCACAGGACGCCTTTCTTTCTTGTGTCCACCCCAGGACAATAGCCTCAGCGCTAACCCTGCCCGGCTCCTTGTTTCACTGCGTGGGTTTTTAGGATCAGCGGTCATACTGATGAGTTTGTGGTCATGGTGGCCCATCATGCACACTCACCGTCGGCTCATGAGGATGTGGGAAGGGCTGCTTGGATTTCTGATACCATCTCATTCCTGTGTCTAAAACATCTGGGTCCAGACTCTGCTGCAGTTTCGCCGGGAAATGGTTGAAAGCATGACCACGTCCAGGGCACAGTCTCTGGATTAGTCAACACAGTGTTGGGAAGACAGACGACGAGGCCACCACCAGCCTGGTGTCCCTGCCTGGGTCCCAGGGACAAAGCCTGCCTCTGTTTCCCAACAGATGTGTGCCTGAGGCAAGTAGAGTAAGGAAAGTGAGCTCCTTCCCTCCAGAGCCACAGGGTTGCCTCATTTTCCCATCATCCTCAACTGACCTAAATGAGAATTCTAGAAAAAAGAAAGTATGTAAAAAAGGGTGAATGGGAGTTTTCTCTACCCACTTGAATATACTCTTCTTCTTCTTCTTCTTCTTCTTCTTCTTCTTCTTCTTCTTCTTCTTCTTCTTCTTCTTCTTCTTCTTCTTCTTCTTCTTCTTCTTCTCTTCCTCCTCCTCCTCCTTCTTTTTTTAGTTTTTAATTTTATTTTGTGTGTATGGGTGTTTTGCCTGCATGTATGTATATGCACCATGTGCATGCAGCTCCCAAAGAGGCCATAAGAGGGCATGGGATTTCCCTGTAGCAAGATTGAACAGGCGTTGGTGGGCTGCCTTATGCGCATGCTGGGAGCGGAAATCAGGTCTTCTGCAAGAACAGCAAGCTTCCTTTACTTCAAACACCCAACCAGTCACCATTATTTTTCTGTGGAACAGTGAAAGCTGAGTGCAGGGCTGAGTTGGTGAAAATCTGGATGTCACCACAGCCATCGCAGGGCGGCAAGTGGACCCGGTCCCACTCAACCAGAAGGGAACAGGGATCAATGGGAAGGATCCCAGAAGCCTTTGTGTTGCTCAGAGTGAGAAGCACATTTGAGCCTCCTGAGACTCGGGGGTTCTCACCTTCCCTCTGGGAGCTCAGCTTCTTGTCTCTTTCTGTAGAGAAGAGTCTGTTTTGGTTGCCACACACTCCCTGGCACGGTAATGTGGCACACAGCCTTGTCTCAGTTTAAAATAAGCACCTGTCCCCTGGTTACACATAGAGGTAACCCCTAGGTGGTGGCCCCTGTTGGGACTGTGAAGGGACGGACTCACCAGAGGTAGAGTGGGAAGGAAGGAACCATGTGGTCTGTAGCACACAATAGATATGCAAGAAACAATGGAGCCATTTTCCTTCTTCCTTTTCCTCTTCCGACTTCTACCAACCTCCTACTTCCATTCGTCCGCCTCCTTTCCCTCTTCTTTCTTCCCTGGTCTCTACTTTGTCTTGACATTTTTATTACTAAACATCAGCATTGTTAAATGTTAATAACATTTGCATTAGAATCAGCCTCATCCCCATGCATCAAAGTTTCCTCCTGGATTTTGAATGAAAAGAGGAAAATAATTTTCTCTCTACACATGTTTTTTAGGAAAAGCCTCACTCATTCTTAGCAGCAACTGGGCAATGACTATTCTCCCATGAATCTAGAGAGCCATGACAATGACTGTCTGGGCTGAGGCCATCCCTCACCTTACCCCCAGCCCCTTGAAGTCACTGATAACAGCACACATTTGGTCTATTTTTCTATAGATGTCTGTGTCTTAGGTAGGGTTTCATCTGTTGCTGTGGGGAAACACAAAGACCAAAAATCACGTTGGGAAAGCAACGGTCTAGTCGGCTTACACTTCCACACTGTAGTCCATCACTGAAGGAAGTCAGGACAGGAACTCAAGCGGGGCAGGGACCTGGGGGCAGGAGCGGATGCAGAGGCCATGGAGGGTGCTGCTTACTGGCTTGCTCCTCATGGCTTGCTCAGTCTGCTTTCTTACAAAACCCAGGCCCACCAGCCCAGGGATGGTCCCATCCAAAATGGTTTGGGCCCTCTCCCTCCCATCAGTCACGAATCCAGCCTACAGCCTGATCTTATAAAGACATGTTCTCAACTGAGGTTCCTTGCTCTCAGATGACTCTAGCTTGTGTCAAGTTGACATAAGACTAGCCAGGACAGCTTATAAGCAGAAGTGTCATTCCCAGGCTGGGTGGTTCCTCAAGAGACACAACCCTGACCTCTCTTTGTCCAACAGGAGATCTTTCTCCCGTAGATCGAATTAGGTCATGACTCAGTGGACTCTGGTAAGTGCTCTCAAAGGCTCTGCTCTTGTTCTCACACAATGGCTTAGCCTGTAAAACCCAAACAGAGATGCGTCCTTGTTATACCATTACCTGTTTTAATGCTCCACAGCCAAGGCATAGCACTGGAGCAGAGGGGAGGCAGGCTGGCCTCAGAATAGATACCATGTGACTCCGGGAATTTGAAGGCTTCTATTTCCACTGCCCTTGCGGGCCTTGTCTTCAGATCCTGGGCTCTGGGTGCTTTGTTAGTACATGCTAGCATGGCCAAGGCAGCCTCTCCACTGTCAACCACCAACAGCCAGAAGAAGCACCTTCCACTTGTGCCTGAGGCTTCTCCGAGACTCCTGTAGTTGAGATGGGCGACTTCCTCCATGAAAACAGGACCTGAACAATAGTGTCTTTGTGCAGCTTGGGCGCTGAGTTCTGCCCAGTCTGGATCCAGCCGGCTAGAGCTTAGGAGATGGGTGAGGTGCTGTTGGTTAGGCCCCTGTGTGAGGGCTGTGGTAAGAAGGATGCCAAGAGCCACAGGACTGGCTTCAAGCGAGGTGTGATCCTGGGGTCGCTGTAGACTGGCCCTCTGTATCCTTATGCCTGGGGGCTGTGATCAAAGCCCTCTTCTCAGGTGCGACTTCAGAGGAGACTCAGAAAAGCATGGAAACCGCACCACTCCAAAGCCACTGTTTCCAGGCATGCGCCTGAGCTTGTCTGCAAGGCTACCCAGCCAGCTGCAGGGTGTTTTCCTAACACTCTCTGCTGCACACATATGCACATATTCATGCACACACACAAACATACACACACACACACACACATACACACAAGGCCATAAAGACAAAAGCAAAGACGACAAGGGGCCAGGGAAGCTGTTTGACCCAGGAAGCCGGAAAGATCCGAGAGAGCACACGCGACACCCGGTGCCTGGATGAAGACCTGATGTGTCTACCCTGGACTGCTCACCCTGCCTGGGGCCTGCAGTGAGGCAGATGGTGTTGAGCAATTCAGAGGGAAGGATTCCATTGTGTTTGTGGCTCACTCTGACTTCGACCAGCTGGAGACAGAGGCCCAAGGAGGGGGAACCTCAGGAACCTCAACCGAGAGAACGTCAGTAGCAAGCCACCGATTTGAGCAATAGATAGTCGGGGCTATGTGGATGTTATGCCTACATGATGTAAACATCAATCAAAGACGGATCCAAAGAGAGATGCGGGGGAGGATGTTATTTTCAGACCCGAAACACTAAAGGAATGAGGAACACGAAGAAGCATTGCTGACTGGCATTTGCAGTAGATTCTATTTAATATCCTATTTAACCCTTTCCCATCCCAACTTACTGCCCTCCATCCTGAGATGCAACCATAAAGGCTCAGGAAATAATACTGGATAAGGGTGTTCACGTATCCAGAGGATTTAGCCTGGACCCCAGGCCCTGGGTTCAAAGACTTGATTTGAGCCAAAACCCTGTCTCATGAGACGGTCGAGTAGACCGGCCATGAAGAGGTGTGGAACACCTGTTTTCCTGGTGGGGTTGATGATCTGATGAGAATATTGGCTCCCATGGGGCCCAATGGATGAGAAGGTTGTGCCACAGAAAGAGCCCACAAAGGAATACCTCCAGAGAGGCCACACTGAGGTAGCAATAGCACCAAAGTCCCAGGGAACTTAGCAGACACCCAAGATGTGGTACTCACGGAGGGCAAGGGAACTCACTACAGACGGAGACTGCAGAATCAACCTAGGGGGCTTTGGGTCCTGGTTTTATATCAGAGTGTGAATCCACAGAGGAAAACAAGAAGTTGCTCTGTGGCTTCCAGCGATCCTATTTTACTGTGAAATGAATATTTACGCTTAACACTTCAGTCTCCCAGAGATCTTTAATTTATGTAGCTTTCACCTTGAGAGTGTTTGATAGTTGGCGTTTCAGCTGCTCTTCAAGACCGAGTCTTTCGCCAGGGCTAGAGCAAAGAGGTGAGGTAAGATGTAAATTATGATAATCATAGTGAAGGTGTGTGTTCATGTGTGTGCACCTGCATGTGGAAGCCTGATGCTGACCTCCCCTATATCTTTATCTTGATATACTTCATATGTATATATATACATATACATATATATATAAATATCTTACTATACTGCCCCTATAGCATATTATATATATATACACATGTGTGTGTGTTTGTATATATATATATATATATATATATATATATATATCCGATTCCCAATTCCTCTAGTCTGGCCTCAAGGGTCCTCCTGTCTCTACCTCCCCAGGGCTGGGATTACAGGTGTACACTGCTGAACCTGGCTCTTTACCTGAGCGATGGAGATGGAACTTGGACCTTCAGACTAGACTTGGCTAAACAAGCACTTTCCCAATTGACTCATCCCCCCGCCCAGCCTGACCCTGATGATCATAATACCTGTACTGGAGATGCTAAAATAGATACAAAATACCTAGTTATAAAAAACATAGTTTGGATCAGTCTATTGATCAGTTTGAAAACCAAAACGAAACCTCAGAAATTCCAGACACAGACAAGATGCAAGTGTTGGGAAGTTTGGAGTGACAGACAGATGAAGGCCAGGCTGACAAACCAATTGTGTTGTGCTGGTCCCAAACTTGGGTACCCTGGCACTTCTGAGGCTGTAAATGGTGAGCGCCAGCCGGGGAGTTGTGCAGCAGGTGACTGTAGGTAACCCAGAGACCAAACGGGGGATGTTCATGGCTGCCGAAGCAGCAAGTTCAGTCCAACACAGCATACATTTTTCTTTTTACCATTTTAGTGATTTGGCTTTTTTCCCCCCTCAGTCTTTCAGTTTTAAAATACAGCCATGTGTGAGGCCCTGTTTTCCATCTCTAGTATTATAAAAGAAAATTAATTCTAAACTTAAACATTAAGAAACCTTTTAACTTGAAGGTCTTATCATATAGGGAGACTGAGTATGTAATACAATGGGTAATAGATATTCAAATACTATAATCTGTTTATTAATCACTGCGTAATTGAAACTTTGTGAGCATTATATAATTTTATTTATAATTCTATACCGGCCCAGGTAAATGGTATCGTTGACAACCCTCAATCTTCCTCAGAAACAGATATATAAAGTGACTTTTTCCAGATGCTGGGTGGGCAGGGGGACTGGCCTAAGACCCTAGGGAGATGGAAGCATGGAGCCTTGCCCCTCCTTTGCCCATCTTCTCGTCACGGTAGAGACGTGCCGAGACAGCGTGTGTCTCTGTAGGGGGCTGGCTTATCTGAGTCCCAAAACCATACCATGGAGTCGAGTGCTGCTCATGGGGCCATCCTATGGGTGATTCCATCCGTGTATTAATCCCTCTCTCTGGTCAAGATGTGGGACGCTTTCCATCTTCCAAGTCAGATAATGGCTTGTCTGACTACACCCATTTAGCAGATGGGAAAGGTGAGGTGCAACCTTGTCCCAACCCAGTCCTTTACCACGCCATCCTGGGAGGCTGAACTCAATCTTTGGCACTAGCAAGGATGTTGGGCTAGGTCAGATGTTAGGAGGCTTTAATGTGCCATTAAAGGTGACTTTTATAAACGGAGAGCTCTCTGAGTGGAAGCGCTTAGAGACAGCAATTGGAGTTTAAATAATAGATTCCCGGGAGCTGGGATGTCTGTCTTCTGCTCGCCACTCTCCTGGCGCCTCTGAGTCACTGTAGATGCCACTGTCACTTGGGTTCCTTCTCCACGGCTCCAGGCCTCAGGAACAGTGCAGAAAGGACAGCTCGGGCTCTGCTGGCACGTGGGGACAGCATCCTTGACTTCTCTTCAAATCTTTCCCCTATCAAAAGACACCGTGTAAGGGACTCTACCAGTTTTACAAAGAACAGAGAGGTATGTCCCAAGATAGTCTGTCAGCTTGAGGAAGTTCTGTTGAACCCACGCTTCTCCCTATACTGAAAGCAACTAGTAGATAAGTGAAGAAAATAGTTTTTTTTTTTTTTTTTAAAAAAAAAGTCATGTAAGCTTGGGGCAATTGTGGTCCAAGCACTCGGAAAATGAAGCAGGAGGATCAGGGTCGTTTTCAGCTATATTGAGTGTTCAAAGCCACTCTGAGTAAAAAAAAAAAAAAAAAAAAAAAAAAAAAAAAAAAAAAAAAAAACCTCTTAATAATCTATTTCCTACTAGATCTTATTTCTATGAACAAGCCTGCAAAGTTGATGCTTCAAAATTCAGTCACCGGAGGGGGTCTCAAGAATGATCACAGCGCGTGAGTCCCCACGTCTGCAGATTGCTAAGGATTCACCTCGTCTCCCTTGAGTGAAAAAGGCCAGACTTTGTGTATGTGTGCTTGCCTGCATTTGAGTCTGTGTCACATTGTGCCGTCCCAGAGGGGGCCAGAAGAGGGCATCAGATCTCCCTGGGATTGGAGCTGCAGACGGTTGGTTGTGAGCCTCCGTGTGGACGCTGAGAATCAAACCCAGGTCCTCTGCAAGAGCAGCCAGTGCTCAGAACCACTCACCATCTCTCCAGCTCCCTCCGTTCTATTTTTTGAGATGGGCTCTCTCGCTGGACCTAGAGCTCAATCCGTAGGCTAGGCTGGCCCAAGAACTCCAGAAAAACTCTTATCTCCCCATTCCACCCTACCCTGGGGTCCCAGATGGTTGTCCATCCCTGACTTATATGTGGGTTCTGGGGATTGAACTCAGGTCCTCATGCTCATGTGGTGAGTGCTTTACCCTCTGAGCCATCTCACTATGTTCATGTGGATTTGTCCCCTCTGATTTTTAGACATGGTTGCATCTCACTAACCCACTTTGTTTCATTTTCCAGATGTGTGTTGCATCCCGAGAAGCCCCCCTCCCGTGCCATTAAACAATCTTTTATAGTGTCCGTTTGTAAAGGCTTAATGGCCCGTTTCCTGAAGACATTATAATTTACCAATAACCCCTTGTTGTGGGCATCTGACTTGGATGGTTTCTGCTGTCACTGGTGCTTTTGCCATGGGCATCCTTGCACGTAAGCTTTGGGGTTTTGTGATTCCCCTGGGAAAGGTGCTTGCAACAAATTATCTGTGTTGTCCACTTCAAGACTGACTCTCTTGGTGGATGGATGCTAAACTTTTCTCCATCACAGCTTATCATGGGGGTCATAGCCCCCCAAAACCCTGGCCTCAGATTGGATGTTTTTAATTATTAAAAGTAAAGAAACAAAACTTGTTGACTTGAGAGGTAAAGACAGAAGTCACCCTCAGGCTGGCTTTGTTTTATCTCTGGAGAAGTTGATTATTTGTGCCTTGGACTCATGTTGGCTGCAGGTCTGTGTTTGCCTATATGGGTCTGCTAATATATAAGTGATCATGTACACTTGGGCAAAGGCTATGTTAAGTAAGGCTCATGGATTTAACAGGAGCAGCAGGGTTCAGCAGGTGGAGTTCTTCCATCGTGAAACTGTACCTTTTAGGTGTTGGAAATAGAACTGGGTTGGTGTGATGCCCTGAGATTCGACCCCTGGAACACTTGTAATCTCAACACTTGGAAGGTAGAGGCAGGAATATCAGAAGTTCAAGGTCATCCTTGGCTACATAGCAAGTTTGAAGCAGCCTAAGCTACACTGGACCTTTTTTCCAAAACACAGAATAAAAAATAAATAAATAAATAAGGAAAGGAGGAAGGTAGATAATAAAAAATGAATAAAAGAAGAGAAATAAAAGGGAATTTTAAGCCTTTAAAAATTAATTTCTATTTATTTTTTATGTGTGTGGATGTTTGCCTTCATGTGTATGTGCACCACATGTGTGTAGAGCCCTCGGAAGACAGAAGAGGGCGCCAGATCCCCTAGAACTGGAATTACAAATGGCTGTAAGCTGTCATGTGGTTGCTGAGTCAAAACCAAATCCTGCAAAAGTAACTAACACTCTTAACCAATGAGCCTTCTCCCCAGCCCTGCTTTCAAACTCTATGTATTTAATACTTACTCAGAGACCAAGCCACAGAACTAGCTGATGCCTTGTCCAGCCATCCTTCAGAAGAGTCACAACCTTGGGGCAGACCCATAACAAGTTAGTACAAAGTGTATGACCACACCTCATATGTGTCTTAGCCAGTGAGATCAGTTAGTGCCCCAAATTCTCTGCCCACAACTGAAGGAAAGCTGCAAAGCTAACTCTGTCAGGGCAACCAAGCAAACCTTGTTCATCTCTGTGTCTTAAAAAAGAACAATAGGCATACTGGCCAAAAAACAATGGGGGATGTTTTTGGCAGAGTTGAGTGGTGATGGAACCCAAAGCCTTATGTATATAAGGTAACTACTGAGCTGTATCCCCATGGAGAATAGACAAGTGATGATTTTAACACAGAGACAAAGTCAAAAATAAGCTGGCAGGGGCGGGGGTGAGCAAGAAGCCAGGAAAACAAGCTCAAGGTTTTGACCAGGAAAACTATGTCCAGATAGCAACAATATCCCTCTGGAGGCAAAATCAACCCCAGGGAAACCCTTTGTTGTGGAGATTTCTGTCTCTTCATTTATGTTTCATTGTGTATCTGTCTCTGAAATACAAAATCAGGCAGAAGATCTGTCCCTTCTTGAGGAACAGAGGTGACACAGGCTCTCAAATGACACTAAAAGTGACACTGTCTTCAGATGGGTCATCTTTAGGGACATTGTGGGTTCTCACAATAGGATGGGTCTGTTTTTTTAATGAGTCTATTTATCTCCAATGTCAACTTGGTAAAATTTAGAATTGCCTAGGAGACATACACACTTCTGGTGTGCCTGTGAGGATGCTTCTAGAAACAGAAGTTAACTGAAAGAAGACCCGCCCTGGACGTGGAGAGCATCATCCCCTAGGCTGGGTCCTGAGCTGAATAAAAGGAGAAAAAGCTGAGTACCAGCGTTCATCTCTCTCTGCTCTGGCTCCACAGTCAGATGCATGTTGACCAGCCACTTTCATGCTCCTGCCTCCACACCTTCCCTGACACGATGGACTGTATCCTCAAACTGTGAGCCCAAGTGAACCTTTCTTTATTTGAGGTCTTTGCCAGTGATGAAAAGAGCCATTCATGTGGTGACCATAATGGAGGTCAACTCTTACTTTCAGCTTTGATAGCACAAAAAGATTCATATTTGTTAGATAGGTTATTTAAAGGCATTTCTGGGAGTCATGGTCTCTTGGACACACCTGACTCCACTCCAGGACTGTGGCCATAATCCAGAGGGTTAGGAGGCCATGGGCTGATTGTAAAGCAACATTAGCTCCTCGGCCATTTATCAACAAAGCTGAGCTATTCCTGATGCTGCCACACCTTCTGTCATGGTCTGTAGTGACCACTGTGCATCTAGCAGGGCATATGCAGGACTCCTTACCTCTCCTGATTGTGTACATGCCACCCTAGAGTCTGTGGAGTGTCCTGAGACTTCACAGGCTCAAGCTCAGGGACCTAGAATCTCTAACTCATGGGTCAAGGTCTTCTAGTCAGCCCCTCTTCTCTTCTGTTCCCTCACTGTCCCTGCTTTAGGTTAATCATGGGATGCTCTCTAAATACCTGAGCTCCACTGAGAGGGGAAACAAAGATGGGTGTCAAGTTGATGAGTAAAAATTGGAAGGCAGCCTTGCACTCACATCCCATCCTTCATGTGGGGTGTCTGGAAGAGCTGAGGCCATTTAACAATTAGAATGATAAATTACTGGCCTTGGATTTGATAAGAGACCCTGAGATATCACACCAAAAATATGAGCAACAAAGTAAAGAAGGAAGTTTGTTTTCGTCAAAGTTAAAATGTTTGTGCAACAGTTATCAAGAAACCAAAATCTACAGAAGGGGAGAAATGCTTTGCAAATCATTCTGATAGGGGATTCTCATGTGCAGTATATAAAACATACCCAAAAGTAACAAAAAGACAAACAACCCATTCTTAAATTGGATGAAAGACTTGAATAGACATCTCTACGATTATACAGATGAATGCTAATTATTCAGTAAGAGTGACATTAGGACATGCAGACATATGGGCAATGGGGTGTCCTCATTCACTTCCCTCTAAGGCTTAATACTTCCTTTGTCCAGTGGCAGTGGCTGAATCAGGGCATCACATGCACCAGGAGAATGTTCTACCATGGAGCTACACCTCCAGCCCATGAGGTTCCATTGACAAAGAGAAAATCAAGACTTGAGGGTTGAGTTGACCTGCTCAGCTGCTCATCAACCAAACAGTACTACTGAGATCTGACTCATAGTCCTGTGTGACTCCAGAGAGTATGGCACATACTGTGACTTTCTGGGCCTCTTAGTTGCTTTTCTGTTTCTGTGAAAACACCCTAGATGAAAGCAATGAAAGAGAAGCAGATTGGTTTTAGCTCACACTTCAGAGTGGAACTCTTCATGGCAGGGAGGCCAAGGCATTCAGGGACTGGAAGCAGCTGGTCAGAAATGAGCACACAAGCTCATACTCAGCATGGTTTCCCCCACTCCTGTCCTCTGCATCTCCTGCCCAGAGAATGGTCCCACATACATTAAAAATAGGTCTTCGTGGAGGTTTGAATGAAAATGGCCCCATAGGCTCATTTGAATACTCAGTCCCCATTTAGTGGAACTGTTTGGGAAGGACTAAGAGGTCTGGCCTTGTTGAAGGAGGTGTGTCTAAAGACTCACACAACTCTCTTTCTCCTCCCACTCTCTATGTCTCCGACTTGCAGATCAAGATATGAGCTCTCAGCTGTCACACTTTTGCTTTGCCATCATAGACTCTAGCCCTCCAAAACTGGAAGGCACAATGGAATGCTTTCTTTACTAAGCTGCCCTGGTCATGGTATTTCATCACAGCAATAGAAAAGTAACTATGTCAGTCTCCCTACATCAGTTTATGTAACCAAGACCATTCCACACAGGTATGCCCAAAGGCCCATTTCCCAGGGTGTCTGTTTTTTGTCAAGTTAAACATTAGCAGCAACCATCACAGTGAGCTTCCTGACTGCGTATGATTTTGACACCAATCTCAGGGGCCATGGACATCATTGGCAAGAGACTTTGGGCAGAAGAGTATAAACAACTTGGTATCAGATGTTGATGGCCTCCATACTCAGCTTTGGCAGTATCTGGAGAAAAGGGAGAGGGTTACAGCGAGAATATTCTTCTCCTGGGTGGGAGAGGGTATTGAACAGTGTCTACCCTCTCCACCTGTGACCCAAAGCTCAATTCCATCATAGTTTGCCCTGGAGAACCAAGGAGTCTATCAAGCTTACTTATAGAGCATTAGTGAAGGGTTACTTGTTGTAGAATATTAGTTAAAGATGTGTTGTGTTTCTTTATGCTGTGGAACATTTATTTAATGATGCAAAGATGTATTGCATTCTTTTTATGTTGCATTTGTTTAACTCTGTGTAGCTTTGTTACTTTGCCTGTCTAAAACACCTAATTGGTCTAATAAAGAGCTGAATGACCAATAGCAAGGCAAGAGAAAGGTTACGCAGGGCTGACAGGCAGAGAGAATAAATAGGAGGAGAAATTAGGGAAGACAGTGAGGAGCAAGAACAAAAGGGACCAGCCACCCAAACACCCAGCCACCCAGCCAGACACAGAATAAGAAGAAAAGAAAAGGTATATGTAGTGGGAGCTGCAGGCTGTGTTCCTGCCGCCCCTGGCTAGCTTATGCCCCGAAATAACAACACACAAACTGTATTATTTTAAACACTGCTTGGCCCATTATATCTAGCCTCTTCTCGGCTAACTCTTGCACCTGGACTAGCCCATTTCTAATAATGTGTGTAGCACCCCAAGGTGCGCTTACTAGGAAGATTCTAGCCTACGTCCATCCTGGGTCGGAGCGTCATCGCATCTGCCCCAGAGAACAGAGCTAAGGCGTATGAGCTCACTTCCTCTTCCTCCCAGCATTCTGTTCTGTTTACTCCACCCACCTAAAGGCTGGCCAATCAAATGGGCCAAGGCAGTTTCTTTATTAGCCAATGACCTTCCTCCATCAGGTATATAGAATAGAGAAAGATAAAGGTCCAGAGGCAAAAAGTAGATGGGATAATTTAAGTTAAGAAAAGCTGGCAAGAAACAGTCAAACTAAGTTCAGATATTTAAAAGTAATAGTAAGTCTCTATATGTATTTATTTGGGAGCTGGGTGGTGGGCCCCTCAAAGAGCCAAAAGAGTTAAAAAAACAAAACCAACAACAGTTATGACCTGAGAGCATTGGACCCCAAAGCTGCCACAACAGAAAACCTTTCACCCAGCAGAGCTGATGGCTTTCCCACAGACGTGCAAATGGAGTCCTCTTCTAATAACCTAGCTTAGTACCTAGCCTAGCCCTTGAGAACAAGAGAAACTAGGGCACAATTACATACCCATGTCTGGAAGGAGTGACTGGACTATCCAAGTGAGAGTCCAATGACCCTTCCCGTCCCTTTTGTCTCTGGGGGTCTCTGGGTCTGGACGGTGATAGACTCCCAGAAGCAGATATGGCTGATGTCATAAAAATGGCTCCGTCTGGCTCAGAAAACCATGCTTTACAAAAGTAGGTCATCCATCATCTTGTTCTGCAGGCATCTGTGTCTGGGGTCTACGGAATTCCAAACAACCCGAGCTGGAAAGCACCGCGGCCTTGTTTACCAGATGTTTGAGAGTGTGCTATTCCCGCCCTCCTCATGTCAGAGGCCTTGGATGAGAGTCAATGGCGCTGATATTCTTGCTGCTACTAACAACAACACCGCCCTTTCAGTTGTGAACCCAAGGCTTTGCACAGAGAGTTCCAAGCGAACTGTCTCGTTCTAGATGTGTCCAGATTGTGTCGGCGGCGCTGCTTTCGGATGGAACGCCTGCCTGGCTCAGGGATGACAGAGAAGCATAATCACACTGGGATATGATGCAAGCATCGTGGAATGGTGCCCCCCAAAAACGTATCTGTCTAGAAACTGAAAGTGATTTGGTATGGTAGGAAAAATAGGGTCTTTTGTGAGTTATCAAGTTAAGGGATTTGAGATGGGGTGTCTTGGATTTAGGAGAGGCCTAGGTCCTGTAACAGGTGTCTCTAGAAAGAGAACTACAGAAGGAGATTTTCAACATAGGCAAGGGAGAGAGTGTCCCCATGAAGACAGAAACAAGCCCTGTGTCTGTGGATCAAAGGGTTCTGAGGTTGCCTGCTGCCACCAGGGGCTGGAAAGGGTTATAGAACAAATTTTTCCCTCATGATCTCAGAAGAGCGTACAGGCCATGGCCTCCCATCTCCACAAGTATGAGAGACTCCAGTTGTTCTAATCCATTCAGCCTGTGGTAGTTTGCTAAGGCAGCCTAGAAAACTAAGATGTTAGCAGGGTAGGATTTGAACACATATGCCAGCCCAAACTCTTTCTACTAACCCGTAAATCACACATTCCAAAGCAGCTCTGTCCTTGCTAGAGCATCAGCTCAGTTCATCATTTCTACGTGCATCATGGGCTGGGGGGAGGGTACAGAAGAAGGGAAGAGAGAGAGAGAGAGAGAGAGAGAGAGAGAACATCCCAAAGCCTTCTTCATCCATTTTCTTAATATGATTTCTATTTCCCAAAAGCTAAAAAGAAAAAGACATGTAAATCGCATCAGTCACTCGAGCCAGGCAGACTATGGGGTGAAAGAATTTAGCCTTGAAATGCAAAACCAGAGCCATTAAATCCCTCCAGCATTTGTGACAATATTTGATTATCATGGAGCCTCTTATTCCTCCCTTTCAGACAATGTGGAGAAGGCAGGGAGTCACTCTGCCCTTCGCTTGATGTGACTGTGGAGGGTTGGAGAGCCAGAGGAAACACTAAGCCTGCATGGCTCGCTCTCATTATCCAGTTAGTTGAAAACCCAGAAACAGTCCAGATTTCTAGGCCACCTGTTGGGATCTTCTCAAGGTTTGCAACGCTCTGACCTATGTTCCCTTTACTGGAAATGTCTACTCCACCCTAAACACCACCCAACAAACTCCTGCATGTACTTCAAAACACGGTGTCCTTAAGATGGAGACTTTTCTAACTCCAGGATCTCCTACCAAAAAAAGTTCCGATTATCTCACTTTTTGTACACACACTAAGGCTTGCATGAATCCCAAACACACCCTTCATGCTATTTGATTCTTTGAGAATAAGTCTCTCCCTTTATACAAAGATCTTTTTACTCCAAAGCCTAAGGATTCCATGGGAAGCCTTCAAGGGAGACTATCAACTCTAGAAATTATTTGCAATGTAGTCTGCAAATGTTTGGGGTCCCCAGACTTTGAAGGCTGAAACACATTGACAGCCCCATGCTTGTAGTAACATTCTCCCAGCTTTGCCGCCGCTGTCACCAGGGGCAGCACCTGGCCTGCGTGTGGAAACACTTTTATCATTGCATAAAAATTTGCTAGAAATAATTAAGACAGCATGGGAGCGAAAGCGATATGTGTCAGTCCTGAGGGGAGGTTCCAAGTGCAACTGTGTTTACTGTGCTCTCGCTGGCTGATGCTTGTCCCGCTGGGATGGACCAAATAAGCAGACCCATGATGATTGTTTGCTTTATGATGGGTATGCTAATTAAGTCACTAAAGTTCAGAGGAGGCTTGGGAGTGGAGAGACAGCTTCGTATGCAAGCATGAAAACCTGTTTTCAATCCCCAACATGCACCATTCTTTTAAAATGTAGGCATGGTGGCACACGGTTACAGCTCCGGGGTTGGGGAGTCAGAGACAGAGAGAGCCCTGAGGCTGGGTGCTGCCCAGTCATCCTGGCCTACTTGGCCAATGAAGAGACCCTGTATACTTCCTTCACAGTAGGAGCTTTTGCAGAGGACCTATATTTGGTTCCCAGTACCCACAATGGGCAGCTCACAACTACCTGTAAATTCACCTCGAGGGAATCCAATGTCTCCAGCCTTAGAGAAAAGCCACACACATGTGGCATGCACTCGCTCGTGCACACACACCCACACCCACACCACTTACACATTTGGGGACTTTTGTCACTGCAACACAACTTCACTTATCCTGACTGATACAAGCTGACCAGCCCTGGTTATTCTGATATCAAGAAGCAAATGCTTACTGCAACCAGAGCAGCCCTCCTCTCTTTGAGGCTTCATGGGTCTGGTATTTCCATCCTTTCTAAGTTGGGTGATGAGTGACCCCCCTGAATATCTCTTCATTCTTGTTGGAGGTGTACCAGCTTCCAAAGTAGCTTAACACAGCTAGGATTTGAAACCCAGTAGGCTTAGGTTTAGGTTCCGGATCTCCCATTTATCCTTCCTCCAATGAGTATATTTATTGAGCCGCTACTGTGTGCCTACTCTTTGGTTCCTTGCAGCAGAGAGCAGGACAGATACTGTACCTGGGTAAGCACACAGAAGGAAGGCAATAGGAAAGTCAGTGTGGACATCTTATGACAGAACTGATGTCACAAGGGGAACAAACTCCACAGGCCTCTATGTAAGTTTGTGTAAACCTTCAATGGGAGGGACAGAGCAGAGTTATGCTCTTGGTGAATAAAAAGGACCTTACCATCTTCTGTGGAGATGGGATTCTGAGAAGAGAGAAGAGCAGATGCAGAGACCCTAAGGCAAGATGGAGACAGCTCACTTTTACCGAGTGCTTGATAAACACAGAACACTCTCTTATTTCATTCCATGACAACCCCATTGGTTTGTCCCTTGGAAGAGTTTGAATATGAAATGTCCCCTGGGCCTCATTAATTGAATGTTCCATCTCCGACTGGTGGTGCTATTTTGGCCCCCTAATTCTGGAAACAGGAAGTGAGGTCCGGGTGGAGGAAGTACGACATGGCTGGGTGGGGGGGGGTCGTGGGGCTTTGGGGGTGCACTTGTCTTTAGGCCCCCTCCTCCTCTGCTTCCTGCCTACCATGGTGGGAGCAACTCCCTTCTCTGTGTACATCCACCTTTGTGGTGCTCAATCTTGCCGTAGGCTCAAAATCAACAGAATCCTCAGAACCATGAACTCGATAAATCTTGCCTTCTTGAAGGCTTCTCTTGATATTCTGGTGACAATCATGCAAACAGAGCCAATAGGACATTGTCATCCTGTTGTGTAAGAATTCCGAGGCATACAGATGACAAAAAAACCTGTCAAAAGGTCAAGGATTTTGCAAAAGGCAGGACTTCGGTGACCCCCAGCCACCTCTTTGTAAGGTCTACAGCCTCCAGTTGCTCTGCCTGGTGAGAGCACTCTCTGTCCCCCTCGGGCAGGTGGCTCAGACTCTCTATGCTTCGTTGTCTACCCCTGTGCAACTGGGTGGCAAGAGACCCACTCTGTCGTGGGAAAACAATCTTAACATGAGAGGGGGTGCCCTTGTCTCACATCCACACACAGTCCAAGTTGGCTTCTGTCTCCCCAGTTTTTTAACCAGTCACCATTCAATGTGATGGACACATCCAGAAATAGATGTACAAACAGTTTGGATTGTGACCATTTTCTCTGAGGCAACAGACATCTATTCGGATATGATTAGCTTGAATATTCTTTAACGTGAGGGGTGATGTCTATTATCTGATGTGCAATTAATGAAAGCTGTTAATATAAACAGCGAGAGGACCGACACCCCGCTTTCCCCAGTGGCTGCTAATTAAGGACAAACTGCTCATTTCAGCTTGACAAGCGACTGCTCTGTCCCAGCTGTCTGGAACAATCCATCAAGAAGTGAAACTTTTTAGGACATCACCCAGAAAAGAACACAATCAAAGTCTCTCCTCCTGATATGAACAGTCATCACAATGGCGTTAAATCTAGAAGACACTAGAAGCGTCCATGTGCCTACAAGTTCAGCGCTCTATGGGCCTGCTCCTATTTCATCTTCTCTTGATGGACCCTTAGGTTGTGATCAACTTTGGGACAAAGGATCCAGTCTTGCAGGGCTTGGGAAATGATCTGCAGAACATGACCCAATGAATTGTGGAAGTTTGGCATTTGGAAAAGGAAACGCACAGAATGTATACATCTCATGGAGTCGGGTTGAACATTATGGGATTAAGGAAGGCAGTGGAATCTATAGATACACCCACACAATCACACACACACACACACCATGGTGTCTGCTGCGGGAACTCCTTCTACAGCGGCCTTCTCTACAGATACACCCCCACAATCACACAGAGACACATACCATACTCTGCTGCGGGAACTCCTACAGTGGTCTCCTCTACAGTGGTCTGTTTGAGGAAGCCTTGGCTATATTAGCAACTCGACGAGAGTGTAATGACTGATTTGGAGGGTGACACATATAGGAAGCAACGACCTCAACTAAGACTCCACGATTCTTCTGTTGTGCTGGAGTGGCTGGCTGGCTATCCATGCTATGCACGAGCTGGTGAGAAGAGGACTAGAACAAAGGCTGCAGGGCTGGGCTGTGGCTCGGTGGGTAAAGTACTTGACCAGCAAGCACGAGGACCTGAGTTTGGGTCCCCTAGCACGCATCTTTCGAAGCCAGTCTGTAGTACTGGTGCATCAGGGAGGTGGAGATAGGAGGAACCCCTGGAGCTCAGTGGCTAGGCAGACTTGTTGAATTGGGTGAGAGCTGGTTCAGTGAGAGACCCTGTCTCAAAACATTAAATGGATAACAGTTGAGGAAAGCACCCCAAAATCATCCTCCGGCATCCACAGGCAAGTGTGCTTGTATGTGCATACATGTGAACAGAACACATGCTTAGTCCACATACACACAAAGAGCAAGGGTTTAGAAGGCAATATGATCCACTTTCCAGCACCTGGAGGACAGCCAGAGGCAGATGTGGGAACACGGGATGTTTGTGGCTCTGAAGGCTCAGGCAAGAGATGTTTGAAAGCTGAGCCCAGAACACACCCAGGAGGGCAAGCCAGTCAAGGCAGAGGAGCAGGTGCAAAGGTCTGTCTGCGCAGGAAGGCATGGTAGACTGGCCTCTTCCAAGGGAGGACACAGTGATGAAGAGGGAGAAGAAATTCCTGGCGGAGCCTGGAGGTAACAGCAAGAGCTGTGGGTGGATGAAAGGGAAGAGCTGAGGTTGCGAGGGAGGAGGAAGCGGTGGCTCTGGTGAGGTGCGGCTTGCAGAACCCATCAGGAACGTTTGCAATTCACAGTGGAGGCCAAGTTCTCACTCTGTAACCTAGCCTGGAAAAACCCCTGGGCTTCTTCTAAAGATAGCACAGGGCGACATGCACTCAGAGGGGAGAGGGGGAGAGTTTGAGTTTAGGATGTTCCTGGGCTACATAGTGAGTTCTAGGCCAACTTAACACTACATAGCAAGGGGCCAGCCATCTCAGAACAACGCAAAATGAAATAAGAAATAAACATAGAGCCAAGTTTTGCAAAAGTCACGGTGGAAGCGGCCCTGGGTTTGCAGCCGGCCTGTTGAGCCTTCCAGCTGGGTGATTCCAGGCAGACATCTCAGCCTCTCTGAGCTTCAGTATTGAAATAGGATCACAGCCCGCAGCTCAGCGTGTCGTCTGAGGGGATCTCCTGGCATACAATGTGTTCTCAGAAAGCATCTGTCCTTACTTCCACACCCCTGCGTGTGTTCGAATGTGTCATGTAGTATGCAGGAGGGTGCTGTCTGTGAGGCCACCAATGAGGAAGGCTGAAGATAGCGCCCTCCGTGGGCTTCTGTGACTGGAATGAGCGAGGAATCGGCTCCAGACAGATCCAGGTGTGGCTGGGTGTCTCATTTACCTTTTCTTCTTTTTCCTCTCCTTGTTCAGCTTCCCCTCACAAAGGAAGACATCAATGACACGGTCACTGTCATCCCATGGCTACCATTTTTATTAATGGTTCCCTGACATAGTGAAATGATGTGCAATTTTATCTCACTTCTTCATGAGTTTGGGGTGGCATTAGTTGTCCGTCACTGGGTCAGAAGTAACTGGACAGATGCAATTGGAGGGCAGATGGATTCATTCCTGCTCATGGTTCAGGGGACACGGTCCGCTGTGGAGGGGAAGGCGTGGCTGCCGGGGAGGCGTGGCTTCAGGGGAAGGTGTGGCTCCCAGGGAAAGCGTGGCTGCCACCTTAGAGGCTATAACCTTCTGTGTCTCCCCCCCCCACAATGACTTACCTCCTCCTGCCAGGCACCACCTCCTAAAGGTTCCATAACCTCCCCTAAATGGTGCCACCATCTGGGGACTAAGTGTTCAAGCATCTGAGCCTGTAGGGACATTGCACCCTCACCGACAAGCCCATACCTGGTGAAGCTTCACTGCCATCAAGTCCAGGGACCTTTGTGGCATCTTTGTCACACCAGCTGTGAGTGTGTGGTCCCCTGGGAACCCAAACAAGAAGTCTTGGTGTCTAACCACCATTGGTGAAGTCTGACTCAGAGCTCATCATTGTCCAGGGACGTTCCAGTTGGATAGGCACCCGTTGCTCACACGGCACTCCAGGAATCCAGTCTTGTGTGTATCAAGTGGCTGCTCAGAAGAATCCAATCCCCGGATGTTGAGCTTGTATGTTTTATGGCGGTGTGCGTGTATCAGGTCACTTCATAGACATATTTGGATTGATTTCCTCATGATCAGTGTTCCGTTCTGTCATGGATGCCAGATAATATTCCACCCACCTCGCCACTAATAGCCCAGCTCCCTGGGGGACAGGATCCCCTGTAAGCTGGTCAGCCAGGACCTCTAACCGTCCTCTTGGCCTTTCCCGGGACCTTGGGATGGAGGAGAGAGAAGGAGAGTGGTTAAAATTAGAAGGAGAGCAAGGCTGCCTTTGGCTCTTGAACACCAGCCCTCGGGGAGGAACTGAAGATAAGGTGGTCCTGGGACAGGAAGCATTTATTTAAGATTCCTATCTCAATGGGAAGCTGGAGAAGGGGGTTCAACTCAGGGAAGGACAGGATGTTGCCAGGATCCGGGGCAGGGCCAAGGGCAAAGGGCACAGAAGGAACGGATGTTGGAAACGGAACGTGAGGCCCTCCGGATTGAAGGCGAGAAGGTTTGGAGAGTTCCCAGCTAGGAGGCCAGAGGCGAAGGCATCTCTGGGTGTACTTCAAGCTCTCCCATTCCACTAGGGCCATGGACATTGCATCTGAGGACTTTGAACTCCCACGGGAGGCTGCTCTGTTGGTGGGTGGTCTATTGGGTAGGGCCCTGCCTTCTGTGAGCTCCTTTGTGTCTGACTGTGAATCTCCCAGCTCAGGGGACCAACACTGACCTTCCCGGACAGGCATCCCAGTGTCCCCTGTGTGTACTGCAAAAGTTAAAGACTACAGCCGCAGAGCAAGTGCCATGTCCTTTCCTGTCCCCTCTATGTGGTGCCTGGGTAGGAGGTGAGTACAAGGTCCTATTTCCCACTGGAGGTGCATTAAAAAGAGTCCTTATCAGGCCCAGGTCTAATAAGTCCATTTGCTAAAGGAGGGACATAAATGAGCAAACTCATGGGTGTGTGTGTGTGTGTGTGTGTGTGTGTGTGTGTGATAAAATTGTAAAGATCCCACAGCCATGCAGCTAGAGCCAGCCAGATAGGGCCATGAGCCCTGGACAACACAAATTCATCTTGACCCTTCCAACAGCCCTAAGAGGCATCTTTCCCTATACTACCTAACAGGCTCCAAGAGACCGTGGCACCCAGTCTACAACCCCTAAGTGGCTCAGTGTTGGAAAGAGGACTGTACTAGCAGGCCTCGCTGATAAAAGCGTGCGTCTGCAGCTGATAAAACTGGCCTTGGGCACATGACTTCACCTCTCTGGGCCTCCACTAACTTGCTGTTGAAACCAAGGATGCCGTGGAAGGCACATCAGAGGGCTGCAAGACGCCATGTCTAGCACACTGTGTGCCTGCTTAGGGAAAGCACAGGAAGTGGTGGGCTTTGGTTGATGCTGATTTTGAAGACCTTGTGAATGTTTGATGGGAGTTATAAAGGGTTCATGCTAAAAGGTAGGGAGCAGAGAAGGTGGCCAAAACACATTCCCCCAGCACCTTCCTCTTCCGGGCTCTCCAGGCTCAGCTGATGAGATGATCCAGCGTCTCCCTTTGCCCGTGAACGTATGGATCAGAGCAGCTGGCCCAGAACGGAGCATGATCTCTTCTCCCCCAGTTCTCCATCCATCTGAACAGACCATGAACTCGGGGACAGAGGATTCCAGATAAGGTTTCTGTGGTTCAAAATCACGAGTCAGGCACCGGCCTCTGGCCACGCTGTTCCGGCTGTTCCTGGGGACAGTCTGGAACTGTCAAATGGAGCAGGCTATCTCCTCTCTCGTCCCTGGGGAAACTGAGGCATTATCTCTTTCCTCTTCCCTTCCTTTCCATTCTCTACCATTCTCCCCTCCCCCATCTCCCTTCATCTCCCTCCCCTCCCCTCCCTTCCCTTTTCTTCCCTTCTTCCCTTTCACTTCCTCTCCCCTTTCTTCCCCATCCCTTCCCTTCCCTTCTTTTTCCTGTTTCCTTCCCTACCCCCTCTTTTATTTTGAAGCTGAAGACAGATTCCAGAGCCTAGCATATACTGGGCAGGCACTCTGCTCCCATGAGCTGTACTCCAGCCCTAGAGTTTTGTGGCCACTGGTGGCCCTGTGCTAAACACATTGACTCCTGCCTGGAACTCAAGCAGCAATGCATGGGCACTTTGACCCTTATTTTTGAGTTTACTCCGAGATGGTAGTTCACTTTCCTTAGGAAGCCCAGCTAGAAAGTCGCAGCCTGGGGGTTTGAACTCAAGTGAGTTGACATGAGAATCTCCACTAGAGAATCTCTTGCTCTCTCTGCTTTGTTAGGATTCTCTTTATCCTCATAGCTAAGCAAGGCCAGACTCCTTCCCACCTCTGTGCCTTCTCGGGCTCTAAGGCAGTGGCAGTGAGTGATCTCTTTAGATCAAAATTCATGCGCAGAAGCAACCGGGGACATGTCAATCACAAATGTGAGGTCGTCCCAAAGCTGTATGTGTGTATGTGTGGTGTATGTAAGTGTGTGAGGTGTGTGCCGTGTGTATGAGGTGTGTGTATATGTGTGTGAGAGTATGTGTAATATATGTGATGTGTGTGTATGAGAGGAGCATGTGTATGTATGTGTGAGGTGTGTGTGTGTGTGTGTATGTGTGTGAGGTGATGTACAGTGTATGTGATGTGTGTGTGAGGTGTATGTACAGTGCATGTGATGTGTGTGGTATGTGTGTATGTGTGATGTGTGTGTGAGGTGTATGTACAATGTATGTGGTATGTGTGTGAGGTGTATGTACAATGTATGTGAGGTGTGTGTGAAGTGTATGTATAATGTATGTTATGTGTGTGTGGTGTGTGTGTATGTGTGGTATGTGTGTGAGGTGTATGTACAATGTATTGATATGTATGTGAGGTATATGTACACTGTATGTGATGTGTGTGTGTGTGTGTGGTGTGTGTGTATGTGTGGTATGTGTGTGAGGTGTATGTACAATGTATGTGATGTGTATGTGAGGTATGTGTATGTGTGTGTGTTTGTGAGGAGTGGGGGTGTGTGGGGAGGATTGATGCCAGGACCTTGAAAATATTAGGTGAACACCCTGCCACTGAGCTACCCTGCCAGCCTTCCTTTGACTTTTTTTTTTTGGCATGGTATTCATGCAGTATGCATATGTGGATGTGTGCTTCATGTTGGGGCTTACGTGTTTGTGCCCATGCTCCTGTGTACACATGTGTAGAGCCCAGCAATTGATGTCTATTTTCTTCCTCTATCTTTCCAGCTCATGTCTGCTGGAAAATTCTCTCAGCTGGGCCCACTGCTTTAGTTAGTCTGGCTAGTCAGTTTGCTCCGGGAGCCCCATCTCCACCTCCTAAGCACGGGGATTATAGGTGGGTGCTGTGCCTGCTCAGCATCACCTGGGGCTGGGATCTGAACTCGGGTCCTCACACTTCTGTGCTTGGCCCACAGACCCATCTTCTCAGCCCTTATCTTACATTTTATTTTGAAACCAGGGTCTCCTGATTTCCCCAAGATGGCCTTAAACTCACGCTGTAGTTCAGGCAAGCCTTGAACCTCCGTCCTCTGTTGCAGCTTCCTAAAGGCCCAGGAAGATGGGCACATGACACCAGGACTGTACAGTTTTGCTGCACAGAGTGTGACTGTGGACACTGATGGCCATTTCTCCACATCTGTCCCTGTGGGGGTGCCCCCCACCCCGGGCAGTGGGCCAGACTACGGTTTCTATCTAAACACACCCTGCCACCTTGCCCGGTGGAGTTCAAGGGTGCAGAGAGACACTCGGCACAAGCTGGGGCTGGCTTGCAATAAAAACATCCTTGCCTCTGCTAGTGTCTCAGCACAGGTAGCCCAGCCTCTTGGCGTGGCCATTGTGTGGGAGCGTGATTCAAACTCCCCATCAGGGACACTTTCTGAGAACCATGTGTGTCTTTTCCGTTTTATTTTAGCTGAGGACATCTTGACCAAATCCCTTGTGTTTTTCTCTGGGGTTTTGGAACCAGACATGCCTAAGTCTAGATCCCAGGGCTGAACCCGATGGCCGTGAGGTCTTAGAGATGCTCAGGCTCCCGGTTTCCTGTGGATGAGCCACTCAGACCCTCACCTTGTCACAGTGGCGATTCTATGAGTTTACGGATGGACCCAGTTTTCACCCTTGCCGGTCATTAATGGTCGGTGAGTTTTGTCACCCCAGGAGGTGGCGGGGGTCACAGGGCAGGTCAGGTGACTTAAACACGCAGCCCCGGAGCAGGTTTCAACCTCGGATAGGAAGGAAACCAGTGTGTACCCAATCCCTGGCACCCATTGCTGCAACTGGCATGGCCTTTGATTCATCTTTTGATCTCGTTCAAAGCGTCTCCCTTATCTCATCGGTCCATCAAAGGCCTGCAAGGAAGGCCAGCAGAGACGGGCCCAAGGAGACGTGAGTCAGAGACGTGAAAGTCAAGGCCAGCAGCTTCCTCGAGTAGCAGCAGCACTCTGGCCGGTGCTTATCCCCTCATCCTGCCAGCAGGAAGGGTCTGTGCTTTAGGTCAAACCCTAAACACTCTCTGTAGGATGTTCACTTCCTTACCCCGACTGTGGGCTTGTGTTCCTATCCCTGCCAGGGTGGCAGCAGACAGAACTCGTGGCTTGCAAGAGAGGCTAGGAAAAGGGGTGTGGTCCTTTGACATGGGATGCCAAGTCTCAGGTCCAGGTCCCACAGCTGTGGCACTTGTGAGCTGTTCCTGATAGCCGTGGGTCAGGGGCTGTCTCGGGCAGCAGCCACCTCAGTTTGCAGTCCTCAGTCATCTTGACCATGATCCACAGCTTCGTGCCATCGCCTCAACTCTCACCAGCCCTTGTAAACCTGCTGAGACGCTGTGTGATCTCTATAGGATCTCACTGGTTCTTCTCCATATCATCCAAAGTACAGCTTCCCTTTCTCAAGGCCGAGCTCAGCGCTTCTCCATGCAGGAGGTCAAACGCCACTGTCCGCTTGCTCGGAGTGGGACTTAGTGACATTTTCTTTGCGAATAATCATTCCCTGCCTCCGAGGGGCCACCTTAGAGCTTCAAGTCTAGACACAGCACAGTTGAGGTCGTCCCATACCTGGGCTGTGCCACCCGCAGCTGTGTGACACTGCAGAAGTCATATCGTCTTTCTGATCTCGAGATTCTTAATGGTATGAAGTGGATGCTCAATACTGGGAAGATGGCTCAGTCAATAGAGCATTGGACGTGCAAGCAGAAGAGCCTGAGTTCAAGACACAGAAATGATATTTGAAAAAAAGATAAAGAAAGAAAGAAGAAAGAAAGAAAGAAAGAAAGGAAGGAAGGAAGGAAGGAAGGAAGGAAGAAAGAAAGAAAGAAAGAAAGAAAGAAAGAAAGAAAGAAAGAAAGAAAAGGAAGAGTCAGATGTAGCAACATGGCTTACCACCCTGAAGGGGCTGGCTAGCCAGTCTAACCAAATGGTGATTTCTGTCACCAAATGGTGACAGACCTCATCTCAGATGACAAGGTGAATGGCTCCTGAGATGTGGCAGCCCAGGTGGCCCTTTGTCACCTCATACGCATAAAGCAGAGAATCCTCCAGACCTTACAGGGCTATGGGGAGTATTAAAGAAGGAATTCATCCACCTGCATGACCCCTGCCCTTCCTGTCATAGATTCCTGTTCTTAAGGGACTGTGGCCATCACGCTGCCGCTGGAGGTGGTGAGGGGGGGGGCGTCACATGGAGAAACAACCCTTTCTGTAATTCAGCTCCTCCACACTCCATCCCTCACCATGCCTTCATCTTCTGTGTGGCCTCCAAGGAGCTACTTAACTTCTCCGAGTGCAGAAAGACCCTGTGCTGTTCTCTAGATCAATCCAGCAGGAACTGTCGACTCAGGTTGGCGCCAGCTCCAGAGGCCATTGCTCCATCACCGTGAGCCGTATTTGGATAATATGCATGTTTTCCGTAAGTGAGGCTGCCTTTCTTAAGTCTCACATGGAACAAGGGCTCTTGGGATATAGTCTCCTCAAATATTAAACATCTACCTGGAAGTCTACCTCCTGCCCAGCCCACCAGGCCATCACATCTCCCATAATAAACAGACTTACACTGAAGGAAGGAAAAAAAAGGAAAGAAGGAAGAGAGGGAGGCAGGGAGGGAGGAAGGGAGGGAGGACGGAAGGGAGAGAAGAAGGAAAGGAGGAAGGAAGAATGGAGGGAGGGAGGGAGGGAGGGAGGGAGGGAGGGAGGGAGGGAGGGAGGGAGGAAGGAAGGGAGAGAAAAAGGAAGGGAGGAAGGAAGAATGAAGGGAGGGAGGGAGGGAGGGAGGGAGGGAGGGAGGGAGGGAGGGAGGGAGGGAGAGGGGGGAGGGAGGAAGGAAGGAAGGAAGGAAGGAAGGAAGGAAGGAAGGAAGGAAGGAAGGAAGGAAGGAAGGAAGGAAGGAAGGGAGGAACAGAGGGAGGGAGGGGGTGGAGAGAGAACAAGACTGGTAAACAGTTCAAGAAGGCTTTGGCTTTGGGCTACCACACAGGGCGCTGGACGAAGGACATCAGGGTTTGCCCAACTTGAGGAAGAGCCTTGATGAAATCATCACATCAAAGCGCATGGTTGGCTTCAAAGGCAGCGCTCTGCCCCTCCTGCTCCCCGTGGGTCATGGCCAGCCAGTTTACCCAGGACAAAACCACTGCCTAGGGAAATGGGGTGGGGTCTGGGTTTGTGCCAAGCCCCTCATGGGGGTCAAAAGTAAATCCTTGGAGCCCCAAACTCACCAGGCACCCCTTCAGAAATCCTCACTCTGGGGTCCCAAGTCTCAAGCAGAACTTAGAGCACCTATGGACCTAGGCAGACAGAAACACGCTTGATTTCTATGTTGTCACTGATACCGGAGTGAAATGCTGTCTTTCCACTGTGAATGTAAGTGACAGCCACACAGGAGGGGCCTTTCCTGCCACTTTGTCCCTGATGGAGGCCGAAAGCGCGTGCCCACTCTTTTTCAGATGCACCCCTTACCTTCGCCCACAATCCTTCACGCTCGCCCTTCATCCCCACACTCCTGCACAGTCATCACCATCCTCATTAGGTCTGCTGTGAGGAATCACTAGCTCCCGGACTGATCAATAACTTCAGATGAGGCATCTGGTAACCCAAGCCTGCAACCCCAACTACTCGGGAAGCTGAAGCAGGGGCATGGCGAGTTCAAGACTATCCTGGGCAACTTAGCAAGGCTCTATTTCCTGATGAAAACTTGAGGAAAGGCTGGAGATATGGCCCAGAGGTAGAGCGCTTGCCTGGCATCCCTAGTCCTGAGAAGGAGGAGGAGAGGAAAATGAGGAGGACTTTCCATGGAACATACACACACAAGTGTCATACACTGAATACAGAACTACTGTAGTAGCCACTGAACTCTCAGCCTCAGTGTTCCTGTCAATTTAATGGGCATAAGAACCGTTTCAGCACATTGGAAAAACCACATAGACCCCACTGGGTGTGGTCCATCGTTACAACCCTCCTTTATTCTTATTCAGTGAGGCCAAGAGCTGCTGTCCTGGCCCCTGCCTTCCACAGCCTCCCAGATACAGGCTCTGACTGTCACTGGTTCGTGTCCATTTAGATATTAAACGAACTCACCCCCATCCCCACCCTGCTACGAAACACATCCAGTGAGAAGCAGGTTGACAAGGTCACAAATATTTGAACAATCCCTGGGGTAAAACAGGACATTGACCCCAAGGTACGTGTTGCCTGGGCAGAAAGTTTATCCAAGAATGACAAACGTGACAGCTAACAAAGTGCGGGGAGAGGGCCAGATAAGAGTGCCGGCACCCAGCCCATGCACAGGGAGAGTAGCTGGGCCGAGTGCCGCACTGGGGGAGCAAGGCTCCACAACCAAATGGTCCCTTTTCTAGAAATGTCTGGAAATATTCCCATCTGGGACATGGAACAGACACTGACTGTAGCTGGGTTACCCTGACTTCTGATGACCTCACCCAGGCAGTTCTAGAGATGAAGAAATCCCCCAAGTCATGCTGATCGCTCCTTGTGTGGCTGAGCTTGCTCATTGGAGGGGGAGGGGTCATTCAGGAGCTCACTGTGTTCCCTTGAACTCCTCCTGCCAAAATTTGAATTATACCATGTGTGCCTCTGTGTCCAACCAAACACTAGGATACTGTGTGGGCTGAGAGATGGCTTAGTGAGTAATGACACTCCTAAAAAGCATAGGGATCTGAGTTCAAATCCCCAGCACCCATGTAGAAGGTCAGACATAGCAGGGACAGGCATATCCAAGAGCTTGCTGGTCAGCCAAGTTAAAATGGTGAGTTGTGGTTCAGTGAGAGACCATAGAGGGGTAGAGAAATAACTGACATCCTGCTCTGGCCTCTGCATGTGTGTGTGTGTGTGTGTGTGTGTGTGATGAGCCATCATATTCACAAGTAACACACATACATTACTTGTGTGGGTATGTGTCTGCATGTGTGTGTGTATATATGTATGTGTTTGCATGCTATCGGTATGTGTGTATGGTTTGTGAGTGTGTGTTTGTGTATGTGTATGCTGTGTACAGTATTTGTGTATATGTATGTGTGTGTATGTATGCTGTGTGTATGTTTGTGTGTGTGGTGCTGAGTATGGAAACCATATGCACATCAAGTGTTTAGCGCAGAAGCAATGTCTCTTTTTCTTCTTACCACTATCATTGTTATAATTGCACACACAGAAGATGTTTTTTTAATCTCCAAACTCAGTGATCAGAATGGTCGCTTGGTTGACCAAAACTATAACCATGACATAAATACTTCACCCAAGAGTCTCTGACCTTGATACCAATAACCACCCCAGCCACGATCTTAGACCTTTTTGGCTCTTGTGCCTCATTTCCTTCATAGTGACTTGGGACAGCGTTAGTAACTTGACAGATTCTCGTGGGGATTAGTTGAAATATTATGTAAATTGGGCCAGTTTGAACTTGAAACAGAATAAACATACAATACTTGTTAGTTATACCATCAAACTGTCACTATTGCAATCATCACCACCTCTACCACCATCACAATCATCATCATCACCATCACCGTCATCATCACCGTCATCATCATCACCATCATCATCACCATCACCACCATCATCACCATCATCATCATCACCACCATCATCACCATCATCATCATCACCATCATCATCACTATCATCATCACCATCATCATCATCACCACCATCATCATCATCACCATCATCATCACCATCATCACCATCATCATCACTATCATCACCATCATCATCATCACCACCATCACAGTATTGTCATCACCATCATCATCATCATCACCATCACCATCATCATCACCATCATTATCACCACCATCAATGTCATCGCAGACTGGTCATAAACAAAAGTCCTTAGAAAGAAACAAGTGAAAGGGACATTTCCAGGGAGACAGAAATCTATATCCGGTATAGCACATTGTCCCAATGCTGTTCTTTACTAACAGGGTTTGCCAGAACATAGGCCCTGTTCATTCTGTGGCTGAATCCACGGACACCCATAGATATGAGTAGCTACTGTGGAAGCCTGCAAGCCTCCACCGTTGTCTAGCTGGTCCTTTAAGGAAGACCTTATCAACCCTTATATTGGAGAACAGAGATATCCTGACAAGATGGTCCAGAGATGCTTATCAGCCATTTGACTTGTTACTTGGTTGTGTGTGTGGATGGATTTATCCTGCTGGAAAGAATAGCATCCTTCCTCCTTACCAATCAGTCTGTTTGTCCACATTCTTCCTTTCAGATTGGTGTAAACATCTGGATATCATCTTAAGTGCTGGGAGTAGAGGTATGAGCTAAGTCTAAATGGGAGATGAATCACACAGTCCATGTGTTAGATGCTGGGAGGCAGCTCAGGCTTGGGTATGCCATAGCCTGTGTCATTTAGACAAAGGCCTCCTCGGTCATCAAGGCCGGATAAATCATGATGTGGAGGAGCCAGCACAACCCAAGAACTACAGCAACACTGAAAAGAAACCAGCACAGAGGTGCCAGGTGAGGCTTATGGAGAGGAACAGTTGGGCCTTGAGGGGATTATAGGGGGAGAGAGAGAAAGGGGGATGGGGAAGATCTTTGCAGGTGGAGAGACGTCTGTGCTGGGGAGGTGTGGGAGGTCTGTAGAGACAACTGGACAGCTGTATCACAACTTACTCTAGATGCTATCTCAAGTCATTGCCTCTGTCAACCACCCCTCCCTCTTCACATCCTCATCTTGATCCTGGAAACTGCCCCTCCGCTGCTATCACCCGTAGATAAGATCATAGGAATTCCCTGAGACATCTCTGTGCCATAGCTCATCATCTGCTGGGCAGCCAGAGGAACCACTGATAGTAGCAGCATCTCCGCTGTTCTAACACCTCCCGTGGTCCCCTCAAACCCAGAGATCAGCCACAAATGCTTCCTGTACTACCTGTCTGAGGGGGCTCCCAGCTCGTCTCTGCTCCTGCTCTCCAAAATGCCTATCTGCAAGCTCTGTGTCTTCCAGCCTTTCTCTCTCCCTCTCTCATATAAAGAACTATAAGGACTTTAAAATACCTCTACTCAAAAAGGAAAACAAAAGACCCTTAAAAAACTTCTCACTTGTCTCCCTGCCTCTGTCTTTTCTCCATACAGGATCCCAAAGGGGCACCATTATGACCCAAGTCAGGCCCTACCGGTTCCCTGTCTACAACTCCACAGTACTCAGAGCAGAAGCTAGAGGAGGACATGTACCTTATGAGGACATACAGGACTGCTCCCTCACACACCCTCCTCCCTCACCTCTGCTGCATTTCTTGCTTCCTCTTGAAAGACCCTCTTTGAAGCCATCAAACCCTTCAGGCACACTCCTACCCCAGGACATTTGCATGGGCTGTGTTATCGTCCTGGAGACTTTCCCAGGGCGCTCTCTCTCTCTCTCTCTCTCTCTCTCTCTCTCTCTCTCTCTCTCTCTCTCTCCTCACATCCTGTTTCACCCACCTCTGGACTTTGCTCAGACATCATTTTCTCAAAGACATATTTTCTGATAATCCCACTCAACTCCCAAACCACTGGAGCTCAGAAGATGGTGAAGGACCAGCCTCACAAGCCTGGGAACCTGAGTTCGAGCTCCAGGACCTGCAGAAAAACTGGGAGTGGTAGAGGTGGGCACTTGTAAGCCCAGTCCTGGGGACAGGAGGCAAGCAAATTCTTGGGACGCACTGGCCACCCAGTCTAGCCCAAACTGAGTCCCAGGTTCCGTGAGAAAGCCTGTCTTTAAACAGGAGGTGGGAAGTGGCTGAGACAAACATTAATGTTGACCTATTGGCCTCCATGTGTGCACGTAGTATATGCACACAGAAGATAGTACATCTTTACACACACACACACCTACACACATGTACACAGGAACCCACACTCAATTCCTAAATCCTTTGTTTTCATGTTCTTCATGACAAATTCAGCAATTCTGTGCAATTTCACTATTTTTCCCATCAAATATATTTCTACTACTTGGAAAACTCCATGAGAACATGTTTGTCTGTCTTTCTTTCTTTCTTTCTTTCTTTCTTTCTTTCTTTCTTTCTTTCTTTCTTTTTTTCTTTCTACTTTCTTTCCTTTTTAACCCACTTGCTTTTCAATGATAGCACCCCCAGCAAGCAGAACACATATGTTTCTTAGTTAAAACTTTGAGGACCTGCTGCTGTCTCCTTTGTTGTGATCAGGGTACCTTTCCTAACACGTCCCTTTGGTGGGACTGTGAGCTGCGTCTCACTACTAATGTAGTCTGGCATTTTGGTTGGTTTAATTTAATTTTAATTTAATTTAAAAATTGTTTTTGTTTTTCCATGATTGTTCGCTCAGGAAGTTTCTGTGCACCCAGAAGTCAGCAGTAAAGGTGGGGTTAACCCTCACCTCACACCACTGGGTGTCCCAAGACCTTCTCCCATCCTGCTCTGTCACCTGGCCACCTACCTCTCACTTCTGCAGTTTGTTTAATTTGGACAGGGCTTTCCCCCCTGTTTGCCACCCCGACCTCTTGTTTGAAGTCAGCCGCCCAATGACCTCGGCCCTGTCACCTCACCTCCAGCCACCTGCCATGTTCCACACAACATCAATACTTTGCCCAGGGGGAGGGGACAGATGGCTCGGTCATCACAGGTCGAAACTGAGCCTGGGTCAACCTGATAGATATAGCAAGGCCATCTGGCTGGCCCTTGGTGAACAGACTACCCCTCCCCATGTTTGCTGGCCAAGGTTGAAAGTATGACGGGAGGTCACCCAACAGCTAAGGAAAGCCATGAGAGACAGGGGAGGCCCAAGTGGTCCCTTTCCCCATCAGAAGCCGAGGGCTCCTCAAAGGAACCTGCATACTTCCTGTTTCCAAGAAGCATACCTCTAGAGCATCTTGGGAAAGTCCCAGCAAGCCTGTCGGTCAAAAAGAAGAAAGTATAAATACCAGTAAATATAAATACCTATGCCACTGAGACCTGGCACGGCCTCCATCATTATTTCAAGAGTCTTTCGTTTTATTTTATTTTTGACATAGGGTTTTGCAAGCTATCCTTGAATTTGTTGTGTAGCTGAGATGACTTTGAAGAGCTGATCCCCTTGCCTTTATCATCGGAGTACAGGAATTACAGGATGTTCCCCACACTCAGGTAGAGACAGGACTCGGGGCTCCATGCATGCCAGGAAGCACTCTGTTGGCTGAGCTGTGTGGCCAAGCCCCTGTTTCAACTTTTAGAGTGTGCAATGCAGGACCCTTAGAGTCCATCCCTCTGGGACAATTCTTTGGATGGAGGCCACCTGGACTCTGGTGGCATTGATCGTTACCAGGTGTACGTGACTGAGAGACACTGGGATGGGGCCAGCTTGTCCTGGCTACCTTGGTAGTAGAAAGGAACCAATTTGGATTAAGATGTCCCAGGCATGCACCCTGGCTTTGCCACGTACTAGCTGTGTGGCCTTGGCTTCGCTCCTTGGCCACTCTGAGCCTGAGTTGCTTCATCTCTAATGGATGGATGAAAATAACACTGACCTTGGGAAACTGTTGTGAAACTAATCAATCCGGAAGGTTCTGGAACATGTCTCTGTCCAGACTCCCCAGACTAGTAGAGTTACTTGGGCATCACACATCTTGATCTAATCTCTGATGGCTTCCACATGGACACAGAGCTTTGACTCATGGGTTGAACTACTTTTTAGCGGGTGCACAGTAGGACTTCAGAAAGAGAGATCACCTCCTCCGCCAGACCTTTCTGTGCCAAAAGACTATTTGGTTCACTGTTAAGAGGGAGACACAAACACGGAACACCTGTTTCTAAACAGCCAAATGGAGAGTTTCAGCGTACCTTGGCCTTCAGCCCCGCTTGGGACTTCGGTACAGAGTCCTGCTCCTCTTCCTACTATGAAGACTCTTCCACCTGGGTCACTTCTGTCATTCTGGGTGGTCCCAGCTCTGGACATATCCCGAAGAGCCTGTGACTGCCTCTGAGTGTAACTCACGATATCTCGAGGCTCTGGTTTCTGGTCCAGATGCCCGTGGCCTCTTTGCTGTCCAGTCACGAGAGCTTGAGTCACCCAAACTGCACTTGGGAGACAACTGGAGAAAAGACTTTGTGGGACCAGAATAGAAAAATAAATGGGACAGTGACATTCACAAACAAATCAACAACACTTCAGACAGTCTTCCCGGGAGACGGGTGCTGATTTCCTGCTTTATTGGGCTGGAAATAAGTATGTGCTGTGGTGGGGCTAGGAATATAGCTCCGTGTATGAAGTGTTTTCTTGCAAGCATGAGGACCTGATTTTAGATTTCTGGCACCCACATAAAAAGCTGGACAGGGCGGTGGCTCAAATGTGTCACCCCCGCATGGGGGAGGTGGAAACAAGAGCATCCACAGGATTCTCTGGTCAGCCAACCCAGGCTAATCAGCAAACCCCAGGACCAGTGTAACATCCCGGCTCAAAACTAGTGCTGGGCAGAGTCTGAGAAACGACACCCCGTGTTTTCCTCTGGACTCCCCATCAACTCTTCCCCCCACTCATCCACACATGGACTCGTGCACTAAGTCTTCACCTAGACATCACCAGCAGATGGAAGAAAGGATTCCATCTGAGTCAAGCTGCTGGAATGACGATTTTACTGGGAATAGGGACGGAGTCGTGGGTGACTCTCAGACCAGAGTCCCACCCCAGGTTGACTGACACTTGCACCCTTGCTCCGTCCTGTCCTGTCCCGTCCCCCCCCCCCGCCCCCGCCCGTTAACCTCCAGCCTCACGTTAATCTAGCTATCTAAGCTCCAAGATTGATTGCAGCTAGGGCGAGGGGCAGAGGTGAATCTCAGCAAGGGTTCCATAAACCTCCCATCCTTCCCGGTAAACCGTGGACCAAAATCTGCCCACCTGAGGCCCCAACTTCCAGCTGAGATGAAGTAGCCGAGATGCATCGGGAGCTACTAGGGCTATGGGGAGTGGGGCACGCCAGGAGGGCACACAGTGGGGAACTGCCTGGTGTGAACCAAGAGGGCACAAGTCTGCCCTGGGCAGAGCATGCACTCCTGTCCCCAGTCCAACTTCAGGGAGGATTGGGGAGCTTCCCACTCCACAAACTAGAAGGAAACCATGAATATAGGCAGCTCTCACCTCCTGAGACCTTCTGAGACCAGTTACTGACAAACAGCCGCTAATAATCACATCTCAGGTTCGACCCAGGCCTGGGGTTGATCTGCTCCTGCACCTGTGCTTGCTCGTTACTAACTAAGCCAATTGCCTTCCCCCATCCATCTCTGCTTCCTCATCGTGCAAGGAATCAGTGTGGAACATCAGGCAGCTCATGTAGACCAGGACATAGTGGCTGTTTAAAATGTCTCTTATTTGTTTGAGATGGGATCTCATGCTACAGTCCAGGCTCGCCCTGAACTCACTAGGTAACCCAGGCTCACCCTGAACTCACAGTGATCATCTCATCTCAGCCTCCAAGTGTTTGGTCATTTCAAACTTCTGACATGCATGGAAGCATGAGTACACATACATATATAATCCTATCCAGAGCTGACTCTGCATTCTATGTATGTGTACATGTGTGCACATAAGTATGTATGCACACACACTATATAATGCATGCATAAGTAGGTATCTGTATATGTTGAGCACATGTGCCTGCATAAATAGTGGGCATATATGTGAATACACACAGGTTTGTATACAGTATGCCTATTATGTATACATGCTGTTTACATGTGCATACGTAGGCAATGGCATTCATATACATGCCATCTCATGAAAAGTTGCTGTGTTTCGTTTTGCTTAAACTCTGTCCTCCCACCTCAGTCTACCAGCACCTGGGAACCACCATGCTCAACAGATAGCCATGGCACCAAGCATATACTAATATTTGGACAATGGGCCACCTGTACCAGGGTGGTCCCACAGAGCCCTGACATGAAGCAGGCCATGCTTTTTTAAAAAAAAATGTGGAAATATTTTCATTCAATGTATTTTGATTATGTTTTACCTCATCCCCTTACTCCTCCCAGGTCCTCCCCATCTCCCTCCTACCCAAGTTCATGATCTTTCTCTCTTTCCATGTCTCTCTGTCTCTGTCTCTCTCAAACCCTCCCCAAAACAAAAAAACAAAAAATCAAAACAAACTAAATACCAATAAGACAAAAACGCCAAATTAAAAACATGTCCCCCAAATGCCAAAACAAAACAAAACTAAAAAAACAAAACAAAAAAAAAACCCCACAAAACAAAACAAGAAAACACGGGGTCCATTTTGTGTAGTCCGACTCCTCCTGGGCATGGGCCTGCCCTGGAGTGTGGCTGATGAAACCAAGGAGACTCTGTCGGCAAAAACGCTTCTCCCTCTCCCAACGAGTGTCAGCTGCAAGTGGATTCTCAGACGGGAGTGTAGCTTGGAGTCCACTTCTCCTTCTCAGCAGGCCATACTTCAATGTCAACATACAGTCCCTCACGGATGCCATGACAAACTGCACGTTTCTCAGATCACATCACTGTACACCAGACACATGCAGCCAGGTTAGAATCTGCATGATGCTCAAGTGTGTGTAGACTGCATGACTGGGCCATAGATGGGCACACTCACCCTTTACGTTGGTTTTCTCTCGGGGAACAATGCAGAAATCTATGTCTTAGATCCTGTATAATTTCCACCTCCTGAGTGCCAGCAGGCATGCGGTACACATGCCTCCCTCCACTGCACCCTGAAGCCCACAAAGAAGCTCCCCCTCAGTTCAGTGGAAGGCAGTAGAATGCTTAATGACTTTAGGAGCAAAAACCGAGCTAAAATGGGTTAAAGCGTCTAGTGTGTGTAGTTACATAGGTTGCATCCAGCTCTCCATCCTTCCCTCCCGACTCTCTCACCCTGTTTTCTCCCCCTCTGACTCTCGATGAAAAATAGGCTCCAGCTAATAGAATTACCCCTAGAGCCATCAATGCAAACTCTGTTTCGGGACAATCTCATTGGAACAAACGTATTTTTATTTGAACGGTGTTACTTGAAAAATTAAATCGTGCCGTCTGGTCCCCCTCCCCCTTCCCGCACCCCATCCATACAGTCCTCTCCACGGGGAACAGGGAGAGATGAACATATTCGAAATGAATTTGATCTGAGTTAACGATCCCTCGCTGCATTAATTGAAATGGAACCAGCCAATAGGCTATGTCAATCACACGCCAGTCCACAAGCACCCGCTCTATTTCAGGAGCCGGGTGGATGTGTCACGCTTCGGGCTTTTTTGTCTGGAAAGTTCAGAGGTGGGTTAGAGGCATGGGCACTGAGTGTGTGTTAGTTTGGATTTGTGTGGTGTTAGAGGCGTGGACACTGAGTGTGGTTTGTGTGGTGTTAGAGGCGTGAGTACTGAATATGGGGTCGTGTGGGGTTGGAGGTATGGGCACTGAGTGTGTGTTAGTGTGGATGTGTGTGGTGTCAGAGGGGTGGGCACTGAGCGTGGTGTTAGTGTGTGCAAGGGAATGTGAAGGTCACCACTAATGCTCAAGGCCGGTACACAAATTGACACTAAAGCAATCTGAGCTAGAATCTTGCTTGAATGTCACATTCTGCTGAACTTGAGACACAGACTAGGTATTGTCCACATCTTTCCACCTCTGTCTTCCTTTCTGTATATTCCCCAGTATATGACTATAAACACTTCTGAAGGACAACAGAAGGCGGAAGGGATGTAGAAGGCTGGCAGGGAGCCTGGAGGGGTCTGGAAATCAAAGACATCATATTTGTATCTTAGGAGCCAGAGGTGGCTTTCCAAGGCAGTAAGAAAACTCTAGAGAGTCAGGGAAACTCTATTAGCTCACTCAGCCTCAACAAGAACAGAGCCTGCGCCCAGAGGGCTTCTTCCCTCAACTGACAATCTAATACTGACACCACAAACTTCTGGTGACTTTATCTGGATGCTCTACAAGCAATGCCAGCTGAGAGTGAGCAGAAGGGAAGTATTGACACCTGCCCATCACCATTTCTGGTTGGGGCACTTGCAAGTACATCTGCAGCTGCTTTGTGTGTGTGTGTGTATGTGTGTGTGTGTGTTGTTGTTGTTGTTGTTTTGCTTTTTGGTTTTGGTTCTTGGTTTTGCTTTCACCTTTGTTTTTGAACAAGGACCACTGCGTACTTCATCTCATTATGTGACTGGTATGGTACAGAGAGACTGGTCTCAGGTGATCTTATTTTTATTAACTGAGATTATTATTTCTCTTTAAAGGTGATTAGAGGCTGGAAAAAGGACTCAGGGGTTCACACTGCTCTTTTAGAGGACCTGAGCATTGTTCCTGTCTTAGGGCTCCTATTACTGGGATGAAACACCAGGACCAAAGCGAGGTGGGGAGGAAGGGTTTATTTGGCTTGTACTTCCACACCACTGTTCACTATCAAAGGAAGTCAGGACAGGAAGCTGGAGGGTGCTGCTTACTAGTTTGCTCCCCATGGCTTGCTTAGCCTGCTTTCTTACAGAACCCAGGAATGGCAACATCTATCATGGGCTGGGCCCTCCCCCATCAATCACTAATAAAGAAAATGTCTAAAGGCTTATCTACAGCCTGATCTTATGGAGGCATTTTCTCAGTTGAGGCTCTCTCTTCTCCAATGACTTCAGCTTGCATTAAGTTGGCATAAAATCAGTCAACAGTTACAGATGCCCATGCTGGATGGCTCACAACCACATGCCACCCAGAGGCAGGGACTCCAATGCCCTCTTCTGGTCTCCTGGCTACCTGTGCTTGTGTGTGCACACCGCCCCACAGAATTAAAACAAAAACAATAAAAATAAATCTTTAAAAAATGTGTGCATATCCCCCCCAAAAAACACAGAATTTTGAAAAAAAAAAACAATAAAAATATAGCTTTAAAAATTGGCTAATGAAGATGGAAGCATCATTGAGGACCTACTATGTGCCAGGAATCTCATTGCTAGGGGTTGAGGTGTGGAAGGAGTCAGTGCCCTGCCTAGGCTCACACAGCTAGGAAGCCATGGCTGCAGATGAGATGCTATCCACCTAAGAAACACATGCTCTTCCCTTCTTTTCTCCCTCTTCCTACTCTTTCATCCCCCTTTTCTTTCCCCCTAGGCTTTCAGTGGGATGAACTGATTTTAGCTATAACAGTGTGCAGTTGTATTTGAAGCCCCTCCCTGGTAGGTGTCTACACTTCCTGGGGCTCAAGGTCTAACTGAGTGGCAGCTACCACATGTCAATCAAGAGCCATGAAAGCGTTGGTGGACGGAAGCCTGATGAGTTTAATGCCGAACAAGTCTGTGGTGGTTCAAGTCCTCAAAGGAAGCAGGTGGTTGTGTTGAGGGCAAAGGTGTTCTTTTGTTTTCTTTTTTTCCCCCATGATTTTGTATAGGGATCAAACAAATCAGGCATTTGTGAATTGGTCTCTTTGGTCTCTAAAAGAATGCCAGTTGTGTGTACAAAGATGGTCATAGCCAAAACAACCTCTGGGTTCACAAAGATGCTAACTGCTCTTCAAGAAAGAGGATGCGAACCGCTCAAGGTATCAGACTTGGAAAAGAGAAAAGATATGGATACCACAAATAATTAAACACTTCTAGACACCTGCTAATGTGCCAGGGACTTTGAAACCCTTACTCCTGCTAATGTGTTGGGGATTTTCAAGCCTTTATCTCTGTGAGTCCCATCAACAGCTGGAGGCAGACACAGCCAACCCCCTCCTTTAATTGATAATGATATGGAAAGCCAGGACAGGCACTTTATCTGCCCATACAGTTTGAAAGGGCAAACAAAAAGCTTCACGGCCAAGTCTTTTGGATTCCAAGACCCAAACTTCTTAACCACAGCTCATTCTGAATGTGTGTTTGGAGGGAGGGAAGGGTGGCCACAGAGGAGAAGAGGTAGACATTGGCATCTTCATCCCGGGGCGGGGGTGGGGGCGGGGTGGGTGACCTTTCCTAACCAGCTAATTATTTTAATGGCAGAAGCAAATCTTATTTTCTAAATGTCTCTTCTGGTCTGATGTGGTTATCTGTGTTCTCTCTCTCTCTCTCTCTCTCTCTCTCTCTCTCTCTCTCTCTCTCCCCCCCCGTCCCCACCACCACTCTATACTCTCTGCTGTACCATAGACTGGATAAATACATTCCTCTGGTTTGTCTTTTGGCAAGTTTCAAGTCCAAAATTTATTTGTGTTCAAGACTCTGTAATCTGAAGCCTAGAAACACTCCCCAAACTGAACTCCTCAGTCACCTGGTTTGTAACCAAGAATAGAAACATCCATGGTGGATACCATAGTGTGATACCCAGCTCTTCCTTCAGGATGGAAGGACCAATTCTCTCAACTCCAGCCTCCCCTGTGAGGGCCTCTTCTTGTTAGGTATGGCTGTGCCAAAAATTATCCTGGGGTGCACCTCTGCATTCTAGCAGTCAGTGACAGATGATCGGGGATTAATTTTGCTGAGAGTAAACTATCTTCTTTGTCCATCATAATTGTCCTTCATTAGCACCATCACCGCTATCTATATCTCCATAAACATCATCATTACCACGGTGACTATCATTATTATCAGGTTCGTTATTACCACCATCATACCATCACTATCATCACCACCAACATCACCATCACCATTGCTACTATCACCACCATCACCACCACCTTACCACCATCACCCCATCATCACTATCACCACCATCACCACCATCATTACCACCATTACCACCATCATCACCACCATCACCACCACCATCACCACCAAAATCACGATCACAACCAACATTATTACTGTCATTATCAGCACCATCATCATCACCATCACCATTGCTACCATCACCACCATCATCATAACCATCATCACCACCACCATCATCATCACCACCATCACCCCCATCACCACCATCATTATCACCATCACCATCGCCACTATCTCCACCATCATCATAACCATCACCACCATCATCACCACCATCATCACCATCATCACTATCACCACTATCACCCCATCATCATCACCACCATTATCACAACCATCACCATTATCACCACCATCATCATCACCATCACAATTGCTACCATCACCATCATCACCACCATCACCACCATCACCATCATCACCCCATCATCATCTTCTCACCATGGATGAACTTACCACCTCTAGCATTTTGTAGTCATCATCTTTCCATCATTATGCCCCAATCCCCCAAACACACTTAAGAGTAGGAAAGGCTTGTTTTGGGTGCTGGTTTTAGAGTTCCTGATGCAAGGCCATCGGCCCTACTGCTTTGGGTCCATGGTGACTCAGGAGTTCAGGGCAAGACATATGGAGGAGAAGGTTTGTTCATCATGGTGATGAGAAGCAGAAGAGGAAGTGAATGGGGTTCCAATGTTCCCTTCAAGGACTGATCTACAATTTCGGCTATGATGAGACTCTGGGTCACTTTCTGGAGACAGTGAGGTACCTTCCCTTCTAGTTTTCTAGACTATAACATCTCCCCCTCCTCCAAAGCCCTGTATCAACCTAAGCTGTACTTACACCTTCAACCGGTGAATTTGGTCATGTTGTCTCTACCTGACATTCCTTTTCCTCTACCAGATAAACTCCTATTCACCTTTCAAGACACAATTAAAATAACCCCTTCCCAGGAAATAGACAAGATCTACTGATAAAATTGGGGACATGGGAATGGGAGGAGAAGTGAGGGTGCAAGGGGAGGAGGGGAGAAGGAAAGTGGAGAGGAGAACTTGAGGGAACGGGATAGTCGAGATGGGGAAAGGACAGATGAGAGCAAAGAAAGAGATATTTTGATTGAGGGAGCCAATATGGGGCCAGCAAGAAACCTGGCACTAGAGAAATTCCCAGGAATCCACAAGGAGGACCCCAGCTAAGACCCTAAACAATTGTGGAGAGGGTGACCAAACTGGTCTTACCCTGTAGTCAGATTGATGACTTAAATGTCACCATAGAAACTTCATCCAGAAACTGATGGAATCAGAGGCAGAGGCCCACATCAGAGCACTGGACTAAGCTCCCAAAGTCCTGTTGAAGAGTGGGAGGAGTGAGAATATGAGCAAGGAGGTCAAGACCATGATGGGGACACCCACTGAAACAGTTTACCTGAGCTAATGGGACCTCACCAACTCCAACCAGACAGGGAAGGAACAAGCATAGGACAAAAGTAGACCCTCTGAATGTGGGTGACAGTTGCATGGCTGGGGCAGACTGCGGGGTTACTGAGTGGTACCAGGCTTTGTGTCTCTCAGCCTAGATATAGTTGGGAGGGCCTTGGTCCTTCCTCAAAACAATGTGCCTTATCCTCTCTGAGAAGTGGATGGGGTGAGGGAATGGGAGGAGGGGAGGGAGGGAGAACTAGGGTTGGTATGTAAAATGAAAAAATATAGTTTGTTTTCTTTTTAAAAAAATAAGTAAACATATATATATATACATGTATATACATATATACACACAAACACACACACACACACTTCCCTAAAGACTTCTCTACACATCAAGAGAAGCAGTAACTTTTCCTCTTGGCCTTAACATCATTGGGTGGCTCTACTCTCTGTCCTCTCTTGTAGGACCCACCCCATACTTTAATAAGGTATTATATCAGCTCCTTTTTTATTGCTATGATCAAATGCACAAGAAGGGCCAACTTCATGGAGGAAGTGTTTATTCTGACTCACAATTTGAGAGACTACAGTAGGAAGGCTTGGTGGCTATGCTAGAGCATGAGGTGGCTGATCATGTCATATATATAGTTACAAAGTAGAAAGCAGACAGGAAGTGAGGTATGACTGTCAAACCTCAATGTCTGCCCCAATAATGTATTTCCTCCAGCAAGGCTCCACCTCCTAAAGATTCCTCAACTTTCCAAAACAGCGCCACCTGTTGGAGACCACGTGTTCATACCCCTGAGCCTGTGAGGACATTTCATACTGAAAGCATCACCGGTGCAGGGATGCATGACATTGTGTACTTTCTGTGGAGCAGATAATTGAGACCCAAGAAGATGAAGTCAGGAGTTTGAGTCCAGTGATCAAGGACAGGTCACTCAAGAAAGACTTGTTCCAAGTCAGCTAAGTCTCAAGTGCTTGCTCATAACCTCTGGGTCTCACCATCCTGTACAGTCATGCTTGATCAGCTAAGCATTCTCCTTTCTGGGGAGAGAAGGCTTGTCAGTCCCCAAGGCTGAGTGTCAATAAGTGTCCATGCTACCTCCCACTCTGCTCCTGGACATGCTGGTCAGTTGATCAGCACTTCCCCTTCCCTCCCGCTACGAGTCCTGATCCCTCTCTATGAGATCCTCATCAAGGGACTGCTATTCAGGATCATGGGAAGTGTCTACTCTCAGCAGGGTATGTTCCCCAATCACCAAACCAATAGGTCCCCTACAGGCTTGGTTCATTCATTCTCCATGGGTCAGTGTTCCTGGCCAAGGCTTTGTTTCTGTGTAGGAAGGTCTAGAATCCAGAAGAGTGGGCACAAAGGGACACCAGGCAGCCATTTGTCATAAAACAGGGCAAAGGTGGGCTCTTTGCAGCCACCTGGGAAGAACCCTATACTGGAGAGACACCAAGCAGCACAGAGACACCTTCCCTAAGAGGAATAACAACTGTGGACACAAGCCCCTGTTGAGAGGTAGACCAGGTATCAGTGGCACCCACGTGTTAGCAGCTACAGCTCAGAAATGGCCCTGGGAAGACAGAACAATTGTCCTTATTTTATTCATAAGAAATAAGAGAACTGAGTCATTTGTCCAGAGTCAACCAAATCAGAATCAAGCCTGGAGGATCTCACCCTGAACTGGGTCCCCTATGGAAGAAAAGGAGCAAGGGAGCAGTGGGTTGAAGCCAGCACATCCTGGTCTAAAGTTCTGTGTTGTCCTGTCTTTCCTCAAGCAGTGTTCTACCGTTTACATGGTCCCCTTGGGAGATAGAGCACCCACTGGGCTGACATTGGTGCATCCTGTCGTTTATTCCACACCAGTGCGTCATGTACTGGGTTCTGGGAGCTGTGCTGTTTCGTAGGGAGACTGGAGTTGGGGGAATAACTCATTTTTCTGCTCTTGTGGAGACAGAAAACCTCAATCTAGAGCTCAGGGCTCGCTGGTGAACTTGAAAGACAGTGGGATAAAGGACTCTGGGCATCTGCAGTAGGAAAAGTTGGTAGGGCCAGCGGAGGCTCAGGAGTTTGTGGATGGAGGGTGGTGGGTCAGGCAGGCAGGTGGAAGAGGGCCATGGTTGGAGGTCAGCTGTCTTTGAGTCCATGGAATCCAAGGAAGTGAAAGATGACCAGGGCGGGGAGGGGTATTAGGAGCTGGATTCCTCAAGGACCTCACAGGCCCTCAAAACAGCCAGTCCTCTGTCTTGAAAGTAACAACTTGGCAGGAGGCCTTTCAGCAGGCTGGGCTGCTGTGGACTTAGAGTCGCAGAGCCTGCTGGCTAAATTTCCAAGTGGTCAAAGCAGTACTTGGGCTTCTTTCTAGGAGAGGGCTCTGGTTCCCATAACAACCCTGATTCTGGGCAACACTGGGGCCATCTGGGGCAGCTCTTGCATGAGTCCTCAGTGACAAAAACGAAATGGAGCCCATGCTCTCTGCCTCTAGGAGTCTTCATGCTTGTGTTCTGACTAAAATAATTTATTAAAACATTAATATCTCCACCCACACATATGCAGCGATGACACAGAGGGGCTGTGTGACGTAACTACAGTCCCAGCGGAAACAATATGGATGTCTTTTATAAATAGGGTGGGTGGAGGGTGTGGCTCAGTTGGTAGAGTGCTTTCCTAGTCTGGGAAAGTTCCGGGGTAACTCCCAGCACTGAATAAACCTGAGTGTGGTGGGTGTACCTGTGGTCTCAGCACTCTGGAGGTGGAGACAGGGGGATTGGAAATTCAGGGTCATCTTCAGGTATAGAGCAAGGCCATCCTGGGCTACATGAGATGAGGAGAGAGAGAGAGAGAGAGAGAGAGAGAGAGAGAGAGAGAGAGAGAGAGAGATTTTGAGTAAAAGTCAATAACTTTTTCTATCCTGTTAGGAGATGTCATTGACAATTTGTTTTGGAATAAGTAGTATCTCATTACAAATAAATAAATAGATAAATAAATAAATAAATAGTATCTCATTGTGATTGGCAACAGCAATAACAATAAGTGTTCCAGTTGCCCCTGCTTTACAATAAACTGACCCAAGATGTAGTGAGGTAAAGAACCGTCCGTCCGTTTCCGCCGCCCGGTTCTGTGGGTTGAGAACATGGAAAGAGAACAGCGGAAACAGCTTGTCTCTGCTCCACAATATCTGGGCCCTCCTCTGGGGGATGAGACAGCTGAAGACATGCCGGTGGCCAGAAGTTAGAATCATCTAGAAGAGTCTTCACTCACATGTGGTACAGTTGCTGCAGACTATTGTCGGAGATTGAAACTAGGGCACTGGCCAGCACGGGTTGCCGTGTCTCCCTATGGTCTCCCTGCACAGGCGACTTCGAACTTCCTCACGGTATAGTGGCTGGGCTCTAGGAGCAAACACCCTGCCCAGAACACAGAGGAAATTGAGCTGATATCGGGGCACACGACCTCACTTCCTTTGCACTGCTGATCATGGAGGTCTGGACATGTTCAAGAGGGAATGTGGAACTGGAAAGATGGTGCCAAGGACAAAGCACTTGCTGCGAAAGCATGAGGATCCGATTTCAGATCCCCAGAATCTAGGAAGAAAGCCAGGCATTGGGGCATGTGCGTGTGCCCTCAATTTCAGGAGGAGGCAGATATGCAGAACCCAAGCACTCATGAACCAGAGCCATGTTCTGATCTCCTAGTAACCACACAGAGGTCCTGTCTAACTCTGACCAAGAGCAAAAAAGAGCAGAAACGAGAGACAGGTCACTTCTGGATCTTTCCATGAAAAAAATATAAGTGTAAAAAATAATAGAAATATTTTAGACATTTAAAAAATAATCAAAATATAAAAATAATTTAAGAAATATTCTTTAAAAGAATAAAAAGAAGCTAATGACCAAACCTTCCAATGGTCTACAACTTGATCACTTTAAACAAACAGCCCTGTGACCCAGTGAGGTCACATTGTCATGATGTCCCTGAGGAGACGCTGAACACAGTGTGTGCTCAGTGCAGTGTAGGTTCCAAGTCATGATTCTGGCTAGTCTAAGGGTCTGACCTGGTTTTCTGATGCCCTCTACATTCCCATCCCATGAGCCATGCCTCTTTCTGAGTACACACAAGAAAAGCTTGTCGCCAGTGAGGTTTACACCCATCTTAACCGCTCAATAAAACCTTGGGAGACTTCCTCAAATTCAGAGAAGTTAAATCCTGACACTTTAACAGCTCGTTCGCGATACACAAACCAGATGGACCAGGGCCTTGAATCCATTCCGCTGCCATCAGGCAGCAATCATGTTACAGGCTTCACTGGCCGGGCACAGAACCTGGCTCTTTGTTCTATCCACAGACACCCCAGAGCAGGGGCAGAGGGTACCTATTTCCTGTCTCGCATCCGTTTATGAAGGCACCACCAAAGAAGAGGGGCTGTTGGTCTCTCATTCGGGATTTAGAATGTTCTTTGAGCTCTTTGTGAGTTGGGCGAGATTTTAAAAACGGGCATTCTCTAAAGAAATGGACCGGGAAGCCCCTTCCCTCACAGCATCCGCACTGTGCTGGCTGGGAGTGGGGCCCCTGCCAGTGAGAATAAAAAGTCCACCCACTGATACAGGCTGAGGGGATGGCTCAGTTGCTAAGGTATTATCTTGTAGGCATGGGGACCTGAGTTTGATCCCCAGAACCCACTAGATAGATAGATAGATGATAGATAGATAGATAGATAGATAGATAGATAGATAGATAGATAGATAGATAGATAGATAATATATAGGTAGGTAGGTAGATAGAGGATAGATAGATGATAGATAGATAGATAGATAGATAGATAGATAGATAGATAGATAGACAGATAGATAGATGATAGAAAGATAGATGATAGATAGATGATAGAAAGAAAGAAAGAAAGAAAGGTGATAGATAGATAGATAGATAGATAGATAGATAGATAGATAGATAGATAGATACCACACATGATAGTCCATACTTGTAATTCCAGTTCTGAAGAGCCAGAGACAGGCAGACCCCTAGGATTCCCTGACCAGTGAGCCTAGTCTGCTTGGTGAATTTCAGGACAGTGAGAGAGAGCGTGACCCTGCCTCAAAAGTCAAAATAGACATCTGTTTTGAGTTAGGCTTCCGGTTTCTGGTTTCCACAAGCACACACACATGCATGTACACCCTTCCACAGACATGATAACATGGATGCACTAGTACATGTGAACACAAACAAGAATAGAATGAAAGAAAACCCTTTGTCAGACACAAGTCGCTGTTAAGTTGAGGCAAGTGACATCAATTCTGAGCCCTCTGTCTGCATCCAAGACTCATATTGCTGCACCAAGTTGTGGAAAGCGGAGGAAGGAGGAGCCCTCTTGACTGGGACGTGGTACCTGCTCAGCTTCTGATTGACATCAGGCTTTCAAGAGCTCAGCAAGGTGAATAAGAACGCAGGGCATGGCCTCGCTAGGAATTCCGTTCAAGTGGGTAGCCTGGAACTTCCCTAAAGGCAATCTGACAGGTACCTGTAATGGAAGTGAAGAAAACACACATGAAAAGGGAGTGTCTCTTCCATGAAGAGAGACAAGGGTGGGTAGACTCTGGTAAGTCCAGTGTGTGTGACAGTTCTTCTCAGGGTCTTTTATACTAATATTACTTTGCCTTTTCTAGGTGACCAAATCAACATGTCTACAAGGGTGTGTATGAGGAGGGAGGGAGCAAGCATCCAGGGGATTTGATCACAGAATATGACACCTCATGGATGAGGTAAGAAGATGGGTGGTGGTGTGGGTGAGTGCTTAGTTAGATGGATGACTGTATGGTTAGAGACATGGGTGGATGGATGGATAGATGGATGGATGGGTGGACGGACGGACGGGCTGATGGATGGATGGATGGGTGGCTGGGTGGGTGGGTGGGTGGGTGGGTGGATGGATGGATGGATGGATGGATGGATGGATGGGTGGATAGATGGATGCATGCATGCATGCATGGATGATGCTTGGTTGGATGGATGGATACATGGATGGATGAATGGATGGGTGGGTGGATGCATAGCTGCATGGGCACATTAATGGATGGATACATGCACACATACATGGATAGATGCATGGATGGATTGATGGACAGATGAATTGGCAAGCTGATAAAATGAAAGCACACATGCAGACATAATTGCATTAGTATAGGAGGTATGAATGCATACATGCACAGATTGATAGACAGCTTGTTGCCAGATGGATGGATGCATACATGAATGAATGAAAAGAGGGATGGATGGGCACACTGACGAACAAATATACAGAAGACAAACAATAGATAAATAGAGTGTTATTCATTTTCATTATCGATGTCACTGGATGTAGAATCACCATGGAAACAAACGTCTCTGGGTGTGTGTTGGAAGAGGAGTGAGAGCTACATGCATCTGTAGGTCTAAGACTGAACTATAGAGTGCCGATAGGAATTATGTCTGTCTAGTAAAGTTCTCTTCCAATGGTGATGTAAACCTGTTTCCTACCAGTTGTGAGTAATCTGACCCCCAGAGGCCTCAGTTTCCCCATCTGAAGATATACATGATAAGAGTGGCCACCTGAGTGTGTTACCATGGAGATAGATTAAACTGAGGATTTGGACACACAGCAGCCCACACCTAGGATCTCAGCCTTCAGGATCCTGAAGAAGGAGGGCCGCTTTGGACTGCACAGAGGTGGAGTCTGACTGGAGGAAATAGGTCACTACAGGCCTTTGAAGATTAGATACGTCCTTGGTCTAGTCCAGTTCCCTCTGCTTCCTGTGTGCTGAGCTATGAACAGCCACCCGCCTTATGCCTTCCCTACCATGATGGACCTGAAGTAGTGAGCCGAAACGAACCTCCTCCCTTACAGTGTTTCTGCTGGGCGTTTGTCACAGCTAAATAGAAGTTACTGATACACTCGTTATGACACTTGGCTGTTTGCTCCTTCAGCTGCTCCCACCAAAGCCTAAACGAGTGGAAACACCAGTATGGAACTAACTTAACCTTAATTCACAAGTAGTTTGCCTCAGATACTTTGCTGTCACGAGAGAAAGTTGATACACCCACCAAAGCCACTTTTACATCACTTTTAACTCCGTTGATCTTAAAAAAAATTAAGCGTATTTTATTCATTGTAGTAAGGAGCTGTGGGCCTCTTCCCACAGCCCGGCTCATGGCTGCCTAGCTAGCTTATGCCCCAAAATAATGACACACAAACTGTATTCTTTTAAACACTGCTTGGCCCATTTCTATTCATGTGTGTAGCACCCCAAGGAGCGCTTACCGGGAAGATTCTAGCCTACGTCCATCCTGGGTCGGAGCTTTATCGTGTCTGCCGGGGAGAGGGGAGCATGGCGTCTGCTCCTGAGAGCAGAGCTGTCGAGTCTGAGCTCACTTCCTCTTCCTCCCAGCATTCTATTCTGTCTACTCCACCCACCTAAGGGGTAGCCTATCAAATGGGCTAAGGCAGTTTGTTTATTGACAAATGACCTTCCTCCATCATTTCCCTTTTTTCTGTTTAAACAAAAAAAAAAAGGAAGGCTTTAACTTTAAGATAGCAAAATTACATATAACAAAACAGTTATCAAGTAAAAATTACAATATTTACATCTATTTTATCTTTATCATAACTAAGGAAAACTATAACTATCTATCTATTATTCAACTCCATCAAAGACTCCAGAAGAATACAATATTACCTAAGCAAACAAAAAGTAAGCAACTTCTAAACTCTAGAAATGACAGAGACATCTCACTGCCTGGACAGTCACCCAAAGTTTCTCTGTACCGTTGGGGCATCCATCTTCGGCCTAAAGGCCCATAGTTTCCAGCAGACTTTTCCATGAAGCAGGAAACTTCAAAGGCAGTTCAGTCACTATCTGCTGTGTCCTACAGAACGTCTCGCAGACTCTTTCATAAATCAGGAACCCCGAAAGATCATCTCACCTTTAGGCAAGTTCAGCAGTCCTCTCTCTGCGGGTTCTTTGTGTCCAGTTTATACAATAGTCCAGGCAAGAGCAGTTTCTTGCCCAAATGGCTATCAAACTTCATAAGGTGCCTCTTCGATGCCCATCTTCTTCTTGAAGTAGATTGGTGTTGCCAGGAGCAGAGTGTCTCATTGTCATGAAAAACCCTAAGTTATTAAAACACTTAAAATGCCATATTTTATAATCTTTGAAAGATATGAAGAATGTCTATCTAAAATATATCTATGCACATCTAGAAAATCTAACATGACTACAAACTTGACTATTATAAATAACTATTCATTAACAACTTATATACATAACATTTTTACATGAGCTACACAATCACAATACCTTAATCAATATCAGAAATACATATACATATAACAAAATTGACCTTAAATTTAAATCACTAAAGCAAAATCCATATCAATGCAAATTATTCATACCTATATCATATCCCCCTTTAAATGTAAAAGAACATTTATAAACAATATATGGGAACATGGGCGCAGTTTTTTCTCTCCAAACTGCTTCCTGCTGAATGGGGGCGCTGTTATTCGGGTCTTTAATGGGATAACCTGTCTGCTAGGTTCATCTCAGTTGGCAGTTGAGCGAAGCAATTTTTTAAGGGTGTTCACAGCAACCCTTCAGGAGGGCGTCGTCTATCATACCATATTGGGATCGAAGAAGCAATCCACAGTGTCTCATCCTCTGTGAAAACAAAAGAGGAAACTCTTTTCCAAAGTATCATATCCTTAGATCGAAATTCTGAAGTCAAGGTATTTTGAAAATATCTATCTTGGATTAGTTCAGCAGCATTTATAAACAAGTATCTTTTAGCATCTGTTGCTCTTTCCTCAGCATTCAAACAATTCAAAGAGAGCATAATAGCATACAGTATCAAGATTATCTGTGTATTTTCCATCTTTGTGCAGCTTTATTTTAACCTCTATTTCGTTTACTTTTACTTTTATTTTATATTTTCTCTATATCTTCGTCCTGGAATAACTCTTTAGACCAAGCTGTCCTTGAACTCACAGAGATCTGTCTGTCTCTGCCTCCCAGGCAGTGGGATTAAAGGTGTGTGCTACCACACCTTGAAGTCACAGAGGTCAATCTCCCTCTGCCTCCAAAGTGTTGGGATTAAAGGTGTGCACTACCACACCCAACTACTCTCTTTCTTCCTTATTTTACTTTTAAGAACTTTAATTTTCAGCCTGTATATATTTTTAAACACACTGTAAAGCATTTAAAGTTTTCTTTGTCTTTGAATCTCTCTTTACTGTATATCTCTCTTTTTCTGACCACATGAGTCTTTAATTTACCAAGCAATATCAGTAGGACGAAAGCCGTGGCTTTGACGGCTGGATTCAGCACATTCCCTAGCTTTCCAGCCTCATGGCTGAGGTACTGGCTGTAGCCATGTTTATCACCACAACTCTGTGGCGTTTCAAGGTCCTTGCCAGCAAACAAGCTGCAATACTATATCCACAGACAACATTCAAGTCCTCTCTCTGTAGTCAGCCCTCCTGCCTCAAACAGTCAGAGTTTGCCCTGGCAGGATGGCCCAGAAAGCCGGCATTTTAAAACAGCACAATTTTTTTCCTGCTATGGCTGAAAACCGAAAAGCATGCCTTCAGCTTTTCACCAACACCGTTTTAAGTATTTCGTGGCAGGACCTCTTAAATGAGCTGCAAGGTCTCACAGCTGAAGCTGAGTCAGGAAGCCTCTCTTAGATGAGAGTACTTGCTTGCATCTAGCAAGCAGAGCAGACCCAAGAAATTGCTGCTACCAAGAAAACACGCTTTACTCTATTCTTTCCCAAGCTTTCTCAGGCTTTCTGTGGATGCAGTTATCCACGTGGGCGCCATCTGTAGTAAGGAGCTGTGGGCCTCTTCCCACAGCCCGGCTCATGGCTGCCTAGCTAGCTTATGCCCCAAAATAATGACACACAAACTGTATTCTTTTAAACACTGCTTGGCCCATTTCTATTCATGTGTGTAGCACCCCAAGGAGCGCTTACCGGGAAGATTCTAGCCTACGTCCATCCTGGGTCGGAGCTTTATCGCGTCTGCCGGGGAGAGGGGAGCATGGCGTCTGCTCCTGAGAGCAGAGCTGTCGAGTCTGAGCTCACTTCCTCTTCCTCCCAGCATTCTATTCTGTCTACTCCACCCACCTAAGGGGTAGCCTATCAAATGGGCCAAGGCAGTTTGTTTATTGACAAATGACCTTCCTCCATCAATTCATTTTTTAACTTTCTAAATCGCACACAAATTGCTTTAGTTAATTATTGAAACAAAAATGTTTTATGGATAAAGCAAACTTGATTACTGTGGATGAGTGCATTTATATATTTCTGTATTCTGTTTGCTAACATTTTCACATATATGTGCATTGCAGATACTGGAACAATGTGAATGTCCTTCAACTGATGAAAGAATAATGAAAATTTGGAACATATACACAGTGAAATGCTATTCAGCAGTAAAGAAAAAGAACTAGAAAGTATCATAGTAAGTGAGGTGACTCCGACCGAGAAAGATGAATGCCAATATTCTTTCTCTTCTGCAGTTCTTAGCTTCAAATCTTCAGATGTGAGCATACAACCTGGAGTGACCACAGACATCAGGAAAGTAAAAAGGGACCACAGAGCTGGGCGGTGGTGGCGCAAGCCTTTAATCCCAGCACTTGGGAGGCAGAGGCAGGTGGATCTCTGTGAGTTCGAGACCAGCCTGGTCTACAAGAGCTAGTTCCAGGACAGGCTCCAAAACCACAGAGAAACCCTGTCTCGAAAAAACCAAAAAAAAAAAAAAAAGAAAAAAGGGACCACAGAATGTGGGGCTACAGAGGGGAATGACAAGACACAGCTGATAGGAAGGGGGAAATTAGAAAAATGGAGAACAGAGTGGCTTTAACTAGGGAGGAAGAGGGAAGTCAATACAGGAGGAGAGGAAGGGTGGAAGGACAGATAACGCAAAAGGATGTTTAATAAAGCCTCAAGTAATCATATAATTTTATATTTATGTAATCTATATTATATGTGTAAAATATAAGGTTATATATATACACAGCATTATGCTACTTGGTCTTGCTATGACTTCCTGCAAGAGCCATAGACTAACAAACCCTCCTGTAAAGGCATGAGAAACTGCCTTTGGTCAGGGGAGTCTGGGGACCCCAAAACAATAGGCTCTTGTTGTTGCCCTTGGTCTCCTCTCAGAGGTTGAGGGTGGGCCCCTGCTGCTGAAGGCATCACACGCTTCAGACCCAGGACTCAGATTTACACTGGACGTCACCTGAAAGCATCCTATGGTCTGGTTTTTATAGAATCTGAAGGCACCGTGCATGTCCCAAGAAAGACTCAATCAATGGTCCAATAGTAGACCTCACAGCTTGATGGTAATCAAAAGTTCTCTAATTTGTACTTAAAGCCTGCTGTACAGGAGGGGAATCATGCCTGGTACTGGGAACCTAGCCCACTACCCAGGGTTAGAGAGGTCTTCTATCTTAGAAGAGACTCTGCTACTGAAACCTCTCTAAATCAGCATAATTCCAGCTACATTCTAAAACTTGTCCTTATACCTAGAGGTACATGTAACTCTCACGCCTCATCAAAGATGCTTCACTTTGCAGCAAATGGAAACCATCACCGAAAAACCCAGCAGGTCATGATGCAGAGATGAACTGATGCTGCTGTGTCCAGCCCCAATGGATGCATCCACAACGCAACCCCTACCCCTAAGTCTCAGAGAACAGTGCAGAGGAGACAGAGTATCGTGAGAACCAGAGGACCAGGAAGTTTGTTCTGAGACTGTGCCTGCGAGAAATGACTGGGAAGCTACACCCACGACCTGGGCAACACCGAACGGCGCGCTAACGTGGCAAGGGGAAAATCTCACATGGCGTCACCCTGGGTAAAGAACTGCTGGCGACTAATGGCAGCTAAGAGCAGGAGAATGAGCCTCTTCCCACGATGAACCCTGTACTCACAAGCCAAGTTCAACAAACCCAGCAGCTTGTATCTACGTATTTATGTGTTTCTATATGTTTGTAACAACACAGCAGTCATCAGTTTGAGAGAGAATGGCAAGGAGACATGGAAGGAGCTTGAGGAAGGAAAGGAAAGGGGGAGAAGTGGTCTAATCATGTGTTAATTAAAAATTTAAATGAATAAAAATAAATAAACAAAATGACCCCTCCCAAATCTCAACAGTCATCATCACTGTGTGGATTTTGCAGGAAGAAGAAAGAGTTCACCTTGTTGACATTTCCTTTGCTCTTGTTATTCAGAGTCTCCACATATGTAAGGGTACAGGCATGTCTCAGGGAGGGAGCACGCGCTTGGCTAGCATCAGGTTCCGGGTTCAAGTCTCAGCCCTAGGAATAAAACACAATAAACAAAGTGTACACAAAGTGTGTTATAATTTTGCAGTACAAGAGGAAAGAAGTGATTGCAGGCAGCTTTCAGTCAGAGGGGCGTTCTATTACAGCTGAGCATACAGCTGACCTCACAGACAGCGCCGCAGCTGATACGATACCTCCCCAAAGAGGTCAGGGATGTGTGCAGGCGGCCTGCGTCCAGCCCCTGCAGAAGGATAACTATCCATCTTGCTCTCAAACTCAGGAAGTTCCCCCCAAGCATTCTGTCAATAACTCATCCTGGGAGCTTAATAACATTTCCTTGCAGGAAGTCCTTCCCCTCATCCTAGCTAAGTCTTTCCCGCTGTCCTGTCATCTGAATGGATGGGTCTCTTTCCCCCCACCCCAGCTCTTCAGAGTCAAGGGCCAAGTGTGAGGAGCAGGGCAGGGGCCACATGGACGATGTGCAGTGTGTCCGTTTGCTCTTGATAGTGGCGGTGCCCCCCAGGACACTGGCGTGGAAATGACTGTGGCCATCTGTTATAGCTGGAAATGGCCAAGGCTGCTGTCTGCAGTGCGGCTCCAGCCCAAAGGTTCCCCAGGGACCCCCCCCCCCACCTGCCCATTCCCTGGACTGGAGGCTTCACTCTGCGTCAGTCGGCTCCCTGAGCTCCTTCCTGTCATATTTTATGCATCGTGATGGTCGTTTCAGTCAAGATTGATGTGATTCATATCCTTCCAAGCTGGGGTAAATGGGGAGTCAGGAAATGCCATGGAAAGGGGGACCCAGGAGCACAGAAAAGGGGTGTAGAAGTGAGTCCCAGAGTCAGACAGGCATTTATCTGTTTATAGATTTGGCCAGCTCGTCTCCTCTGCCACTGTGAGCAAGCAAGTTTCTTCCAGAAACTTCTTCCCTCTCAAAAGCTCCACTGAGTGTGGGGTGTAAAAGCAGCAGTCCAGTGTGATAGAGTCGAGTCCCAGGCAGTGCTGAACATGGGTGACTCTGGCCCTAAGTAACGCTCTTGGGACTCATGAGAATCAAGACACCACAGAGCCCTCAGGATGTGGCTTGCGAGGACAGACATGTAGATCTATGATTCTTCAATTGCTTAGCCTCAGGTATCGCATCTGTCACGGGACCTGATGACGGTATTTTCTTCATAGGAGTCAGGCACGTGCTCAAAGAAATGGGGCATGCCAAGGACAGAGGCCAGACCACGTAGGGCAGGTTTGCTGCTGTGTGATCTCAAGTGAACCACTGAATATCTCTACCTCCATTTTCATATCCGGAAAATGGCGGAGACCATAGGAAGGGCAGCGCCCTTACCGAGATGGTGTGAATTGGCGTAGACGAGGTACTCAAAGATGGGTCCCGGACCTGGTAAATGTCGATTGAGTTTGCCATTTATATTAATTCAACATGACTAGCTGTATTAGGTGTAGTCCTACAATTTCAGTTGAACCCTAGGGATGAGCACAGCTTGACGGATTCATAACTCTGGCTTATTCCGTGGAGTAAAGCCATCCATAGAAACACACAGTGGGGGAGAGCAAGGAGAAAGATACCTTGATTGAGGGAGCCATTATGGAGTCAGGGAGAAACCTGTCACTAGGGAAGTTCCCAGGAATCCACAAGGATGACTCCAGCTAAGACCTTAAGCAATAGGGAAGAAGGTGCCCGAACTGACTTTCCCCTGTAATCAGATTGATTGACTACCTTAATTGTCAGCACAGAACCTTCACCTGATGGAAGCAGATGCAGAGACCCACAGCTAAGCACAGACAAACTCCCAGAATCCAATTGAGTAGAGGGAGGAGAGATAACATGAGCAAAGGGATCAAGACCAACCCACAGAAACAGCTGGCCTGAGCTAGTGGGAGCTGGCTGACTCTGGACTGACAGCAGGGGACCCTGCATAGGACCAAACTGGGCCCCTGAATGTGGTGACAGTTGTGTGTCTGGGGCAGTCTGTGGGGCCACTGGCAGTGGGACCACAATTTACCCCTAGTGCATGAACCGGCTTTTTGGAGTCCATTCCCTATGGAGGGATGGACACCTTGCTCAGCCTAGATACAGAGGGGATGGCCTTGCTCCTGCCTCAAACTGATGTGATGGACTTCGTTGACTCCCCGTGGGAGGCCTCACCCTCTCTGAGGAGTGAATGGGGATGGGGTTGGGGGAAGGTGGGGGGAGCAGGATGAGAGGAGGGATTAGGAACTCTGATTATTATGTAAAATGAAAAAAGACTGATTTAAAAAAAATTTAAAAACCAGCATATGTAATACATATGTATTTTCCCATATGCCCACAAGACTTCCATCAAAATAAAACATTGTTTTAAAGTAAAATTTCGGAATTTGGGCTACATGGTCAAATTGCCTAGTCCGTCCCAGATCCATGACAGGCAGTTTGTATGTAACATTTGTCATTCTGTCTGCAGCTGTGAAGCAGGTCCCCTAAAAAATTGGTGTTATTGAATGAGATAACACACGTGAGACTCTGAGGGTGTCTGGCCAATGCTACACCTTTGGTGTTAGGATTTTAGGGGCAAAGTTCATGGTTGGCAAGCGTCTCCTTCTAGAAATGGCCACAGGATAGTCACCTCACCTTTCTCAGCCTTGCATTTAAGTATTTTCCTATTTTATTGCATGAAATTTTAAAATCTAATGTGTAGGGCTAGGGAAAGGAGGGTAAATTGAAACTGCACCAATGGGTACTCAGTTCATGGTAAGTGACAACCACCATAACCATCACCACCGCTACTATAACAATCACCATCATCACCACCATCATCACCACCATCACCACCACCATCACCATCATCATCACTATGATCATCATTATCATCACATCATCATCACCCTCATCACCATCATTACCATCACCATCATGATCATCATCACCATCATCATCACCACCAACATCACCATCATCATCATCACCACCATCATCACCATCATCATCATCATCACCATCATCACCATCATCATCACCACCAACATCACCATCATCATCATCATCACCATCACCACCATCATCACCATCATCATCATCACCACCATCATCACCATCATCATCACCACCAACATCACCATCATCATCATCACCATCATTACAATCACCATCATGATCATCATCACCATCATCATCACCACCACCACCATTACCACCATCACCACCATCATCACTATGATCATCATTGTCATCACATCATCATCACCCTCATCACCATCAATATCACCATTATCATTATCACCACCACCACCACCAGTATTGTTACCACCATCACCGGCATCACCATCATCATCATCATTACTACCTCAGTAACACCATACTGTGATCAGGAGAGCTCCAGATGAGACCATGGTTTATCAAGATGGAAACAGAAGTCTGGAGGAGGCCAGGAAGGCCCTGCCTTTGGTGTTCTTAATCCGCATAGTCCTGATCACTCTTTTGTACTTCAACCTAATGATCCCAAGGAAAGAACAATAAGAGAAAAAGCGACCTAACAACCCTCAGGACAGGGTGGCATACAGCTCATCTCCTCTGTTGTCTGTGCGAACCCACAAGCCTCATTCACCAACCCTGAAGGAGATTTCCTCCCCAACATGGGTAGTCTGTGAGTTCCAGGTGACTGGTGACACCGTGGAAACCAACTCACTTTCTCAAGCTCCCAGTGAAATTTAAAGACATTAGATCTGCGGGCCACCACGAGACAATGGTAACCATTGATAGTAGATCTTCAGGCCACTATGAGACGGTGGCGACCACTGGTATCAGAGACTGGGGAGGTGACTCAGTGGGCAAAGTACTTGTTGCACAGTGGGAGGACCAGAGTTTGACTACCCAGAGCTCCAGTGAATGGTGGGTGGGCATAGTGGCTGCCTGTGTTTGTTGAATGAATATTCTCAGCTTTCCTGTCCTGCAGGTCCTGACACCAACAGGTGATTCGATTGATTTTAGGTATGACCCAGTTATCCTTCGATTGCCTATGTATTGACACTCAGTAAACAGATAAAGAAAGTGAGGCTCGAAGAGGTGAGGTCACGTGCCCTTGATCACTCAATTTGAGAGAACAGAGCTGGCCTCCAAGCACATACTGTCTTTCCGCTACCCTGCCCCGTTGACCTAGCCCTTACCCAAGTGTCTTGGACATCACCAGACACGCAGAGCACGGTCTGGAGCTGCCTGCTGAATGAAAAAGCAACTGTCGGGGACCATCTGCAGGAGTCTCCCTGGGAATATCTGTCTTTTTCTACTTTCAACCAAGTCGAAGCCTCTTTCCTCACCAGTTCCCTGGGGTCTCTTAAAACACCAGGAGGAGGCAGTGGCGCTCAGGCAGAGGAGCCAGCTCGCCTCGGGAGATCAACATGAGAGATTAACATCCCTGCATGTCAGAGTGCCTTCCTCCTCCTCCCAGTGCCCCCAGGCCATCTCGCTTTCTCCCAGTGACTTCAGTGAAGTCACTCTGGTCCTGGCATTGGCTTCCGCACCTGGTAAGGAGCCCCTGGCCGCCTGCCTCATTTCCCTTACAAGGTTAAGTGGGGCTAAATTGGAAAGCTGTTTAAGAGAGCAGGCTGAGACTCCAAAGGTCAAGAGTTCGAATCCAGACTCTGTCATTTGTCTGCCTTGTAAAATCTGAGGGAGAGAATCTTCCAGAATCTGAGTTCTGATGCCCAGGAAGATATGATGTCAATATGCACAGTATTAAAACACATATTTTACAGACCTTGTGTGTGTTTTGGTGTTGCTAATGGTATACTCTCATTGGATAAATGGGAACCATTCCCACTCTTTCTCTTTTTTACTAAGATGCCATGAATTTAAAAATAGTTTTGTTTGGGGAAGTGGAAGGCAGGCAGCTTCACTGTGAACGGTAACTAATGCACACGGACATTCCAGAAACAAATGCGACAGGGAAGGTTATTAAGATAGATAGTGATCCACAGGCTGGGGTGTGGCTCAGTGGCAGAACATTTGCCTGGCATAGACAAGGTCCTGGGTTCTCATACCAGCACCACAGAGAGGAAGGAGAGAAGGAAGGGGGGACATTGTAGCTATCGTGACAACCGTCAATGTATGAGCTAAGTAAACATGGAGGGCAGAGGGAGGCCCACAAAATGGGAAGATGACCCTCACCTCCCTCTTGTCATGAACCTAAGGTTCAGAGAAGTCAGTTGCCTGCCTTAGGTCCCGCAGTAAAGCTCAGTTCTGCTTTTTATCGTATTCTGCCCTGTATTCCACAGTTTGTCATCACTTAACCATATTTGACTTTATGCTTAACTTTGTTTTGAGCTGTTTCTGTAGTTGGGTCTTAAGCTAGATCTCTGCTATGGAGGGATAGAAACCACACCCTGCATTATTTGGTGGTCCAGGGTTGGTGGGTTCATCTGCTTTCCAGTGTGCACCAACCCCCACACAGCTGGAAGCGCCTTCCTGGAGATCTCTGAAAAAAAAGATAATATCTCGTGTGTGTGTGTGTGTGTGTGTACATGCATGTGGAGGCCAGGATTTGACCTCTAGTTGTATTGCTCAGAAGTCATTTCACACTATATAACTGTGTATGGGTATATGAACGAGTGTAGGTACCCCTGCATTCCCCTGGAGCAGAATTTATAGGTGATTGTGAATCACCCAAGAGATGTTAGGAAATGAACCTGGGTTCTTTAGAAGAGCGCTTTGCGTTCTGAACCACTGCACTCTCTTTCCAGCTCCTACTATGTATTTTTAGAACAGGGTCTCTCTTTGGCCTGGAGCACCCAGGTCATCGCAGGCTTTCTAGCCAGCAAGCATGGGGGACGTTTCTCCATCTTTCTCGTGCTGGGATTGTAAGCACACACCATCACATCTGGATTTTTGATGGATTCTGGGCAACACGCTCTGGTCCGTATGCTTGCTCTGCCTGTACTCTACCCATTGACCCATCTCCACAGGCCCTCTTTGCTTCTGCAAAAGACTCTTGCTACGAAGACTCAGCTGACCTTGAACTTGAGATCCTGCTTCCTGAGTGCTGGGATTATTAGGTGCTCACCATCACAGGTGCCTAGAGGGTCCTTGAACTCATTCCTTATGGGTGGGGAGGCGATTGTTAACGTGATCATTGTTATCATTATCAGCTAGTGATGTCTGCGGTGGGTGGGATGCAAGAACACAGGGTCAAAAGTGCTGTAAAGTCTGTGTCTGGAACGCAATCTAAGCTCTGTTAGAGGCACAACTTGTAAGATCTGAACCCCTTGCCTTGGAGATCTCCTGCTCCAACCCTCCCAGTTCATACACACATTGTGCATCAAGAGGTTGAGTAAGGAGAAGATCCACAGAGACGGATCCAGTACGGCCAAGCGTTTTTCTCCCACACTGTGACTGACTCACAGGAAGAACTTCTAGTCAATGGCACTGGCTCCGTTAGCAATTCCTGTCATCCATGGACCCCTCAGAGGGCAGCTCTGGAGAGCAGGGGAAGGGGGAAGAATTCTGACCCTCTCTGACTATCTGACTACCATGTCCACAAGGAGATTCCCCTCAGAGGCAGTGACAGCATATCGACCCCGGTAGAGGCTCTCAGAGGGATTCACCTCTCTCTTCCACCTTCATGACTTGGCTGTGTTTACTCTGCTCGCAAAGTGGCTTCCTGTTTCCAAGAGGAACGAGGTTTTTTAAAGGCTTATAAAATGGGATTCAAAAGGCTTTTTGGACATCAAATGACTCATTAAAAAAAAGGAATGTCTCAACAGTTTTTGTATTTGTGAGTGGAAGCCATGCAAACCATGCAGTGTGTGCCTCCCACGCATCTGTGCACCAATGCATTCTGGAAAGAGAGAGCGGTGGAGAGGGAGATGGATCTCTCTGGACCTGAGGTCTGAGTGTCCAAAGTCCAAAGACATGGTGGCTTTTATTACGTTCAGAGCATATTTGACTAGAGAGATTGCCCTGAGCTAACTTTAGGAAGGCTAACGAAGGCACAGTCCCGCATACATATTTGGAATCTGGGCTATCTGGTTAGCTTCCTTCTGTCTATTCCATAGTGTTCTGTTTTGTTTTAGATAGTGTCTCATGTAGTCCAGGCTGGCCAGGAACTCTCTGTGTATATGCGGATGCCCTTGAATTCCTGATTCTCGTACCTTCACCTTCCAAGTGCTGGGATCACCAGTGTGTACCCCCACATCTCATTTATGTAGTGCTGGAGTCAAACTCACAGTGCCTTACATGCTAAGTGAGCGCTCTACCACTGAGACACAATTCCACGCTCCCCGCCACGACACGCTCTACGGCACAGCTTCTTCACCTCCAGCAACCTTAATATTTGGGTGGGAGCATTCTTTGCGTCTGGAGCTATACCGAGAGCTGTGGGAAACTGGATGACAGCCTTTGTCTCTACCCACTCAAGAAGCGCCCTTCCATCAGATGTGACCACTAAGATGGCCAGCTGTGCCCTAGGTTACTGAGGTATTCCTCTCATGGAGGACCAAATCTCTAGAGTTAGAATTCATCGTTACAGCACATTCTAGAGTTGATAACTTTTGGTGAGAGGGTGGAAGTAAGTAAATATATGACCCTTCTAGAAATAAAACAAAATGAAGCTCTAATATTAATAGGAAAACGACAACAAAATAGTCCAGTGTCTGCGGCTCTTGAGAAGACTTTGATGCGTTGCAGTTGGTGGTGCTAATATGCCTTTCTTGTTAACGGGGAACGCTCCCCACAGGCTCACGTTTTGAACGCTCTCCACACCCACGCCAGCCTGTGGCTCTGTTCTGAAGGCTGTGAAGCCGTTAGGAGGCAGAGCCTGGCTGGCAGAAGTAGGTCACTCAGGGTGGGACTTTGAAACCCATCACCAGTGACCACCTGCATCCCTTGCTTCCAGTCTGCTGCTGTGGGAGCACAAATTCACGCTGCCATTCCTTCTTTCCCCACCACGATGGACTGCGGTCTCTCCAGAAGGGTGAGCCAAGCTAAACCTTTCCTTCGCTGAGGAGTGACTGTCGGGTGTTTTGTCAGAGTGACCCGTACGCCAATCTATACATGCATGTGGAACACAAGCTGGAAATCTGCAGTTAGAGAAACTAAGCTCACTCATGAAGAAGGGTCGCAGTCAAGTTTGTATACTGGGGTTTTCAGGAAGTTCCTCTGGGCCCTAATGCCCTGTGCTCATCACAAAAGTATGTTAGCTTCATGAGCAGTTTAGACCAAAAGGAACTCTCTCTCTCTCTCTCTCTCTCTCTCTCTCTCTCTCTCTCTCTCTCCTCTCCCTCTCTCTCTCTCTCTCTCTCTCTTTCTCTCCTCTATCTCTCCTTCTCCTCTCTCTCTTTCTCCTCTCTGTCCTCTCTCTCTGCATATGTGTGTATGTGTGTATGTCATAGTGGTAGATAAAATTGCTACCACCCTGTGTCAGTGTAAGACTCTGATTTTAATGCCGCCATGCCTGCGGCATCCCAGACACACACCCCTGCCTCTCTAGCACACCAGAACAGCTGCTCGCTGAACTAGGAAGGAAAATGAGATCTGGAGGTGACCACACGCCTCCTGCCAACAGAAAGCAAACCAGGACAAGGGCATTTATGGAACTCATACCGAAAAATATAGAGATGAAACTTCACAGCCTTTGATTTGGTAACAGGTTCTTAGCTGTGACATCAGAAGTGTGAGAAATAATAATAACAAGAACAGACAAATCTGAATTTATCAAAATGAGCAATTTCTGGACATAAATTGCAGCATGAAGCATGTGGAAAAATAGCCTGTCAAACACATCTGTGATAAGGCTGGTGTCCAAGATATATAAGTTACATATTCTTTATATTAATATATAAAGAAGTCGTAAGTCAACACAAAAAGACAACTCAAAAAAAAAATGACTAAAACTTAAGCAGACACATTTGCAAAGACAGCAAGCGAACAGCCAATGGGCACATGAGAATGTTTGACATCATCAGTCCCTAGGGAAATGTAAATAATCCCAGTGGCAATGAGATAAGAACAGAGGATGGGGGAATAAAAAAGAGGGACAGGGATGTGGAGACACTGGGATTCTCTGATGTCGCTGATAGGAACGTAAAGTGCTGTAATCACCGTGGGAAACAACTTGGGAGAGCCTTATAAAAATTTTTCACAGGGGGGGCGGCAGGAAGGCCCAGTGGGGGAAAAAGCTTGCTGCACAAGCCGGACGGCCTGAGTTCAGTCCCCAGAATCCACAGGCGTGGGGCCCTCTTGTAATTCCAGCCCCAGAAAGTAAAGACAGGGAATGCTCAGAGCAAGCTAGCCAGTGAGACTAGACACATCAGTGAGCTCTGAGTTTGATTTGGAGACCCTGCCTCAGTGAACAAGGCAGAGAGCAATGGATGAAAATCCTGACATAAACTCTAGGCCTCTGCATGCATTCTTGTCTACACATGTGCCATACACATGTAATGACGCACACACAGAGACACACATACATATGAAAAGGAGAAAGATGAAACGCAAGTGAGTGAACGCAGTTGATTCTGTGCTCTTTGAATTAATGGCTGCGTGTGTTTGTCACATAAAATAGCTGCCTTCTTCCATGCCGTCTTGAACTGCCAGCAGGAAATATTAAAACTCATAAAAATGTTTTCCAAGCAGAATGTCTCAAATTGGGGAATAATGATATTAATTTGGAGTCAAATGATGCAAACCAAAGCTATCTGGTAAATTTCATGTCAGTGAGGAACCAGGAAGAAGCCAGGACAATTGGCCAACAGGGGACTTCTGCTTCGCAGCACATCCTTATTCCTTAATCATGGCATTAATAATGTCAAACTCGGCGCCTTTTCATTTATCAAACTCCAAAGCAGGCAGCTTGCGTGAGTTACGTCATGCAGCCCTTCCAGAAAATGTTGACCTTAGACCCATTTCGCTGATGAGATAACTGATCTCAAAGAGGCATCAGTCTCTATGGTCTAAGGAGAGACATGAAATTCACCACCAGTTATTAGGAGCGAGTATCACAACCGAAGCAACTGTATTGAGATCTGAGATTTAACTCATCCCTTTTGGTCTGATAACACTATTCAAGGCAAAATAAATAAAAATAAACGCTTTGCCTCAAAGAATCACTGTAATATGGTGATTCCTGGCCATCTAGGACTGTTCATGTTTAAAATTATTGAAATAAAATAATAAGACTTTAATTCCCCAGCTCAGTGCTCAGTTGTCACATACAGCTGGTGCCTGTCATACGAACTACAGAACACACCCATCAATACAAAACCTGCCAGGCCTCGTCGTTGCCCAGATACACTCTGCCTCCAGGATTCTAATACCAGCCTGACACTCACCTCTAAAACTTCTCTGTATCCTCCTGTGTCTCGGCGAACCATTGCATGAACACCTGCCTAAAAACCCTGGCTCAGGCTGAGGCGATGGCTCAGTTTACAAAGTGCATGCCCCATGCATGAAGACATGAGCTTGGATGTCAATCGTCCCCTAGAAAAGACTGCACCCTGAGAAATAGAGATGAGCAGACCACAGGAGCCCACTGGCCAATCAGCATGGTGGAACTGGTGAGCTCTGGTTTTGGGGAGAGATGCTAGCTCAGAAATAAACAAACAAACAAATAAACAAAAATGGGGCAGAGAGACAGAACAAGGCACTAGAAGTTAACCTCCAGCTTCTACATCCATGCACACGACCCAGGGACATATGCGCGCGCGCGCGCGCGCGCGCACACACACACACACACACAGAGCCAGGATGATGAACTGAGTTTATCCACAGAAGTTTTGAAGAGGCACAGCAGCACAGCAAACACACTCCCAGCCCCGAGTTGATTTATCTTGATGTTTGGTTGTGTTCCTCACATTTTGGGTCTCTTCGGTAACCTTTTCACCCCCCTGTTCTTTTCTGAGGTGGCTGGCCGGCTCTTATCATTCATCATGAATGCATCTCACTCCAGCCCAGGCTCCCCCGACAGAAAGAACAGCCGGTCTTCAAGAGGTCAAAGACATTTTTCTCTCTTCGTCTTTCTCAGTTTCCAGCATAGATTTGTCAGTCTAAGAAGGCATGAACTCTGGATTTGATGTACTTTAATTGATTTCACCCTCGACAAGTCAGACTGGCCGTCAGCTCTTTGCTTGGGCTTCCCTGAACTTTCCTTAAGGCTAAGATTTTCATCTGTCTCTGAAACCGAGCTGTCACCAAGCAATTTATTCCCTTCACCAGCTCTCCGGACCCATCTTATTTTCATTCCCATAACTCCCCTGAGGGAGAGGGGAGAGTGTGATAGAACATGGGAAAGAGTATGCACAAAGGGAAGTGAGGAGGAAAAGAAACGGGGGGGAAGATGGGTAATAAATGGAAATTCTTGTCCTTATCCACTTCAGGGATATTGTTCTGATTTCTTGTTTGCATTATTTTTTTTTTTTTTTGTGGAGAGGGAACCACAACTGAAGAAATACCTTCATCAGATTTTTTTATTATTTATTTATTTTTATTGTTTATTTATTTATTAAAGATTTCTGCCTTCTCCCCACCACCACCTCCCATTTCCCTCCTCCCCCATCAAGTCCCCCTCCCTCATCATCCCTAAGAGTAATCCGGGTTCCCTGCCCTGTGGGAAGTCCAAGGACCACCCACCTCCATCCAGGTCTAGTAAGGTGAGCATCCAAACTGCCTAGGCTCCCACAAAGCCAGTACGTGCAGTAGGATCAAAAACCCATTGCCATTGTTCTTGAGTTCTCAGTAGTCCTCATTGTCCATTATGTTCAGCAAGTCCGGTTTTATAGACATTAAGGGCATCATTGAATAAATGGGACCTCTTGTTTGCATTTTTAACAGGGTGAAATCAGAGAGAAAAATGGGCTGGTGGAAGGGATGCCCAGATGAATGTGTGGAGGGGATGAATGGAGGGGAGGATGCATACATGGATGGATGAAATGATGGATGGATGAGTGGATTTATGAATGGATGGAGGGATTGGTGGGAAATTGGATGGATGGAAAGAGGGAGGAAGGGAGGGAGGCCAAATATAGATGAATGGGTAGTTTGATAAATGCATGAACGCAAGACTAGGTAAATAGATGCAGGAAGTGTTGGAAGGGGATGGTTGAAGACATAGATGGAGGGATGAAAGAAAGGACAGGTGGGTAGGTGAGTGTATGCGTGGATAGACAGAGGATGGAAGAATGGGTGGATAAATTAATGCCTGTTCACCCGTGCATGTGTAGTGTGCATGTGTGCATGCATGTGCCAATTCTTTGGTGGGTAAATCCTTAAGTAATTAGGAGAATTCCAGGCACTTTCATTACTAATTGGATTGACAAAGCTTCAAAATTTTTCATATATTACCTTGTACTTGCCAGGAATGGTGACAGGGGCTCGAATAATGAGAAGCACACATAGTCCTTATCACCAGAGAACTCATATGCACAAAGGGTACGGTGTTAGCGGTAATACGTGTGGTTCCTGGGATTCAGCACAGGGCTCCCCACATGCTAGTTGAGCGCGGTGACACTTTCCTACCTCCACTTCTTTACTGTTCTACTTTCTACTGGCAATATCGTGTCACTAAGTTACGTAGGCTGGCCTTGAACTCACTCTTGTAGCTCAGACAGTCTTTGAATTTTCTATCCCCCTGCCTCAGCCTTCCAAGTATGTGGCTGACAGGTCTGCACTGCCATGCCCAGATGGAGAATTCACATCAGGGACATTTGAATACTAAAGGAGAGGAGAATTCCAAGAAGCCCAATAAACAGTGTTAGGTGAATCGATTCATAAAGGTTAAAGGATTTTCTGGAAACAAAACAAAGGTCTTGCTGTTTCAAAGCACACAGTGTGGATGTCAAAGTTGCTTCCATCTCCTCTTTAAATGGGTCAGCAGGCTCAATTCAGGCACCAGCCTGATACCTGAGAACTAAGATATGTAGTAGTCTATGATGTGGCTCTTGGTTAGATGTCATCTGCTCGGTGGCTTTGACAAATCAATGGCCCTGATGCTCGTGACTAAGCTACATAAGTCTCCAGGGACTCAACCTGTTTTCTCACCGACGAAGCCTGCTGTTAAGAAGTATTAGTTTATTTCACAGTGGATGATGCCGAGCACTTGATTCCTGAGCATAGAGCAGACATCCACAAACCCAGGGCTGCCCATGGTCCTAGAAAAACTCGAGGGTGGTGTAGGAGTCTCACATGAAGAACTCAAGACACCGAGTAAAGTGTAAAAATCATGCCCAGTTCATGCCTCTCTCACACTCGCAAATGGGAGTATAGCTTGTCACACTCACAAATGGGAGTATAGCTTCTCATACTCACAAATGGGCACATAGCTTGGTGGTGAAAACCTCACTTATCACGTGCAAGGTCCTCACTGATCACGTCATTCCCAACACAAAGAGCTTCAAGGACACTCAGGGGACAGTGGTCACTTGTACAATGGCCTAAAGCTATGCTTGTAAATTACCTGCCAAAAGTTCTGAGAGGATGATGGGTTGGACTTGAAGATAACTTTCTTGAAGGCAAAGGTGGGACCTGATTTGGTCTCCAGTTGCAACACCACCATCATTTCTGTGCTTGAACCGTGGCTCCCGTCTCCTCTCTCAAACCATACCTCAGGTGTTTATCGCACGAGCGAATGAGAGCCAGATTATGCCAGTGGATGAGACTATTTGACAGCCATCTCTGCAGGGTGAATTCCGACTGCCACTCTGACGTCTGCAACCGTAGGAGACTGGTTCTATCCTCTGCGTGTCCCTTCTTCTGAACAGCAGATGCATGCATGGTGATAGAAGCACGCCTTCTGTAGCATCCTCAGGTAGTAAGCTCACAGGACGCATCTCAGAATGGCGTTCTCGGCTTCAACATTTGCTTTCCGCTATGACAGAGTTGTCATTTCCACATCGTGAGTTATTACCTGTCCAGACACTTTGCAGAGGAGGTCTTAATTTATCCACGGCATCCATCTCTTGACCCGTTCACTCTGTTCAGAAATATCCACCATAGATAGATTTGCTTATCCCAGCCTTGCCACGCAGATTACTGAGTCAAGCATTTATAAGACGGCATTCCTTGTCAGATAGATACTTACTGGATCAAACACAAAATGTAGCAAGGGTCTGGCTCAGTAAGTAGGGGCAATTACTGCCATGCCTGACTGCCAGTATTGTGTGAAGTTTTGCCTGGAGACAGGGGTTGCTATGTGATGTCTATCCTTTCTTCACAAGGTCCTAATGTCAACCCAAAAATTCAGTCCCACAAAGTTCACCTTAGGCCGTCAATGAGTTTACTAGATTTACTTAAAGAGTACGGGTAAGAGGTTACAAGGAGGAGCCTAGATGATCCGAAAGCAGTCACACTGGAAAGCTTGACCCGGCATGGACGATAGCTTCCCCAGCCTGCATCCTCTAATGTCTCCCTGGCACAAGAAGAGCACACATATCTAGGGCAAAAGTGCATACAGTTGGCTGAGATGAGTGGCGGGATAGTGGGGAGTGGGGTGTCCTGTGATCCTCCCACCCCCTCCTTCTATGAGAGAGTGCTAACAGCTCACAAGCCCAGCTGTGATGTTTTGCAAGCAGACATAGCTAAGCTCCTGAAGATGGTGTCTCTTTGGTTCTGAGGATAATTCATAACAACAGCATGAGTCTAGTTCCCAGAGCCCACAGGCTGGAAGAAGAAAACCAGCTCGCACATGCTGTCCTCTGGCTTCTATGTGCAACACACACACACACACAGAGAGAAGAGAGAGAGAGAGAGAGAGAGAGAGAGAGAGAGAGAGAGAGAGAGAGAGAGAGAGAATAAATAATAAACAAACAAAGAAGTCGTTTTTAAAAACCAACAGCAGAGGTTCTGAACCTTCCTTTCGCTGTGACCCTTTAACACTCATGTTGTGGTGACCCCCCAACCATAAAATTATCTTCATTTGTAGTTTTGACACTGCTATGAATCATCATGCAAATGTCTGATATGCGAATGATCTGAAGTGACCCCTGTGAAAGGGTCCTTTGACCCCCCAAAGGAGTCGTCACCAACAGATTGAGAACCATTGACCTCAATGTTGTAGCTTAGGCCGCTGAGAGCCTCCTTCCAGCTTGTTTCCTTCCATTGGACTGAACTGAGCGAGCTCACCACCTTGGCATGGATCTCGCCACTCTGCTGGCTAGTTTTAGGTCAACTTGGCACAGCTACAGTCCTCTGAGAGGAGGGACCCTCCACTGAGAAGATGCCTCCATAATACGGGGCTGTATGTAAACTTGTGGAGCATTTTCTTAATTGATGATTGACGTGGGAGGGCTCAGCCCATTATGGGTGGTGCAACCCTTGAACAGGAAGTCCTAGGTTCTATAAGAAAGCAGGCTGCCTGGGCGAGGCTGTGGTGGCTCACACCTTTAATCCCAGCACTCGGAGGCAGAGGCAGGCAGATCTCTATGAGTTCAAGACCAGCCTGGTCTATAGAACTAGTTCCAGGAGAGCTAGGGCTGTTACACAGAGAAACCCTGTCTTAAACAACACCCCCAACCCCCCCACCACCAAAAAAAGGCAGGCTGAACAAGCCATGTGGAACCAGCCAGTAAGCAACTCCCCTCCATGGTCTCTGCATCAGCTCCTGCCTCCAGGCTCCTGCCCCGTGTAAGTTTCTGTCCTTCAGAGATGGACTATGATGTGAACGCGTAAAACCAAACAAACCCTTTGCTTCCCAAGGAACCCTGACTAAGACACCACCCTTAGTCCATTTTTCTTTTGCTCTTGTCTATTCTTGAATTACTCTTACAGGACTCAGTTTTTAAACCAGACTATGAGAGTTTCAAAACTAAAAAGGATATTTGTGCTTCCTGCACCTGAGCCTCAAGCATAAAATATAGGTGGTGCACACGTCCCACTAGATCCTGCCAGGAAGCCTGGGTGGGTTATTGGCTTCCTATTCACCTCTCTTTCGGTCGGTTTTATTAATCTTCTGGTCTTGGTAGCAAGAGAGAAGGCGCAGTGAATAACGTAGCAAAGTTATAAGTTGATTCTTGAAAGGCGTGTGTGGGAGAGAGTGGCGCTGGGCAATAAAGTCCCCCAAACCCTCCTTTGGTGACTTATTTCCGGAGTGTCCGATTCGGGGATTAAGCCATTCAGTGTATTTGTTTTGGCCTCAGAAAGCAATCCTTCTGTTTAGGGGGACAAAAGCTTTAACATCGCTCTCCTGAATGGCCCTGGCTAATTGATGCATCTCAAAGTCCATTTGTCCATCCAGCACTCCATTTCCCCGCCTTGACTTAAGAAGAGGCCTCTCTTAACTCACAACACAAGTTCTGAGCTGGGTTTTTTTCTTTTCTTTTCTTTTCTTTTCTTTTTTAATGAAATGGTTCTACATTTTTGGTGGAAGGGTCTGGCAGAACACTTTGAACAAGGTTTCTTGTTTTCAAAAGCGGAAATAACCCCAAGCTCTCCACTTGACTCAAGTGGATTTCAGCAGGCCTCCATTTGCTGACACACCGCAGGGTGCCCACAGCGCTGGACACTAGAGCTTGCTGAGTCTGCCAGACGCTGGCACAAGGTCACAGTGCGGGAACTGGTGGCAACATTTAATGTGTCTTGATTCTGGCCTGCCTGGATACTTTGCAGGACAGATTTATGTTGCATTTTAAAATCCCATTATGCTACCTCATGGGCTCGTTGTCAATCCAAATGATATTGATCAACCTCAGTCTTCCAAAATTCACATTTATAATTGTGCTATGTAGTCAAAATTATTTGCATAGGTACTGTGTCTGGATGTTCAGGAAGTTGTAAATCAGAATTATTTATATTTGCTAAAAGAGCCTTGATTATTTTAAATACCAGAATTGTACCACTCCACACTGCCATTTTTGGCTATGTGTTCCCATAAACCTTGCTTGTGACTTTACTTTTTTCTCCACAGGAAATATTTTTCAGATGATTAAAATTAGTATAGAATTTCAGACTACTTTAAATAAATAACATACCTTCTGTGGCTCATAAACATCAATGTTAGCTCATCACAGAAAACTTGGTGTCAAAAGGATAAAAAAATAAAATCAACCTAATCACGTCCCTTACATGGCTAGTGTCATTTCTGTCTGTGCTAAAAATAAGATTCATTTTTATTTATGTATATAAAGCCAGTGGCTGGGGGGGTCAGAAGAGGGCTTTGAATCTCTTGAAACCACACTTTCAGAAGGTTGAGAGCTACTAAGTGTATGTGTGTGTGTGTGGATATATATGTATGTATGTATGTATATATATATATATATATAGTGTGTGTAGAAAAATTATGTCATTTCACATAATTTTGAAAATTGTTGAAGTACTAAGACTCTCTGTAGGTAGCACATGCATTTTCCCATCCGCCAACTTTCTCACTGATTTCATCCAGTGAAATCTTAACAGATGTTCTAATGAAGCTGCTTGTTGGTTCCTGGCTGCTTGGCAGCTCAGACCTGAAATAATCACAGAGAAACTGTACTAATTAAATCACTGCTTGGCCCATTAGCTCTAGATTCTTATTGGCTAACTCTTACATATTAATTTAACCCATCTCCATTAATCTGTGCATCATCATGAGGTCATGGCCTACCAGCAAAGTTTCAGCACGTCTGTCTCTGGCTGCAGCTCCATGGCTTCTCCTTGAAACTGCCTCATTTCTCCCAGCATTCAGTTTAGTTCCCCCCTTCCCGCCTACCTAAGTTCTACACTATAAACAGGCCAAGGCAGTTTCTTTATTCACCAATGGTATTCACAACACACAGAGGGGAATCTCACATCAAGCAGACACAACACAAGAAAGGACTTACCATTCAACACACAGTACAGCTACACACACACACACGTACACCCTTCACTCCACGGATACTAAAGTCCTGGTTAGACCACTTCTCCAGAAAGAAACATACAAATCAGAACAGCCCAGCTGGAGCTGGGAGCTTAAAGCTCAAAACAAAAACCCTTTGGCTGAGATCAGCCTGAATCTTTCCAATAAAGTTCAATGGGATACCCTGGTGAGCAAGCAGACGTAAGCATAGCAAATACTACTGTTATACACTATGGAGAGTTGAAGCTTGTTATGCAGTAATAGCTGGTTGATGCACCCTTGGTAATTCAGGGAAGGAAACTAGCCCTTTATGTCTCACACACACACACACACACACACACACACAGACACACACACATACACACAATCAAATTTTACAACTGGATTTGGATGACCTCAGGCAAGTAAACATGATCCCTGTGAACCTCAGTTTTATGGACTAGTAATGGGAACAATAGCCATACACACCTTATGGAGTCTCTGAGATAAAGCTCACTAATATCAGCATGCATTTCCTGCAATGTGTGTCCAAAATGAGCACCAATAAGTGGTTCTAATTGTTCTCCACTAAAGAATATGAACTTGAGGGATTCTAGTTTCATCCCTTAGAAAACTTTTCTTTTTCTTTTGAGACAGGGTCTCACTATGTAGCCCTGGATGTCCTGGAACTCGCTGTGTAGACCAGGCTGGCCTTGAGCTCATAGAGATCTGCCTGCCTCTGACTGCCCAGTGATGGGAGTAAGGGCATACTCCACCACACCAACCCTTATAGAATCTAAGGTCAAAACTGTTCCTCGGGGACATGGCAGGTGCTCAGTCAATTTTCATTTTTTATTATGATTTTCATGCGGTTTAAGAAAGAGCTGAGGGGTTGGCGAGATGGTCCAGCAGTTAAGAGCACTGGCTATTCTTTCCAGAGAACTGGGTTCAATTCCCAGCATCCACATCAGAGTTCACAGCTGTCTGGAAATGCAGTTCCAGACTGTCTGGCACCCTCACACGGACGTACATGCAGGCAAAACATCAACACACAAAAATGAATAAATCTCAGTGTGTGGGTGCACCCCTCGCCGTCCTGAGTTCCTTGCTCGTGCTCACTCTCCTTCTGCTCCTCCTTTGGATCGTGAGACTTCAGTCCAGTGCTCCAATGTTGGTCTCTGTCTCTGTCTTCTTTCATCGCCTGATGAAGGTTAATATTCAGGGGGATGCTTATATGTTTTTCTTTGGGTTCACCTTCTTATTTAGCTTCTCTAGAGTCACGAATTATAGTCTCAATGTCCTTTATTTATGGCTAGAAACCAAATATGAGTGAGTACATCCCATGTTCCTCTTTTTGGGTCTGGCTTTATTGCATGTAATGGCTTTGTGGGAGCCCAGGTAGTTTGGATGCTCACCTTAATAGACCTGGATGGAGGTGGGTGGTCCTTGGACCTCCCACAGGGCAGAGAAACCTGCTTGCTCTTTGGGCTGAGGAGGAAGGAAGACTTGATTGGGGGAGGGGGAGGGAACGGGAGGTGGTGGCGGGGAAGAGGCAGAAATCTTTAATAATTAAATTAATTAATTAATAAAAAAAATCAGCAAGGAAAAAAAAAGAGAAAAAAAAATGAATAAATCTTTAAAAAACAAAAAGAGAGAGGGAGGGAGGGAGGGAAAGAGGAATGGAGGGAGGGAGGGAGGGAAGGAGAGAGAGAAGAAGGAAGGAAGGAAGGAAGGAAGGAAGGAAGGAAGGAAGGAAGGAAGAAAGTTAAAAGCTGAGTCATAGCTCACTGTTCAGCAGATCAGGGACTTCACCTCTGCAAAACCTAACCAGCTATCCAAGCTTACCCAGGAGCAGTGATTAGAAATAAATAGACATATAAACGAGTTGCATTGCATGCTGGGGAAAGATACCAATCAGGTTCCATTGTCACTCTGCACTTTACCTGCCTTCTTTGTATCCAGCGCTCACCCACACTCTACCACACTAATCAAAATGTATAATGGGCGAACAAGGCATAGAGCACACCTGTAACCCCAGAACTCAGGAGGAAATGGCAGGAGCATCATCCTCAGGTATGTCGAGAGTTCAGGACCAGTCTGAAACACACGAGACTCTCAAACAACCAAGCAAACAAAACAACAGTCAACAGCTTAATGATTGTCTTATTTCTCCTCTTTGCCCACGCTCTTCCCAGACACGCTTGGCTGGTGCTGGTGGGCACCTCCACCCTGGTGACATCTGTGCCATCAGCCGCTGACCTGGAACACATCACAGTGGCAAGACCAAGGTGACGGCAGACAAGCAGGTGGTTGAACTGAACCCTGAGGAGCAGACCAAGGAGAAAAGGAAAGGAAGAAAGAAAATCTTTTCTTGTTTCACCCATGTGAGACAATGCTGATGCCTTCTCAAAAGCACCCTGTGAGCAGACTAATCTTTGAATCCATGTTCTCTAAACTGCTTTAAATATGATGCTTGGCCACTAATCCAGGAGCTGCAGAAAGAACTGCCATGCCAGGTGTGGTCATGGGTTTAGAAAGGGGTGGGTGTCCAAAGCCAACATCTGGGAGCAGCCAATCACATTCCCCAGCTGAAAGCCAGCCCTTGCATGTGTGGAGGGCCGGATGCTTCTGCTTTGATTCTCGCTTAGCTCCTATTGGCCACAGGTTGGGTAGTTTTGCTTTATTGACCAAATGGTACCCGTCACCCCAACATGAGAAACTTTTGCACCTGCCTTGAAAGAGCCCCAAAGCTGGCAGCCTCCCTCGCAGCCTTTGAAAGGCTCCTGGATCAGTTTTAATTCTTAAAGCTTCAGCCTTTGTGAGTTCAGATCCCCCCAGCATTTGGTGGGCCGATTGGGGTGGGCTTTGTCCTCACAGCTGCAATGTGCCACAGACACTCCTCTGTGGAAATGCAAGGAATTTTATAACAGGGTCACCCTGACCTCGCACTGTCTGTGAACTCCGGTCTCCCTGCTCTTAGCGGTTCACAGGAGATCTCATTTCCCCCTAACTCAAGCTTTGTAAGGGTACAAGGGTAACTGCCTGCCTCCTTAGATGCTGAGATCCCCTGCTGGAGATTGGAGAATGAATGAAAACAAAACAAAACAACCTATTTTCCAAAGCATGTATCAACACTCGATCACAGAACGTTCATCCTGTGCTTGGATCTATCCTCTACATTCGTAAGTGTTCCAGGCAACATCCGTGATCAATTTTAGTGAGCCATGATGGTCTATTGCAGTGGGTGTCAACCTTTCTAATGCTGTGACCCTTTTATATGAGTCCTCATGTTGTGGCCACTGCCCCCTCCAACCACAAAATATTTTTTGTTGCTACAGTCATAACTGTAATTTTGCCACTGTTATGAATCGTAATGCAAATATTTGATATGCAGGTGGTCTTAGGCATTCCCTGTGAAAGAGTCAGTTGAAACTGCTCCCTCTCCCCCACGAAGGGGTCACGTCCCACAGGTCGAGAACCGCTGATCTATTGTTATTCTCGTGCAGAGAAGACTTTATAGGAAAAAATTTAAGCAAGAGAGGGAAAATGACCTCTTTTTTATTTTATTGATTTTTATTGAGCTCTACATTTTTCTCTGGTGCCCTCCCTGCCTCTCCCCCCCCCTTCAACTCCCTCCCAAGGTTCCCATGCTCCCAATTTACTCAGGAGATCTTGTCTTTTTCTACTTCCTAGATTAGATCCATGTATGTTTCTCTCAGGGTCCTCATTGTTGACTAGGTTCTCTTGGATTGTGATTCATAGGCTGTGTAATGGTTAGCACTCTGGACTCTGAAAATGACCTCTTGGTACCCAAGCAGTAGTGCGAGTCAAGGCTGAGGGTATAATTCAAGCATCTGATTCCCAGGCCTGTGCTCCTTGAGTCCAGGAATACATTGTGGCCTCTGAAGTCTTGTAAGACTCACTCGAGCTCTCCAGACTAAGCACACCTAAACAAATGACTTCTGAGATGTGCCAGTGGCCGACTGTCATTGTTCCTACACACTGTGAGAGATAGTGTATTAGTCAGCCATTGTCAGAACAATGCTGTGTAACAAGCCATTCTACAAGTCAATGGCTAATAGCGATGGGCACTTAGTCTTACAGATGTGTTTGCAATGACCATGGGTGGAGCTGAAGTGAGGCTTTGCTTGGCTGTCTGTGTGTTTACTTTGGTCTCCTGGATTAAAGGGGTCCAGAATTATTCTGCTCAGTTGTTAAAGTGCTTGCCATGCAACTGTGAGGAGCCGAGTTCTACAGCTTCAACCACCACCACCAGAGCCTATATACATATATATATATATATATATATATATATATATATATATATATATATAAGCTGGATATAGTCGTACACTCATGCACTCACGCATCATGCCTACACTGGGAGGTGGAGATAGGTACATCCCTGGGGCTTGTAACCAGGCTGTCTAGGGGGAGCAAAAATCCAAGGTTATCCTCTGGCCTCCACATATGTGCCTTCACACACACAAGGGTAACTATCCAAGTCACTCCTTTTCATTGTAGCTTAAAGAGAGCTCAAAGCCAAGTATGCTCAACAAATACACCCACATCTCACACTGTGTGGACTAACCCGGGTCCAAATGCAGTGATGTGAGGTAGTAGTAGGAAAGAAAAGCCAAGAATATTTACTGCACAACAACATAAACTGCAAAAGCAAGCCTAAAATAACAATAGCATTTTAATAAGAGTTAGGGTATGCCAAAGGAAGCCATTGCGGCAGCCCACGCCGTGCCGCCTCTTTCTAGAGAGGAACCCACGTCCTTTGGAGCACCCGCCTGAATCCCAGAGAAAGTGAAATCATGTGTTGTTTTTTTTAGCTAATGCTCTCACTCCAGGGATGCCTATGTGGACGGTCTCAGAAGGCAGATCATGAATATTTTAGCGCTTAGATTATGGGCTGCCCAAGAGGTACCTTTTGGTCACTTTTCACACCGTTTGACCCTGCCCTAGTGTTCTGAAAATGCACAGGGCTTTCAAAAGATAATGCTGAGTAAATTATAAACCCCTGGTGGTGAGTGGTTAGATGCAGAGAAGTGCCTTGGGGTGGGGGGTGGGGGTCAGGTACAGCGACTGTGCAAGCCCTGGGGCTCAGGGACGATAGAAGAAGAAGAAGAAGAAGAAGAAGAAGAAGAAGAAGAAGAAGAAGAAGAAGAAGAAGAAGAAGAAGAAGAAGAAGAAGAAGAAGAAGAAGAAGAAGAAGAACAGGAGGAGGAGGAGGAGGAGGAGGAGGAGGAGGAGGAGGAGGAGGAGGAGGAGGAAATATTCATGAGCTGGAGGGTCAGGACACCTGCTGTGAGATAGCATCCTCTAGTTAGGCCAGGAAAGCTATGTCCGAGAAATCTGACATCACAGATGCCTAAACAAGGCTTTCATAGTAATAATGTCTTAAGGCCCCATTCCTAGATGAAGAGCTGTCAAGACAGGGAAAATAGAATTTCTCCAGGGATGAATGCAATGATAGATTATCTAATCCCTACTGGTCAACCCTAAATGCATACACAAGATCAGCGTTGAATGCACTCAGTAGCCTATCTATCTATCTATCTATCTATCTATCTATCTATCTATCGTCTATCCATCTATCTACCAACCTATCTACCTGTCTACCTATATATCTATCATCTATCTATCTATCTATCTATCTATCTATCTATCTATCTATCTATCTATCTATCTTTCTATCTATCTACCAACCTATCCACCCACCTATCTATCTATCTATCTATCTATCTATCTATCTATCTATCTATCTATCTATCTATCTATCCATCTTTCTGCCTATCTATCTATCTATCTATCTATCAATCATCTATCTATCATCTATCTATCATCTATCTATCCATCATCTATCTGTCATCTATTTGCAAAGGCATGGGAAGAATTGGAGGAAGGGAAAGGGAAGGTGGAAATGATGTAAATACAATCCTCATGTACCAACCTCTCCTAGAAATTAAAACTTAAATTTTTAAAACTTAGTAACTGAGTATGGGGTTTGCAGAGGGGAAGCCATGTCCAACACTAAAGACGTTGTCGCTTCTTGAGCACGTGTATACCTACAGCACCTCCCCCTGCCAAGATGAGGATGGCCACAGCAACCTTTCCATGAGCAAACTGAGTGAAATAACCCAAGCACCATGCCTGGCTGGCTGATCATATGTTCTATCTCACATCTTTATTCAGAATATTAGTCTTCTCTTTCCCCCTGCCCCCCTCTCTCTCTTGTGTGTGTGTGTATGAGAGACAGAGACAGAGACAGAGGAGACAGAGAGAGTGATGGAGAGGTGCACACACCACAGTTGGCATGTGGGCATCAGAGGGCAGCTCTGTGGAATAAGTTCTCTCCTCCCACCTCTGCACGGGTTCTGGGGACCCTAACTCAGTTGCACCATTTGGCAGCAAGCACCTTCAACTACTGGGCCTGTTTTTTTTTTAATTTTTAAATATAATTTTCAACCTCATCTTTTGAGAGACTCCATGAACTTGGGGCTTACTGGTTCAGCTAGGTGGAGCTGGCCAGTGGGTTCTAAGGATCCCTTCTCGCCTGCTCCCTGACTCTGGCTTTTCAGGTATGCACCATCATGCCCAGTTTTGTTTTTTAAACATGAGTTCTGGGGCTTGAACTCAGGTCCTCACATTTGTGAGTCAAACTCTTCAATGACCGAATCATCTCTCCAGCCTCACGTTTCCAAGACTCTTTAAGAAGCCTGATGATTCTGTTTCTCTAAGTTCACTTGACTGGGAGTGACCCTGCTAACACAGATCCAGTCACCTGGACTGGTCTGGAATGGTCCCCACCTGAGACACTGGTGTCTCCACCATGTGTCTTTAATCTGCTTCCCTTGTGAGCACCCAGAATGGTCCTCACAGGGTCCAGCAGCAAGCACAGGGAGTTGCACCCAGCTCTTGTTTCCCAAGTTTCACGGCACCTGCTATGGAAGTTACATACCAAGCCCAGAATGAAGGCATGAAGCAAAAGCCTTTCTACTTTATTGACGAGAGAAGTACTGGGGACATCAAGGCATCAAACCTCACCTCAATCCCCATAATGGCTTAAGAAAGAAGTAGCTGAACTGAATAAAGGGGTTGTATTTTATTTAATACAAAGAGCTGGCAGTGGTGGCGCACGCCTTTAATCCCAGCACTGGGTAGGCAGAGGCAGGAGGATCTCTGTGAGTTTGAGGCCAACCTGGTCTAAAGAATGAGTTTCACGACAGGCATCAAAGCTGCACAGAGAAACCCTGTCTCGAAAAACAAAAACAAAAAATAAAAATAAAGTATAAAGGAATAAAGGAGGATAGATAGATAGATAGATAGATAGATAGATAGATAGATAGATGGATGGATGGATGGATGGATGGGTGGGTGGGTGGGTGGGTGGGTGGGTGGGTGGGTGGATGGATGGATGGATGGATGGATGGATGGAGGAAGGAAGGGAGACATAGCAGTGCTTGTTGCAGTTTCTTGGAGAAGGTGGGACTGTCCCCATGGGGGTGTCACGTGACTATCACATGGCATCTGCAGTCGGAAGCCGAGAGATGGATGCCGGTGCTCAGCTCGGTGTTTCTGTCTACTCAGTCTAGGACCCCAGCCTGCAGGATGGGTCACTCATGTTTAGGGTAAGGTCTTCTAACTTCAGTTAGCCTTGCCCAGGAACCCCCTCACAGACATAGCCAGAGGTGTGTTTCTATGGCAACTCAAAATCCTGTCAAGATTACAATCGGGATTAACTGCCACAAGTCCTCCAGAAGCCCAACTTTGAGTCCCCACATGCCTGGAGTGACTGACCGTGGGAAGACTCTGCTTCCTGTTGAGTTACACTTCTTCTCCCACGCCAGCACTGGCCCAGCACTTGCTCTGTTTGCCTTGTCTAGCTCTCTCCCTTTCCTGGAGTAACATGTAAGGGAGAAATTCAGAATCTTTCACACTGGAAGATTGATCAAAGGTAGTTCAGCTACCCAAGATGATGACAATGGGTACAGGTGGGCTGTGGCCCCTCAGCAGGGACACCCATTGCCCTCGGCTGTCTGGTGAGCTACCGTCTTGCTCCACGGGTGGTTCCCAAACACTACAGATTTCCTCCTTTGTAGAATTGGGTTTCTTCATCTCCTCTCTCCATCAGTTGCAGTCAATTCCTGAGTCGGAGATCCTGGAACCAAATAGCGAAAGAGTCTAACTCCGGTCGAAAGTGGTTTTCTTTGGTGCCTCAGTTTCTCGAGTTGAGAAGAGTTATCCTGCAGTTGCCTTTGAGTGTAAATGCTTAGGTTTAGAGACTCCAATTCATTTGAAACCCTAATTGTTTTTATGATGCTTTGGCCAAGGAAAAGGCTCATTTATTTGAGTGTAGGCGGGGCATACACACAATCATGTACACATCAAAGGTCACAAGGTGCTTTTTCTGCAAACTCCATTCCTAGAATTAAAAAGTATAATTTGAACATCGCCTGTATACCTGGCACTGGGGGGCGGGGGGGGGCAGAAGCGGGAGGGTCAGAAGCTCAAGGACATCCTGGGCTACATAGTGAGTTCAAAGCCAGCCTGGGCTACATAAAACACAGCATTTAAAGAAGTGTGTTGTCTATTCTTTTGCTAACAGAAGAATCTAAATTTGCATCAGAATGTCCAGTCATGGTTCTAGATAGACAATTCTGAGATCTGCTCAGGACTCCAGAGAAGCAGCCTCCAGCCAGAGGTCACCATCTGGTCCCAGTTCCCATTTCCTTCCCCGTTCACTCTTTCAAAGAACAGAGAGAAAAATCAAGACCGCTCTAGCTAAGTGACCCGTGCTGAGAAGAGCATGCCAGGGCCAGGAGGGCCCTGACCCTCCTATGGAGGTAACAAATTGGTTGCTATGTCTGTGCCTGGCCTGAGACGGGGGCCAGGAAGGGGGGAATGGGGAGGTAGAGGGCAGTGTGGGACAGAACTGGGGTCATGGGGTCAACAGCCTGCGCTCCAGGCGTCTACACAACAGTTCCATCTACTCCTTCCCAGGAAATGGCCAGCGCCGTGGGGCACGGCGTGCAGAGGTCAGCGGAGGCCACAGCATGCACACACAAGCATGCGTCTGTGCACCCCAGTGGGTGTGTTCCACCCCGGCTCTGGGCGGGGAGAGGCAGTGAATTGAATTCTTTTACAAGGTCTCCAAGGACCTCTGACCCCATGCACAGTTTTTAAGCATATAAGATACACTTTGATTTTTCTCTGTGGTGCGGTTTGGCTTTTAGGTGTAGGGTTTCCGATACTGTACTCGAGTTCAGATCTTGTCTCTCTTACTTAATACTGTGTATCTCTGAAAGGCAATGTAACCTGAATGAGAAGTGAGATAGGTATGGTGGCACTCATTTGCCATGGCAATGTTTGGGAGGCTGAGGCAGGAGGATTGTGAGTTTGAGGCCAGCCTGTGCTACATAGTAAGACCCTTGGTGGGGGGGGTTGGGGAGAGAGAGAGAACAGAAAAGCAAAGAAGAAAGAAAGGTGATGATAAGGAGGGAGGCAGAGAGTGAAAGAGGAGAGGAAGAGAGGGAAGGAGGGAGGGAGGAAGGAAAGAGAGAAAGAAGGAGTAATCATTTTCTCATGCTTGTGAAAACTGAATATTTCTGCATCCTGTGTTCAGAGAAGTAAATACAGGCTATAATTATTCAACCTCACACACGAGGGACTTTACATGCAGTTCTCTTTAACATCTGTATGCAAAGCTGGGTTCATTCTACTTAAAATACTTCTTGTAGACCCCTCGGATCCTGGAGAGTTGAATGTCCTAGGTACAGATAAAGACACGAAGGCTTAAGAAAGCCAGTTCTCCTCTCCAGAGTTTCTTGACTGAGGACTGAAAAGGCCAGGGTCAGTCCAAACATGGGACCCTTGATCATCCAACGTGATCTGCTGAGCACAAGTCATGGATGGATGGAGGGAGGGAGGAAGGGAGGGGGGATGGGTGGATGGAGGGATGGATGGATGGATGGACAGATGGACAGATGGAAGGACAGACAGACTGTGGGTGGGTGGATGAATGGATGGATAGAGGGAGGGAGGGAGGGAGGGGTGGATGGATGGGTGGGTGGGTGGATGGATAGATGGATGGATGGATGGACAGATAGAAGGACAGACAGACTTGGTGGGTGGATGGATGGGTGGAGTGGTGGAGGGGTGGAGGGGTGGGTGGGTGGTGAGTGGGTGGATGGGTGGTGAGTGCGTAGATGGGTGGAGGGGTGGGTGGGTGGGTGTGTGGATGGATAGAAGCTCATTCTGTCAGCCTTCATATACTCTTGCCATTTGAACTTGCATCCAAACTCCAAGGAAAGTCAGGCCTCTCCTGCCTACACACCCCTACTTCTCTGTCCTGCCTCCTTATACTGGCACCTTGGTTTCCATGGCCACGTCACAACCACTGTCTGCTCCCACCTCTCCCTTGGAAACCAGGCCTCAGACATCACCCCCCCACCTCAGTACCTCTTGCTTTAATTCTCCCTGGCTGGCCTAATTGCTTTGCCCTGTGGTGAGAGAAGACCTCCCCTGCGACAACCCCCAAGGATATGCTGGAGGTGGTGTGGGAGAAGGGGAAAGCAGGACAGCCAATGAGGTACAAAACCCATGGTCCTCTGAACCTATGGCCCCAGTCCTGCTCTACGATGTTTGATGTTTACAACTGAATTTGAGCAGGAGTGTGGTCTGGGGGCCGCACGGGCCTCTCCAATGCTACCTTCAGTGTTTGTCCTTTGGCTCATTACCCAGTGACATTTAACACATCATCAAACTGCTTTACAGTCACTACCAGCATGGCTTCTGGCACTGGAGTCACAGGCGGTGGAGCACAGTGACCTCCCAGTAACTGGGGCTGGGGCCCTGAGCACACATCAGGGGATCAAAAGCCATACTAAGAAAACCAGACCCGGAGTCAAATTAGAGACTCAGGACCCCTGACCTCCCCCACGGCTCAGTGATAAGACTCAGAGTTCAGGAGGTCTGGCATGGTGTCGTGGAAAAACGTAGTGCTTGCTAGCATACGACCAGGTGGGATTTGCCACTTCCCCGAAACTATTGCTCCCTGGAGAGGATCACAGCATCTCTGACCTTCTGTCGGGCTAAGAACACCCATCCCAGAAGCTGTTACAGGGAATATGGAGTGGATGCTTACCTAGAAAGTGATCAACCCAGAGCAAGCGGCGGCCTGTGGCTACTGGAAGTATCCTCTACTCTCTCCCTGTTCTCTGAGGATCAGGGTCAGAGGGACTTGTAAGCATTTCCTTCTTCCAAGTTGTCTTCACATTTTGCTGAAATCCACAATAAGAAGAGTAAGGAAACAATAAGAACTCACGTGGCAACTTCCACTGCGGCAGCTGCACCATCGGCAAATGTACGCACTATATGCAGAGACATCGGCATGCATTATACAGATGGGAGTGCAGCATTTTGAGCCATTTACAGTATCGACCTCCAGAGTGTAGACGAGGAGAGGAAGGGGCCAGCTTCTAGAAGAGGCTGGGGACCGGCAGAATAGTCCTTGTCTTCATTTCTGAAAGGTGAGCCCAGACCTGTGGAACCGGAGGCCTTGCTCTATCTAACTGTGGATGGGCCTTCGCTGAGGGCAAAGGAGGTGCCACAGAGGGGTACCCTGTGGGTCAAGGTACTCATGGACCCTTTCCCCTCTCCTACTCTCCAACATCCTAAATTTCCCTGACACGGCGGCTGAGAAGGGCCGGCTGTCACAGCTGATGCGCGGTAATGAGGCAGGGTTAATACTCAGGGGGTCACGCTGCCATTCTGAATTTCATGGGTATTCGGTAACACAGGCAGTAACCAACGTGGAGGCCAGGAGGTACACAGTGAGGGCCCCTGGGTACAGGCCCGGGATAAAAGCTGACGCCAGGTTCTCATGGTGGATAGAAGATGCCCTAGGATGCTGGGATCATGGCCTTGTCCTCCCTCTCACCTCTGACCTCCCTTTGCTGTGGGAACTGATCTGTGTCCAGGTCTGAGAGGTGAGTCCCCAGAATTCTAGAAAAAATGGTGTGTACTCTGTGGATAGAGTGTGGACGTGAGTGTTTTCTATCTGCTTAGCTGGATTTGAAGCCGCTGGGAGATAAACCTCTAGATGGGTCTATGCGGTTTCCAGAGAGGGAAAATACACTCTGAATGATGCTGACACCACCTGATGGCTGGGCTCCCAGGTGGAACAGAAGGAGAAAGCCTGTTGAGCGTCAATATTCATCTCTCTCTCTCTGCTTCCTGGCTGCACAGTGAATGGGCACCCTATCCCCTGATGCCACACTTTCCCTTCCATGACAGACTGTAGCCTCTGAAACAGTGAACCAGAATAACCCCTTGGGTGCTGAATTTGCTTTGGTCAGGCATTTGACCCCAGCAAGAAAAGCCGCTCATAGACAATATACATTTGCTAAGTTGTCGATCTAAGAAGGTTATGCCAAGAACTAGGGTGGGGGTTCCTGGACAAACTGTATGGAGATGAATGTGGTGGCCCACACCTGTAATCCCAGCACTCAGGAAGCTGAGGCAGGAGGTTGATGAGTCCAAGGCAAGACCTGTCATTTTCAAAAGAAAAATGACCTGGGAGAAGTTGTAGGAGGGGAAAAGCATGATCAGAAACTATTATAGGAAAAAAATTAATTTCAATAAAAACCAAATAAAAATATGTCCTCATCATTGTTGAACAAGGAGGAGGAGAACACACTTGTACAGATGGGCTGTAGGTGCAACACATCGAAACAGGAAGCAAGATGAGGCTCGCCCACAGGCAGGTGACTCCAGCTGCAGAGAGGGTTGTAGTGTCCTTCCTTATGCTTAAGAAAAGAGGGGCCCAAACTGATTAAATTAACTGTTAGGGGGGTTGGGGTATGACTCAGGTGGTAGAGCGCTTGTCTAGCAAACAGGAAACCCGGGGATCCACCCCAGAAGAAACCAGGTGTGCTGCAGCAGAACTGTCACCCCGGTACCCCGGAGCTGGAGACAGGAGGATCAGGAGTTCAGGGCCATCTTCAGTTACACAAAGGCTGAGAGCATCCTACACCTCATTGGAACTCTGTCTCAGGATAACTTAAATTTTAAAAAAATTAAAATAATAACAAACGTCTAAGTATCTTTAAATGAACAAGCTAAGACTAGGGAATAAGAGTAAATCCCATTAATATTATTTGGAGGTCCTTTTGCCCTCTAAGCTTGGAGTTGTATCAAGACCATCCACTATTAGGGGGTCAGTTCTGCCTGATCATACCTGATCATATATAGTGAGCCCTGCATCCACCTGGACCTGATCACACTCAGTGAGCCCTGAATCCACCTGTGCCTGATCATATATAGTGAGCCCTGCATCCACCTGGACCTGATCACACTCAGTGAGCCCTGAATCCACCTGTGCCTGATCATATATAGTGAGCCCTGCATCCACCTGTACCTGATCACACGCAGTGAACCATGCATCCACCTCTACCTGATCACACGCAGTGAGCCCTGCATTCACCTATGCCACAGCACAAACAAACCTTTCAACAAATCGGGTCCCTTAACAAGTATCTTCATTCCTTTGAGTGATCTTGTGGTTGATGGAGAGATATTTCTTTGGTGGTGACATTTATACATGAATAGTCTTCTCAAGAAACACAGGTCACTGCCTGGGAGTCCTTTCTCCTGCTCCTCACCTCAGACATATTCTTAGCACGCAGAAAAAAACAAGTGCACTGGGAGACTAAAACGCCAGCATTTAACCCTTCCTTGGCCCATGGCGACAGGGAACAGATAACTTCTCCAGTTCTCTTGTCCCTTGACTGAGCTCACTTTTAAAAATGTCCCATATTGTCACATGGAGTTCCATTGGGGCCAGCTCCCTTGCCAATACTATTTTTAGTTTGTCTTGTTTTTGTTTTTGATTATGTGTGCCTATAAACATGTGTCTATGTGTCAGTATGTGCATGTTGCCTGCAGAGGCCAAAGAGAGCATCAGATTCCACAAAACTGGGGCGGCAAGCAGTTGTGAGCCACGTAACATGGGTGTTGGACTTGAACTCTGGTCCTCTGCAAGAGTAGCACAGAGTGGTTGATTGCTAAGCCATCTCTCAAGCCCCTTATTGCCTGCTATGCGGACTAACTTGGTGGCCGACGCCTCTCTACTCTCTCCTTTTACCTGCTGGCTTCCTGGCTCAGATGCCCAATGAGTCGCGTGTGCCTGTACCTTGCCTCACGACCTGCTTTGAGGGAAATCCCAAAGTCTTTGGGGTTCTGCACCTCATACACTGCAGAGCCATGACTAAATTCTAACCCACAGGAGGCATACCCCAAACTCTGGTGACCCCCGGGTCCATGTTCCTCAATCCTTTCATAGAAACATCTCCACCCGAGGGCAGAGTTTGCAAGGCACCAGCGAAGTCACAAGACTTCACCAAGAAGCCTGCTCTTCCGATAGTCATGGGAGCCTGAGGTCTCCCGAGTGAGCTGCTTCAGGGTCCAGAGCAGGCTCTAGGTTTGCGCATTGTGAATGGTCCCATTTTCTTTGCACATAAATGTTGCAAACTCCATACAGTGCTGCTAATAATTACACCCCACCTCTTTTTTAAGGCCCCTTCTTAGCCAGCCAGTGGCCCCACTGCCTTAGCTCTCCGTTACACTGATACGTCTTACGTCATTATGACGTCTCAGGTGAAGAGTTGGGATCCTAACACCCTCGGCCCAGAGAGAGGCGGAGAGCAGAAGGGCCCATTAGGTTGTTGTGGTCAATGCACCATGCCCCCCCTCCCCCGAGACTATATTCTGGTGCTTTTAAAATAATGGACTCACAGGTCTGCCTTCCATAAGAAAAACTCCCTGATAGCTTGCCAAGGACAGAGCCCGCGGTAGGTTAGAGTACCCTGAAAAGCAATTGTTTCTTCAAGTTTTTCATATTCCCTAAAAGGTGGTTTGGGTCTCCTTAACATAAGACCACTCTTTGGGAATTGGCTGATCTGAAATTCAGGCCTCCATAAGGAATGTTTTCAAGTCTTAAGAGTGTATTGTGCAGACCAGTAGAGAGTGTTGAAGAGAGGAGCCCCTCAGGTGACTTCTAAAGCCCAGTGTTTGAGGTCACACCTCCAACTCGCCATCTTCTTTGTAAATATGTGTGTGTGTGTTTGTGTGTGTGTACATGTGTATGCACCCATGCCTTCTGGGGCACTCAGGAAAGAGGCAGGAGGATGGTTAGTTCAAGGCTAGCCTGAGCTACACAGGGAGATCTTGTCCTTAACTGAAAACAAAACAAATTATTCTGGTTTACACTGAAAACACACAGCACACCCACTGCGGGCTTGCACGGGTACAGCACACTTACTGCGGGCTTGCATGGGTATAGCACACCCACTGCGGGCTTGCACGGGTATAGCACACCCACTGCGGGCTTGCACGGGTACAGTACACTCACTGTGGGCTTGCACAACTACAGCACACTTGTGCCTTGCTGCCAATGCGTGCTCTCACTTCCATCCCGGCTGTGAGGCTGCCAGTCTACACAGCACAAAACCAAGTCCCTCCTGTAGACCAGGTCCGAATGTTTACACAGCGATCTCACACACATTAACTCGTCAGCACAGAATCCGCTGACTGGGCCAAGATGAGAAATGGATGGCAGAAGGGTGATACATCATGGACCAGAATAATCATTTAGCTCCTGGATAGCAGCTCCCATCCAAGCTTGGATTACTGCTTTCAGCTACACACAGGGCAGATCGATAGCAACACCATCTTCACGCCGGAAGGAATTGCGGAGATGATGGTCTTCGTCAGCCTGGACTCCAGGACAAAGTGCCCCAGGTAGCTGACTCGAGCAACAGATGGATGCCTTCCGATTCTGGCCAAGGTCAGAGAGATGGCACGGATGGGCTCTGGTGAGAACCTCTTCCTGCCTGGCAGAAAGTCACTGGTGTCGTTCAGTTTCGAAATGTCTCTCACAGCCCCCGTGTTTGCACGTGTGGTCCCCAGGGGATGGCTCTGTTCTGGAAAGGTATGGAATCTCCAGGAGGTAGAGCCTAGCTGGAGGAAGTGGGTCACTGGTGGCAACTCTTGAAGTTTCATATCCCGGTTCCCTTTCTGTCTGCTCTCTACTTTCTGGCTGTGGACACAATCCAACCAGCTACCTCATGCTCCTGGCAACATGCGTTCCTCACTATGGCAAACTCTGTCTTCTCAAACTGAAAGCCAGGGTGCTTCCTTTCTCCCCACTTATCAGTTATACCGCCATAGCAGTGAAAAATGCAAAACAGAGAGTCCAATGGATGTGTCTCCCTTGGTGGAGATGAGAGTCTGACCCCTCCCTCTTACACAGTCACAAGGTCCTTGCCTCCGTAACTACCTAAGCCTGCTGAGTCCCCAGAGGACAGGCTTCCTGATTTCATCCACTGGAGGTCTGAGCTGTCACATCTTGGTTTCGAGAAGGACTCAGGTAGTTTTTATATGAATGGCCTGCTCCGGACCCCTGAATCCAAAAAGAACAGCTGGGCTGTTTGCATAAAGGGTATCCTACTTATTCAGGAAGTACTCGATATAGGACTGCGTTCTTTGCAATACGATCATCAGTATTCAAAACAGGACATCGGGAAACCTGGAAGAGCTCCTGCTTCCTCTGCTTCTTTGGCTGCTGCCTGTAAAACGAAGAGATCATACATCCCAAAGCAGCATCCCCCAGCCTCAGGCATCTCAAAGAAGCATCCCCAGGCCCTTGTTCTCCGGGAAGGAGATAGGTGTTTTGTGCCAAGCATAGCATCCCCAGAGACCTTTGGGTCCTGCTGTCTTTATTTAGGGGAAAGAGGTTTCCTGGTTGCAGGCCTTGTTAGCTCCTTTCACATACTGACATCACGTTTTATGCTCTAGGACGAGGTCGTGGAGGATATTCCTAATTTATTTGACAACATATGGAATATACATTCTGCCTGCTTTCTTGAGGGATTAGAGTCACAGCAAAATCCAGATAGGGAGAAAAATGTGAACAAGATGAATGTATACGTTTTCTTTGAGCTCTGACATTTGTAATGTTGCCATTTTGGATGTTTAATCCAGACTTTCCTCCCTATTTGCAGGGATATTATATTAGTCCCGGGACAGCTGTAACAGAATTACAAGCCATTGCAGTGGGACCCGGCACCCACAAAGCGAGGACTCCTTGGTGGAGTAGCACACGCCTATGACTCCATACTCGGGAGGCTGAGACAGGGGGATTGTGAACTCAAGAACAGGCTGGGCTACAGGAAGAGATCCTGTCTCCCCTGCCCCACACCAGAAAAAGATCAGCAACAGAGAAAGGATCAAAGGCTGAGTGAGCAGTTTAAATCTACAGAGACTTTAAAGGCCAGGAGTCCATGGCCTTGGTGCAGGCTGGGCCACGCTGCCCCTGAGAGACTGAATCTGCCACACTCCTTCCACTGTGGTCCACACAGCTTACGCTCTGTGGCTCCCAGCAGCATGCCTCCCAGCCCTGCCTCCATTGGCAGTGGGTGTTTTCTCTGAGAGCTCAGAGAGTCTCTGTAGCCTGTACCCCTATATAATGGCTCCAGTTCCAAATGAGGTCACATTTCAAAGTACCAAGAGCTAGGACTTTAAGTAACGTACTCACAGATCAGTGGAGGTATGAGGACAGACAGGAAATAGATTGCTTGCCTTAAAAGAAATTATACAGCCGATAAAACGGAATGTTTTATAATAAACCAGCCAGGAAGTAACTGGATTCCTGCATGGGTGACCAGCACGGTCATTGACGTCAATACAATTGAATTTCTCTCCATCTGTCTCTCTCATCCCCACATTTTGTCCTTGCTTGCTTGTTTTGTTGTTTTGTCTTTGTGGGATGTGTCTGTGTGTGTGTGTGTGTGTGTGTGTGTGTAGTGTCTGTGTGTGTGTTTGTGTGCATGTGTGTGTGCTTTTTGTATGTATACTTTCTTGTGTGGGGTATGTGTGTGTTTGTGTGGGTGTATGTTTGTATGTGTGTATACGTGGGTGAGTGTGTAGTATATGTGTGTATGTTTGCATATGTGTGAGGGGGTTGGGGTTAGGTGGGTGTTGGTGTGTGATGCTGCCAAAGCCAGGCTTGAACTCTCCATGGAGTCACAGAGACCTTAAACATCCTCCTACACCATCCTCCTGACTTCTGAGAAGAGGAGCATTATTATATGGTGATGGGGTAGAACCAGGGTTTTGCTCATGCTGAGCAAGTCTCTACCATACCCCCAACCTTCTCCATTTCTCCAAAACTGGATCATAGAAGCTGAGCTGACAGCCGGAGGGATCAAGGTTCAGCTATGGCGATGGTTAGAAGTGTTAACTGGGACTGGGTCACTTTGACTGTGTTCTGGAGTTATCTGAGCCTCTAGGGCAGTGAACATCTCTCTATGGCCTAACACAGGATGTCTTTATCTAGACATTGTGGTGGTTGCTCTTTTTGCAGTTTTCAGCAACTTCTTTCTCAAATGAGAAATCTCAGTGAGAAACTGGCCTGCCAGCCGCCTTTGCACCATCCACTGTGAGGAACAAGTCAGCGAGCACCTATGGGCATCATGAGGGCAAGCGACACCTCGGCAACCCCAGCTCTTGGCTGTGCTTCTCCCCACCTTTTTTCCCAGTTCCAACCAGTCACAGGAAAGCTGCCATCCTAGGGCAAGAAGGAGGAAAGAGAAAAGTAAAGAAACATTGTATGGGGACATTATGAGATCTTATGTGTGCGTGCCTGTGTGTGTTCATATGCACACAGAGACTAGGGGTTAATATTGGGGTCATTCCTCAAGAGAGATTTAGGGATCATTCCTCAGGAGATGTTCACTGTTTTTTGTTTTTGTTTTTTACTTTTTGTTTTTTAAGCAGGTCTCTCACTGGCCTAACTCATTGGATCCTCCTGCCTCCAGCTTCCCAGCGTGGGTTATAAGTATACCATCATGCTAAGGTTTTTGTTTGTTTGTTTTGAGCAGGGTCTCTATACACAGACCTGACTGGCCTGAAACTCACTCTGTAGACCAGGCTGGCCTTGAACTCCCAGAGATCCACCTGCCTCTTTTTCCCAAGTGCTGGGATTAGTATGCACTATCATGTCCAGTTTTTAAGCATTGCTTCTGGGATCAAGCTCACATCCTTCTGCTTGCAAAACAAATGCTTTACTGAGTCACCCCCTGGCCCCCGGTTATGCCACCCAAAGGTTTCCTCGCTGTAAGCAGGAGTCTGGCCCTCTGTGGTTCCACTGCAGAAGTCACACACAAGAATGGGCTTGGACCTCTCTGCACATGGCTCAGAAGCTTGTGCCAAAGTGTGGGAGGTGGGGTGGGGGCCGGCTGGTTCAGTCGGATGCAAAACCAGTTTCCTTCCCAGGCTGAGCCCAGCCTCTGAATTCTAGGATTCTTTAAACCTCAAAAATGGATTCACTGTTTTCTAAAAATTCCAGGGTGGCTGTGCTCCAAACCCCTTCTAAGCCCCAACCTAAAATGTGGCTTCACTTTGGAGAATTCAAATGTGGCTGACTTTTAAGAATTTTGGCTCTAGCGCGAGGGGGTATCTGTTGAATCGCTTGGAAAATGAACGATGGAGTTCTCAGAGGCCTCCGGATCTCACCCGGGAGCCAAGTCAAAGCAGGCCTAGCTGACCGACCAGAGGCTCTGGTGTCAAGGGTGTCCGCTTGGTCCTCCCCCCTCCCCTCCAGCGAATGCTTGCACTTTGGGGACAAGAAGGTTTGTTTGTTTTCCAGAATGTTCAGAACTCTTTTGTCCTCCTGCTTCTTCCCCCCGCTTGTAGCCTTGAGACTCTGTGACGAGGCCACAGCTGTTTATGCACTTAACTTGACTTGAGGTTTTTAACTGCATTTACTGGGGCTTTTTTTTTCTTCTTGAGGCCCTGTTTCTTGCTTGGCCAAATGAGGTGTGCTAACCCCTCCTTGCTTCCCAATATCTCTCCAAACACGTGCCGCACACCTATGCAAACGTCCAGAACACCAAGGAAATTAGAGGGCCTGATGAAAGGCAAGTGGGGGTGAGGGAGGAGGCACGGAGGTAGCCTCAAAATAAAATAAAATTAAAAATTCCGACGATGACTTTGAAAACCAGCTGCAGTTTTTCTGATCAAAACGTAGTCTTCGGGGGTTATTTCCAGGCCAGGCTCCCTGCCAAAGGCTGGGATGGATTCTAGGCCCCATATGGTGTGGGCCACATCACGGGAGGCTTGGCACCAGTGGGCTCCTAGCTGGAACCTGCGAAGCCTGCCCTCCCAGGGCTGGACGTTTGTGAGGGCTGAATTCCAAGCTCATCTCAGACAACAGATTTTCTTCCAATTCTGAAGGATGATCTGCTTCCAAGTTGGCCGGGGCTTTGGGGCTCTGGGTGCTAGGGATAAAATGTTTATCCTCTCACTTCCTGGAAATACCTGGTCATGACAAGAGGTGTGACCTCTGAATGCTGGTTATTGCATCTTTAAGAGGAGACCCAGCACACTTAGCCTGGGCTGTGGATTGTCTACTCGATGTACCTGGGACCTTGGCTGCTTTGTGTTGATGTTCAAACTCATGACGTCTCCTCCATCCTGACTTGCTGGGACATAGAGCCAACCTCGGGTACAGAGAGTCCCACGCCAAGCACTGAGTACCTCTCAAAAATCTTCCCTGAGCATTTTCTCCCTAACGCAAGGAGTCCGGCAACAAGAGATGTGCCTGCCCCACCTCCTCTCCACTTCCCTTTGGCATCCAGTCAGATCTATAAAGTGGTCACACCAGGATACAAGAAGGTGGTTCTTTCCACAGAACAAGAAGAGATACTTGGTTTTGATGTAGGGTGCAATCTCCTCACACAGGACGTCACAGAAGACAGTGCATTTGTGTCACACACACACGCATGCACGTACACACACATGTGCACACACACACACACACACCCTACCCTGTACTCAGGGTTAAAAGCTAGGAAGAACTACCCATAAGAATTTGGAGACTCTCACCACGTCTGAGTGGTGACCTCAGTTACCTGGGTGAAGACTCTTGGTGACTTGTTTGGTGTTCTGAACCAAAATCCCCTACAGAAACAGGGAGTGGTGAAAGATACATTGGGGCTCATGGTTTTAAGGGATTTCTGTCCGTCATGGCTGGGATAGATGGCGGAGGGGCTCAGTCTATGGTGGTGTCACATGCTGGTAGACAAGGAAGCAGAGAGGAGGGTCTGAACCGGTGGCAGGATACGACTCTCAAAAGCTCGTCCCTGGGGTCCTATATCCACCACCCAGGTGCCACCTCCTGAAGACCTTGAAGCCTCCTCAAATTCTGCCTCAGGGCAGGGGTAAGAGAGGGAGGATCTGAAATACAGAGGACATGGCGGCTGCTGTGGCTTGAGCATCGTTCGCCGACCCAGGCTGATCTAGAAGTGAGGCCGTGATGATGCAGAGGAGCAGGCTACAGGCTGGGGAGGCACCCAAGTCGGGGAAGCACTTGCCAGGCAGCTGAGCCAGAACTGGCACTGGACTAAATGCTTAGAAGCCGTGTTTCTGTTGCTGTTGTTCTTTCTGTCCTGTTTGTCTGTTTTTAAAAAGCTGAGCACAGTGGTACGTGCTTGTAATTCCAGTACTGGGGACACAGACACAAGAAGATCCCTGGGGCACCCTGTCCAGCTAACCTGGTCTGCTGGGCCAGTTTGAAGCCAGTGAGAGAACCTATCTTAAAGGTGACCTCTGCCTGAGGGATAACATCCGAGGTTATTTTCTCACACACATGCACATATACATACACACACACGTGTACACATACATACACACACACCTGTAAACATACAGGTACACGCACACACATGCACACATGTGAACACTCATACATGGAACATACATGCACATACATATAGAAACACATGCACATGCATGGAAACACATGTGCGTGTGTACACACAAACACATGCATGCATGTGCACACACAAGAGGACACACAAAGGTCATTAGGAGATGGCTAGGTCATGTGGTTGGGCCCTTGTGGATCAGTGAGGTCTGTGATTGTGGGGGTGAGTTAATTATAAACAGGGGAGGGCTGGCTCTCTTTCCTCTCTCCATTCGTCTTCCTTACTCTCACTCTCTGCAAGGTCATCTTATGTTTTGATACTGAAAAAGATATTAGACAGCTAAAGCCTTTAGAACTTGCCCTTCTCAGCCTCTAGACCTGTGCAGCAAACTTCTGCTGCTTTTCATTTCCTTGGTCTGTGGTGATCACTGTGAAAACACTCAGATATGGGTGGATGTAGAAAGAAGCATGTGCAGAGACTGATCCTCCGTGGGTGTGGAGTCACCGGAATGTCAGGAGGCTCGCTCCTGGTATGAATTGATCACCTACTGTATACCAGGTCCGTCACAGTGGCATCTGGAAGCCGTGATGCTGAGGTTAAGCAGGGATCGGGGAATTCTTGGCTAGGGCTTTAGGAGACCCCAGGGGCTTCTTGGGTCACAGAAAGGACAGTTGTGATATGTAAGGTCACTTTAAATTCCTGAAGTATAACAAGCATGTACAACTGGGAAGCTCAGATTTCTGGGTTTTATGCAAGGCACAGCCCTGGGCCCCTCAGAGTGTGGGCAGCCAGGGAGTGGCTACTTAAACTGAGCCCATCTCACAGAGCAGCTCCCCAGCTCCTAGACTCACTTGGGCCACCTGTCGAAACCAAGGCAATGTCCCCTTGCCTAAGCCACCAAGTTGACTTCTGGATCCCCTGGATGTCTTCCAGATCCTGCCTGTCCCTGGGACTCCTGGGGCATCCAACATACTTAGCCAGGCTCCAGGAAGGGGCACAGAGCAAAAGTTGGGTGCAGACCCTCATTCTAATGGAACAGGGTGACGGTCCACTTGGCTGGAGTATATCGTCTACTCAGATATCCGGACACGATGAACAAAGTTGCCCTTAATGGATGGTAACCTAGGACTGGGAGCTGGCTTGGGGGTGAAGTGTTTGCTGTGAAAGCAGGAAGACCTGCACCTGGTTGCCAGCATTCCTGTAAAATGGTGGAGCCTGCTGCTGGGCTCCTGTCACTTGGGCTTTGGAGAGATGGAGACAGGAGGATTTCTGAGGCACTGGCCTCCCCGCCTAACAGAACTGGTGAGCTATTCACTCACTGAGAGACCCTGCCTCAAAATACAAATAGGAGGGAGATTGAGGAAGACCCCTGATTTTGATCTCTGGCCCATATGTATACACAAGCATGTACATGCACCCACACATATGTGAACATGTATACACACACACACACACTAGGTTCCATGAGTAAGAAAAATGCCTCGAAGTTATTTTTAAACCTTTTCTCCATTTTGGATCTCCTCTGACCAGTCCAGGAATGCAGGGTAAGGACAAGGCACACCCTTCAGGCTACTGCAAAAAGTATTTTATCATCTGGCAGAGATGAGAGCTGATATTGGATACGCCTGTCACTTGCTGGCATGATGTTAAAAGGATCCCAAAGCTGTCTCAGGTAAAGATGGTGAATCCTTGCATTCTAAGGACATTAATAAAAATGGGTTAATTTAAGATGTAAGAGTTAGCTAGAAATATGCCTGAGTCATTGACCAAACAGTATTGTAATTAATATAGTTTCTGTGCGACTATGTGAGTCTTAGTGGCCAGAAAACAAACTTCCAGCCTCTGCTTACATAACTTCTTTGCCATGATGAACTGAAATCTTCTGAAACCACGGGCAGAAGTAAATCTTTCCTGAAGTTTTTCTACCAGTATTGTGGTTCACAGCAATACCAAAGTAACTCACACAGGGAATAGATATCAGGCATAGGAGTCTGCCATTATCAAAGTTTTGTGTGGACACCATTTGATAGAAATTTTCAGTGCCTTCTCCTAACCTCTACAGGCATGTGGTGAACATACACACATGCAAGCAAAACACTCATACATATAAAAATTCAGTATAATCTAAATGAAAGGTCTATTGCAGGGGTTAAGCTCTCAGATGATATAGACTGACTGCTTGTGTTCCCTTAAAGTTCACGAGTTCAAGCTTAATCTCTAAGTGACGGTGGGTTTTTTTTGTTTTGTTTTGTTTTGTTTTTTTTAGACAGGGTTTCTATGTAGCTTTGGAGCCTGTCCTGGAACTAGCTCTTGTAGACCAGGCTGGCCTCGAACTTACAGAGATCCTTCTGCTTCTGCCTCCCGGGTGCTGGGATTAAAGGTGTGCGCCACCACCACCCAACTGGTGATGGTATTTTTTAATAGTGGATATAACCACCTATCCTTCTAGCCTTGGGGAGTTGAGACTTCAAGTCATGGGGCACTGAGCCTTCTAGCCATGGGGAAGTTTGTGCTTTTTAGCCATGGGAAGTTGAACTTTCTAGCCATAGGGAGTTGAGCCAGCTTTCCCAGAGCAGCTCCAGGGAAGAAGCCAACCTGACTCTACCATGGAAGAGACAGGACTGAGTGGAGACACCCAGCTGGTTAATGACTAAGTCCTTTTAAAGGGAATGAATGACCTTCTCAAAAAGGCTTCAGAGACCGCCTTTAACTGGATGAGAAAAAGGCTTGGTATTTTTCAGTAAGCCACCTCAGAGACCGTGCTTGTTGAGGAAGGCACAGAGAAGGTTCCCAGAATGCACTTAGTGAGTGAACAAAGAAAGGATGGATGGATGGATGGATGGATGGATGGATGGATGGATGGATAGATAGATGGATGGGTGGGTGGGAGGGTGGATGGATGGGTGGGTGAGTGGATGGATGGATGGGTGGGTGGCTGGCTGGCTGGCTGAATGGATGGGTGGATGGATGGATGGATGGATGGATGGATGGATGGATGGATGGATGGAATGGCGGGTGGAGGGATGGATGGATGGGTGGGTGGAATGGCAGGTGGAGGGATGGATGGATGGGTGGATGGGTGGGTGGAATGGCGGGTGGGTGGGTTGATGGGTAGGTGGATGGATGCTACATAAAGCTTTCAGTCACCATGAAAGGAAACAGCTTTGAGTTTCTCATCATCAACAGCTCAGCAATTAAAGATCTTTGGAAGTTGGGCTTCTCAGCCACAAAGCAGGGGGCCTGGGAATTATTAAAGAGCTTCTTGTTTGTTTGTTTTGTAAATGAAATTCAGAGCCCAGGAAGCTTGCTGAAGCCAGCTGCAGAGGATTGGAGTTTAACCCTTCAGCGTCCTTGGATCTGTGCTGTGTCTGCTCTTCAGAGGACAGGCAAGCCTCAAACAGTGGGAAGAGAGAAAAGCTCATGGTGGGGGCATCTTCTCCTCTATCCAATCCTAACATTCTGGTTACCTGGCTTCAAAATTGCTCCATTGGGAAATGTTCAAAGAAACAAGTTCCTTGGTTTCTCTACATGTTAATGTCTCCACCTAAAACTCGGATCAAGAGACTTTAGTTCAAAATGTCTCTCAGACCCATTACCACAACACCAAGATCAGTTCATGATAGGGAGGGGAGGGTCAGTCTGTGATTGGCTCTTTGTGGGAGGGACACATGTAGAAGCCGGAAGCTCTACAAGAGGAGGGTTTCCTGCTGCATCTAATAATAATCCCAGTAACCATAGAAACAGTAGTCACTATGCACTGAATGGGTGCACTGTGTGATTTGAAGGCTGACTAATTAAAACCCCATCTACTGATGGGAAATCTGAAGCTCCGAGAAGCTAGACTATCCCTCCAAGTCGTTATGGCCTGGGAGTGGTGGAGGTGGGGCTGTAACATAGGAGCAGGTTTGGTATAGCTCTTATCCTCCATCGCTTGGCTTCCCATTGGCCTTACTTCTCAGGATCACCTGTGTCTACCCTGAAGTGGCTCAAGAGGGAGAAGTTGTGGGAAAAGGGATTTGACCAAAACTGAGAGAGTATAACATTCAAATTCAGGTCCAGGTTCTCACATGCCCAGGATTTCAAGGTTTTTTGTTTCAGTTGGTTGGTTGGTTGCTTGGTTGGTTTTTAGAAACAGGGTTTCTCTGTAACTTTGGGATCTTTCCTGGAACTAGCTCTCGTAGACCAGGTTGACCTCGAACTCACAGAGATCCGCCTGCCTCTGCCTCTCCAAGAGCTGGGATTAAGGGCGTGCACCACCACCGCCCGGCAGAACTTTGGGTTTCATCTTCTATTCTGGGATCTCACTTTCCCCATTTGTTCATTCAGACTGTCACCCACAAGGTCATGCAAGATGTTGTCATCCCAATCAGTGTGTCGAGGTTACTAGAGGACAGAGAAGGGCTTCTATCCCCAGTGAGATGGCTATGCAGGCAGGGGTGACTGCCACTCAGACTGAGGACGTAGTTCCATCCCTAGGACCCACATAGTGGAAAAGAGAGAACCACCTCTTGCAAGCAGCCATCTTTCACGGGTGCAGTGTGCCTGCATGGGTGCATAAAGACATAAATGTAATAAGATATTTTAAGTAATGTATAAATGCCAAAGGATTGTATGAAAAAACTGTTGGGTATCTTATGGTGGGGACCAGAGACTGAAACTCAACATCATTTTTCCCAGAATCTAGAATGTTCCAGCACCATCAGCAAAGACACTCCATAACAAATTAAGAAATGCATAACTCTGTCAAGGGACAATGAATGGATCCTGCTGTCAAGGCATAATAGCTGTTTGCTTAAAAAACAGCCAAAGCACAGACCCCATTCAATAGTTTTTTTTTTTTTTTCGTCTAGAAACTTCCAGAATAGCAACAAACTATTGAGAATTTCTCTCTGAATGAAGAAGCTTCCTTTCATTTTCCAATAGGATGGGTCCCCTTTGCACCCATTTCCTCTAGAGGAAGCCGGATAGATCCCCAGCAAGAATCTTCAAGTGGGATGGCAGAGATGTGTCACACAGAGGAGACGCATGAACGTAGAGTCTGCAAAATCCCCAGGTCCGTGTGTACCTATCTGTGCAGAAGGGTTGTGTGCCTGCATTCGGGTGCATGAGCATCCATGCCTAAACGGGACACAGTGTGGAAATTATCTTTAACTGTCAGTTTGACTGGACCTAGACTCCCTTGGGAAGAGTCTCAGTGAGGGTTTATCTACATGGGGTTGGCTTCTGGGGGAGGGGCTGTCTTAAGTAAGTCTACTGATGTGCAAAAACTCTGCCCACTATGGGCAGCACCATTCCATAATCAGGAAGTTCTGAACTGTGTGCGAGCAGAAAACCAATAAGTTTGTTCCTCTCTGCTCTTGACTGTGGCCGTGCTCTGTGATCAGCTCCTCTAAGTCCCAGCTGCCTTGACTTCCCCGGAAGTGTAAGTTAAAAGAAAACCTTTTTTTCTCTAAGTTGCTTCTGTCAGAACTTTTTGTCACAGCACCAGAAACAAAGCTAGGACAGATGGGTGTATGGTGCGCATACTCCCTCCGTTCCCCAGTTTTCCTTCAACAGCACATCAGCATTTGCAAGTGGAGGAAGGCAGATGCTGCTGCTGCTTCTGTCGCCTCTGCTCACACAATCCCAATCTCACACAACTTCTCTTTGATCAGGATAATCCTTTCAGCCGCTTCTAACTTCTCCTAGCCTCAGTCCACCCCACCCCATCCCTGTAAATCCTTTCCTTTTCTTGGTGGCACCGTGCAGACAACAGCTCTGTTAGTAAAGAGTCTCCATGTATTGCAGCTCAACAGATGGAAGTCCAGATGCCAGCTGACCTTGGACAGCCCTCTGTGATTTCTTCCCCACTCTTAGCCCTAATTTCTTCATCTGGAAAATAGAAGCAGAGAAAATAGGTTCATGTTTTAAATGTCTCATTGTAGAGCTTTGGTGTATGTTTTCCCATCCTCAGAAAACACCTCCTGAGAAAGCTCAACACTATTAGAAACCACTGATCAGGCTCAAGGAAAAACAGCAGGCTCTTCCCGCTGCTCCCAGCACAGGAGATCTGGTGCACCCTCTCTGTGCTTCCTGTTCATCTTTCATCCACACACACACCCCAACACACCCTGCCATCCACACACACACACCAACACACCCTGCCATCCACACACACACCCCAACACACCCTGCCATCCACACACACACACCCCAACACACCTGCCATCCACACACACACACACACCCCAACACACCCTGCCATCCACACACACCAACACACCCTGCCATCCACATACATACACACACACCAACATACCCTGCCATCCATCCACACACACACACACACCCCAACACACCCTGCCATCCACACACACACACCCCAACACACCTGCCATACACACACACACACCCCAACACATCCTGCCATCCACACACACACACCCCAACACACCCTGCCATCCACACACACACCAACACACCCTGCCATCCACACACATCCACACACACACCAACACACTCTGCCATCCACACACACACCCCAACACACTCTGCCATCCACACACACACCAACACACTCTGCCATCCCCCCACACACTCCAACACATCGTGTCATCCACACACACAACCCAACACACCCTGCCATCCACATACACACCTCAACACACTCTGCCATCCACACACACACACCTCAACACACCCTGCCATCCACACGCACACACCTCAACACACCCTGCCATTCACACACACACACACACCAACACCAACACACTCTGCCATCCACACACATACACACACACCTCAACACACCCTGCCATCCACACACACACACCTCAACACACCCTGCCATCCACACATACACACACACCAACACACCCTGCCATCCACACACACACACCAACACACTCTGCCATCCACACACACACCTCAACACACTCTGCCATCCACACACGAACACACACCAACACACTCTGCCATCCACACACACACACCAACACACCCTGTCATCCACACACACACACCCCAACACACCCTACCACACACACACACCAACACACCCTGCCACCCACACCTTGGCTCCTCCTTCATCCACACAGCACCTACACATACACACACACACACATAACACACACACACACACGCTGCCCCTCCACATTGGTCCTTTGGTCCTCTTTCATCCACACAGCATACACACACACACACACACACATACACACAGTACACACACACACACCCTGCCCCCCACACCTGGTCCTCCTCCATCCACACAGCACATCCTCTGGGCCCTTTTCCTCCCCACACCTTGTTCATCCTTAATCTACAGAGCAAGCTCTATCCTTCCTGGCTTTACTTAGCAGCCTGATTCTTCATCTACTTATTCTCCACTGGAGTTTTAACTTAGCACAATAGAAACTTGGACGCCCTAGCCTTCCTTGAAAGGCTCCTATCTATTTTCATAAAAAGAGCGCCAAGTAAGTTTGCTATGTGATAAGGCATGACTCCAGCTGTCGTCCATGGGTCATGAGCCTGAGGGACACCTTCTCTCTTCCTACTCCACACAGAGCAGGAGGGTGACCAACACCCAGCAACCTGCAATTGACACTCACCCTGAAATAATCAGAGTGCAGAGAGAAGGAGGAGCTGGTGGAGCAAACAGCCCAGTCTGTAAAATGCCTGCTGAGCAAGCATAAGGCCCCGAGTTCGATCCCCAGTGTCCCTATGATTGATAGCTCGTATCTGATATGCCAGCACTGGGCAAGTGGAGACAGACAGGTGAAGTCCTAGGTCTCGCTGGTCAGCAAACCTAGTCAAATCAGTCAATTACGATTTCAGCGAGAGACCTTATCTCTGAAACTAAGGTGAAGAATGAGGAAAACACATCACTGACCTCCAGACTCCATACGCACGCGTGCGCGCGCACACACACCACCTACCCAAACCTTAAAACAAAACTGTCCTTGAATCAGAGTCCCTAAAATACAAAGAGATGAGAGCCTTGCTGTTCACGGGAGAATCCACCAGCAGATGGAAGCCGGGTTGGGAAGAGATCACTGCCGACTGAAGAACACCTGGCCCCATCAGAAACGGGAAGGGGCAGGAATGATGCTCCCCAGAGGTCCCCAGAGGAGTCTGGCCCTCAGGCACTTCGACCTCCTGTCTTGGGAATCTAGCCCTTTCACCCTTTGACTCTGTCTCCCCATTACTTCCTGAGAGACCCCCAGAGAAAGAGAGTGTGGACCTCACCACTTGGGGAACTAAACTGCAACGTTTTGTTGCTATTTAAGAAGAAGAAAAAAGACACAGTCTCATGAATAAACCATGGTTGGCAATTTTTTTAAAGCTATAATTCCAGGTTGGATCAATGGCTGGAACTTCCCAGCTAATGTGAGCCAGACTCGGGCCTCCTCGCTGCTTTCCTCTTGCCTGGCTCTCCCTCTCTCGCTTTGCCGTGTACCAAAAGCCGTCTGCTAAACTTCTAGAACAGCCTTTGCCTTTTTGACCCTTCAACTTGTCATGAACTCCAGAAGAAAAAAAAAATTGGGGAAATGGTACGGCGAGAACTATATATAAGTCCTGGGTGTGTAGGGCAGAGAAGGGGAAGGAGGTGTGGGGGAGGAGGCTTTCCATGAACTTGGGGCCTCAAATATTCACTGGGGAAGGAAACAAGAAAAAGGGAAAACCTCCTTTTAATGGAATTAGTAAATATTTGTTGCTCCCTTCCAGGCCGTGCCCCCAGGGAGATATCTGGAGGAAGGAGGGGGGAGGAGGGCAAAGAAAATGAAAGAAAACCTACTTTTCCGTTCCTTTCCTCCTTGGAAAGACACTAAGCAGACAAATCGGAGGATTAGAATGAAGCCTTGTGTGGCTGCTGAAGCAGGAAGTTGGGGGGGGGGCTTTGTGGCTGGGAGGGAGCTGTGGAGGGGAAGCAGCGGGCAGGCTATGTGATGGGAACTTCATGCCTGCTTAAAGAAATGACTGCTGGCCTCATTCCTGGGTTGTGGGCCTATGAAGTTGCTGGATGGTTTCCTGGAGCCCAGAGACCCCGGTCTGAGGCTGTGCCATTGAGAATTCAGGAAGGAAGATTAGGAAAAATCACAGAAAAGGGGGCTGGATATGGACAGGAGGCAAAGAGGCAGGGCCCTCGAGAGGACCAGGGATCAGCATGGAAATGAAGAGACAATGACAGAAAGGGTGGCTGACTAGGAGCTAGAGAGACCGAAGGAAAACCCATAGAGACAGACAGACAGGAAGAGGTGAGACAAAGAGGCTCTGTCAAGTTCAAGGAGATGGATGAGAAACCAGGGTGAAGATGGAGAGGCAAAGCTGGGTGGGGCTGGGCGGGGGCTGAGAGGCAGGAAGAGAGAGCAATGTAGGCAGAGGGGAGAGAAGGTGGGGAGAAAGGACGGAGCCCAGGTGAGAGCAGGGAGCGGCAGAAAGGGAGCGGGAGCGGCAATGTCGAGACCCTGACAGTGAGGAAAGACCAACCAGGAATGGGGGGCACAAGCATAGAGACCCCAGCAGAGGGAGTCAAAAGGCTGGGCATAGAGAAGGGCCTGGGAAGCCAGGCAGGGACCCCTTGCATGTGGAGACTCTATCAGCAAGATCCAGAGCAAAGTCCCAACGGTTTGTTTATGAAGGAAACAGCAGCAGTGGGGTATACCTGTCATCTCTGCACTAGGGAGGTAGAGGCAGGAGGGTCAGGAGTTCAAAGCCAACCTTGGCTATGGGAGATGGTTAACAAGAAGAATAAATAAGATTGTGGTCAATGATAGCCAATTAAAAGACAGGGAGCGAGAGGGCAGGATCCCCTTCCAGGAAGCTGCTTTCCTAGCCTCTGGTTGGCTTGATAGCAAGTCAGATCTCAAGGCTACTGAGTGAGTTCAAGGCTATACCAGGAACTTAGCAAGACTGTCTCAAGATGAAAAATAAGAAAAAGGCTGGGTCTATTGCTCCTTGGTAGAAGCTAGCACACTGGAGACCCTAGTTCTAATCTCCAGAACATCACAAAAGAGGAAAGTGTGAGGTCAAGTGTTCTGAGGACTTAATTCTGATCAAGAGGAAGCTAAATGAGTTATTGTGTTGGGTACAGAACTAGTTATAATGTAGCAAGAATTTGATGCTTGTGCTCAGAGCCCACAAGAGGCACCTGGTATGTGAACAATGGGGTGTGAGCAGATGCAGACATGCGAAAGATCAGCCTGCCAGCTGAAGAGAACAGGAAAAAGGAAGGGGCAGGAATGGAAAGCCCTGAAACAGGAGAAAATTCTGAATGGGGATTCGAGGTGGCCCAGCCAATTTGCAGGAGATTCAGCTCGCTCCTTAGAAGGCAGATACTAAACTAAATGTATTCTTTCTTGAGACTCAGCAATTGCCCTAGCTGCTATCTTAGCCGTAGAGGTTGGGAAGTTCTATTCAGACAGACACTGATGCATGGATGTTTAGGGTGCTTCATCGTGACAGCAATGGTTGGAAGTTATCATGAATCACACACACACACACACCCCACACACACACACACGTGCACACCATGCACGAGGACGTGCACTAACTGGGGTTACATCCAGGCTGTGCAATATCATTCAGCCTCAAGCAAACAAAAGCAAGAGAGACCAGCACAGAGTGTGGGTGACCAAACGTACATGCTTGGCAGCGAAAGGGATCCCTCTAGAATGGCTGCAAATTGTGAAACTTAACTCTAGAACATTCTCGGAGGGGTGAGGTGATGGACAGAGCCATAGTCACGAGAGGCTAGAAGAAAGAGAGATAGATGGGGAGGCCACTGATGAGGGTGTGAAAATACTGGGCTCGGCTCTGTTTGAGGGGTGTGTGTGTGTCCTTACGCCTACACGCAGACCACAGTTATTCTGTGGATTTGAAGGTGACAGCATGCTGTGTCCGAGTGGCGCCATCACTGGCAATAAAGGTGCTGCCCTGAAAGAGCTGTGGACAATCAGGACACTGAGCACGCTGGGAAAAGGAAGTGGTTGGAAATCACTGTTTACCCCTCCCACTCATGATTTCTCTGGGAACCGAAAACAGCTCTGAAAATAAGTCTTTAAAACTTAAACAGAAGGTCACAAATCCGGGCGAGACCGCCGGCACAGTCATGAGGACGAGGGGGAAACTTGCAGTTCAAAGATGGGGACCTCAGCAATGGATTCTTTCCATTAAAAATGAATAAGTAACTAGGCCAGGAGTAGGTGGCAGAGGGCAGGGTGATGACTGCCAGTTTGAAGCCAGCCTAGTCTACATAGCAAGTTTCAGGCTATCCTGGGCTAAAAAGTAAGACTTAGTCTCAGGATCAGCAACAGGGAAAGGAAGGTGACTCGGTCAGCAAATGCTGGCTGCACACGCATGTGCGTGACAACCCACATTCGATCGTCTAAAACACACAATTTCTTTCTTTTTATTTATTCTTTCTTTCATACACTACATCCTCACTGACTGCAGCTCCTCCCACTCACACCCTACCAAATCCTTCTCCCCCAGATCCACTACTTCTCCCTCCCCCCTCAAAAAAAGCAGGCCTCCTAGTGATATCTACCCAACACAGCATAAAAAGATGCAATTTCAATATGACTAGGCAGAAATCCTCATAGCAAGGCTAGACAAGAAAACCCACTAGGAGGAAAGGGGTCTCGAGTGCAGGCAAAACAGTCACAGACACCCCACTCCCACTGTTAGGAGTCCCACAAAAAAAAAAAAAACCCAAGCTAGTCAACCCTAAAATAAAACAGAAGACCTAACAGAGACCCATGCAGGCCCTGTGAGCCCCTATGAACTCTGCTTAGTTAGCTCTGTGGGCTAAAGGAACATACATTAAAAAAAAAATAATAATCAAGCTGTGGCGGGGTGGGGGAAATACACATATAATCTCAGTGCTGGGGAGCTGGAGGCAGGGGTTCCCTAGAACTTGTTGGTCAGCCAGCCTCCCTACTTAGTAAGCTCTAGGTTCCATGGGAGATCCTGACCAGGAAAAAACAAGCACGAACAAACAAACAAACAAAAAACAAAATAAAGCAAAACCTCCAACAAGGACTACAATTGGGGAAAACACACACACACACCAACAAAATTTCACCATGTGATTTTCTGGATATGAAATAGATGGCAAAAAGAAAAAGAAATTTTAAAGGTTATTTTGGGCCAGGCTCTGCGGTTCACGCCTTTAATCCCAGAACTTGGGAAGCAGAGGCCGGTGGACCTCTGTTGAGTTCAAAGCCAGCCTAGTCTACATAGTGAGTTCCAGGATAGCCAGGGCTACATAGTGAGACCCTGTCTGGAAACAAAACCCTCTGAAAGAATAAAGATATTTTGAATGAGCTCTAACCAAAAAGCAGCTGCTTTTGTGCCATGTAGAACTGATAAATTAGAGTCTGTGGCATCTCGGCTCGCCCCAATCCCTCATGTGGGCTTCCGCTCTGCGCATCCCCTCATGCCTCTGTGGTCATCAGGGAGACCCTCAAGGGTACCACAGACCAGGGTGTGGACCCAAACATCTCACCTGGACTATCGCTCTCTCTCACCCACTGCCCATTGGGTCCCACTGCCCTTTGGGTCCCACTGCCCTTTGGATCCCACTGCCCTTTGGGTCCCACAGCCCTTTGGGTCCCACTGCCCTTTGCTACAGCCCTTTGGGTCCCACTGCTACAGACTGTATTTCGAATGACCTCAAACACCCATGTGTTAAAACCCGGCTTCCCAGGTGGCACTGTTCCCAGGTTAAGGATGCATTTTAAGAGTTGGGGGTGAAGGGAGGACTTTAGATCTTTGGGACAGTGTCATCGAAGGAGCGGCAGGACCCTAGCCCTTTCTTCTTCTTCTACCTTTTGATGCCAGCCATGATCCTGGCACTTTTGCTCAGCCACTGGCTCCTCACCACAGGACCCACCCCTCATATAGGCTGGAACCTCAGCTTGCTTTCCTGTCCATGGCTGCCCTTCCCCTAAGTTAAACCTTCGCTGTGCTGTGGAGCCCTCCTCTGTACCAATGTGCCACGGAGATGTAAGAAGCCCTAGTCTCCACTCTGCCTACCCAACATAGTTGGTTACTTATTGAGGGACAGAAAGCCTAAACGGTCACCTTTGCAGAAGAGGGACTGTGGCCAATGTCACCCAACCCTGAAATGCACACACCTGACTCTGCCTTGATCCTCCTTCAAAAGGGGAAGACCAAGATATACCAAAGGAACCCCCACTGCCAGCAGCACCAGACAGGCATTTTAAAAATACATAGGTGTTTATTGTAGAAGGAGCTGTGGGCTGCGTTCCTGCCACCCAGCTCCCGGCCGCCTGGCTAGCTTATGCCCCGAAATAACAACACACAAATTGTATTCTTTTAAACACTGGCCTGACCCAATAGTTCCAGCCTCTTAATGGCTAATTCTCACATTTTGATTAACCAATTTTTAATAATCTGTGTAGTATCACGAAGTGGTGTCTTACTGGGAAAGATTCAGCATGTCTGACCTGGCGGCTGGCTCCATCGCGTCTGACTCAGAGAGGAGAGGCATGGTGATTGCCTCACTTCCTCCCAGCATTCTGTTCTGTTTACTTTGCCTACCTAATTTTCTGTCCTATCGAAGGGCCAAGGCTGTTTCTTTATTAACCAATGAAATCAACTCAAAACAGAAGACCCTCCCACGTCAGTTTATTTTCAGGAGCATTAAAGGAGAGCTATAACCAGCACTGTAAAATCTCAACCAAAGAGACTGGAGAGACAGCACAGGGGTTAAGTAGGTTTCACTGCCTTTCCAGAAGACTAGAGTTCAGTCACACCAGGCAGCTTCCAACTGCCTGTAACTGTAGATCTAAATAATATTGCATGCACACACACGCACAATCACGCACACAGAAGCACAAAGCACACACATATGCACATAGAGAGATAAAAATAGATTTTAAAATCGGGTTATCAGAGTTGACTGCTGTGGATGCGGCTTATCTAAGGTACAAATTGCGCTGTTTTACAGTGTGAGATTCTAACGGATTGAGGACTTGGATGAGATGCCATGCTTGAGTACCGGGAACTCTGCTCTTGTTTTACAGATGGGGAAATTTGAGTCTAAGGAAGGGGGTCATGACCCAAGGTCATCTAGCAAGTTGGAGACAAGGCTGAAACTAACAGCCAGGGCTCCGGCAATCTGTCTCTCTGAACCCCGACTTCCACGTGACAAGAGGAGCCAATTGTAGGACCAGGTGTCTGGGGAGCACCGGGTAAGCGTGGACAGGCCTGGGAGGTAGGAGTCTGTCTGAGACATTGTCCTCTAGCCCAGGGTCATCCGCCATCCTTAGGCTAGCCTTTTTACAGAAGCAGCATGTTAGCCCCAAGACTTACGGGCTTTCCCATCTATGCCAGAAAAGCTCTGGGTTCTGGGGAGATCAATCAGTCAGTGACGTGATTCCTTTGCAAGCATGAAGTTAATCCTCACGTTCAAAAAGAAAAATCTGGCTGTGGTGACACACGCTTTTAATCCTAGCATTGAAAAGGTGAGGACGGGTAGATCCTTGGGGCATTAGAGTCACAGAGTCACAGTCCTGGGGTCACCACCGTGCCCCACCATTGCATCAACTGTGTCATATAAGCAAATCACACTCACCGTAAGCCTCGGTGATGCCCATCTGTGAAACAGACACAAATGCCTACTTGACTATGATTTCAGTGGAATAAAATATCTTAAAAACCTTAGCAGAAAGCTCACCTCAGTATTCATGTCCAATAAATGGGGGTGTTGGATAGACGGGCACATGGGATTTTACGCTCCCTGGTCAATAGTGTCTCAGCTCACTTCAGCTGCGTAACAGATCAACTTGAGATTTTAAAGCCTGAAGCAAACAGGGCACGGCTGTGTGTTATGCTCCATGTATCATCAGTGGGATCCCCTGTGCAGCTGGCGGGCGTGTCAGGCAGGGAGGCCAAGAGCTCTTCTTCACACACCTGCCCCTTGGACGCTTTTCCATGTGGCCACTCTCTCTTCCTGGATACCTCCCTGTTTGTTCACTAGTGATGCACTGTCTGATAATGGCTTCCAGAACAAAGATGGTAGCAGCCCCTTAGGGATTAGAGTCAGAACTGGCTTCATCCACGAAAGGATCCACAACAGCCCTGGTTATCCAACTGGTCTAAGCCACCATACGCGCCCCCTCCATCCTTTAGGTCTTTGAATAACCTGTTCTCTTCCCTGCCTTGACCTTTGATTAACTCCTCATCATCATCTTTGGTCCCATTTCAGCTGTTACTGCCTGCTAGAAGCTTTCCAGCATCTCCTACCAACTGTACCTAACTGGTGACCTGCGACCCACAAGCTGCCGCGATGACTAGGTGTGAATGCAGCTGTCTGCAAAAGAGTAAGCTTTTAAAACATGAACGTTTTTGTGTAATTGTGAGTATGATTTGTGTATGTTATGGGAGAGGGGTGCACTTACACATATGTCTACGAAGACCAGAAGTTGATGTTTGAGTCATTTCTCCCTCCCTCCGTCCCTCCCTCCGTCCCTCCCTCCGTCCCTCCCTCCCTCCCTCCGTCCCTCCGTCCCTCCCCCCTCTCTCCCTTCCTCTCTGTCTCTTCCTCTCTGTTTCCCTCTCTCTCTCTCTCTCTCTCTTCTTCTCTCTCTCTTCTTCTCTCTCTCTCCCTCTGCCTCTTTCTCTCTCTCTCTGTGTGTGTGTGTGTGTGTAGGAGTGTGTATGTGTGTCCCTGTCCACTTTGGTTTTTTAGAACAAGGAGCCGCTGGAATCGACTCATCACCTCTGGAGCTAAGGCCATGGATGCACACGGCCACACCCAGCTTTACTGATGGGTGTTAGGGATCAAACTCAGGTCCCCATGCTTGCACAGTCAGCTCTTGACTCACTGGCCCTGCACATTTTTTTCCCTAACTCAATTGCACAATACTCAAACAGGAATTTTGCAGATGACAATATTGAGCCATGATGTCAGCAGGTTGCTCCCCCACCGTGGGAATGCTGGGAAGCCTGTGAGTGACTTTTCCAGCATCCTATGTCTTTTCTCCCTGATTCTCATCACCCTTGCATATAATCCTATACTCAGCCTCTGTGTTCTTCCAGGCAATGACCTAGGAGAGCAGGGACTGGCTTCTATTTCCCCCGGGCTCCTGGCTGGAATCATGAATCAGTAACTCATCACTACTGAGAAAGCAGTTCCCAGACTCCCCGTGGTTCCTGTTGCTGCGGTAAAACACCATCACCAAAAGCAGCTAAGGGGAGAAAGGGTTCAGTGTGCCTTGTGGCTCCAGACAGACGGGTCCGGCATGGAGGGCAGGCAAGGCATGGAGGGTGTGATGGCAGGAGTAGGAAGCTGAGAGGGCGCATCTTTCACCACAGACTTGAAGGGTAAAGAGCGAACTGGGAGTGTGATACGGTAGTAAACTCAAAGCCCACCTCTAATGATGTGCTTCCTCCACCAAGGCCACATGAGGTTCCATAAACGTCCCCAACAGCACCAGCAACTGGGGACCAAGTGCTTGAATACCTGAGCCTTCTTTAAACTTTGAAGAAGAACCTAACATTTGAAAGTGGATCTGGAGGTCCCGGAAATGTGGTTCAATTGGTAGAATGCTTGTCTAACGTACACGAGACTCTGGGTGCCATCCTCAGCCCTGCAGAAGTAGGACATGGTGGTACGACCTGTCGTCCCAGAGCCTGGGTGGTGGAGGCAGGAGGATCAGAAGTTCAAGTTCATCCTCAAATGCAGATCAAATTTGACATCAACCAAGGGGCCATGAGACCTTGATTCACAAAGCAAGGAAACAGAAACTTCTCTAAAAGGCCTGAAAGATGAAAGCAGGAAAGAAGGATCACAAATTCCGCAAACACCGTGACTTGGGAAGGAGACGGGAACCTGTTCTGAGTTTGGCCATCTAGAAACCTGCTGTGCTCAAACACATCCGCAGCCGTTCTAGGAAGTCTCATCCTCTTGACCCAAGCAAGTTTGTAGATACCAGCTCCAACCCACACCTTTAGAGAAGGACTTTCGGGTATCTTTGGCCAATACTGACCTCCAGAGATTCCAGAGGTAGTGCCCTGTCTCCCAGAGACTCACGAAGAACTTCTAACGCATCAATATTTACATAGACCGGAACTTTCTGGGCTGGGAGTGGGATCTGTTGCCTGGTGTAGGAACAACAGAGCCTGGGGATGGGGTGGGGTGGGACATCAGGTCAGTCCCCAGTGTGGTCCCAGGACCTCTCTCTCTCTTTACACACACACACACACACACACACACACACACACACACACACACACTGGAAGAGTCAGAGCTGGTCTCACACCTACAAGCTCTTGTGGACACTTCTTCTCCTGAGGTTGATGCCACATGGCTACCTTCCTGGGCATGTGTACATCAGTGACATTGGTCTCCACTTCAATCAAGGTGCAAGATGCTTCCCCTCCTTGTATCACGAGGGCCTGTGTGTGCGTGTGTGCGAGTGTGTCTCTGCCTCCCCAGTGCTGGGATTACAAGTGTGTGCCACCATGCCCAGCTTTTGGCATGGGTGCTGGGGCTCGAACTCAGGTCCTTGGGTTTTTGTAACCCCACGTTACATACTGAGTCATCTCGCTCCAGCTTCTTGCTCCCATTTTGCTAATGAGAGAGACCTAAGGTTCGGGGATGTCTACAGTGAGAGAGGTTTCAGGATTATTTTTCTTCAAGGTGCATGGCTTATTGATTGGGTTTATCGAGAGGTCTGACCACCAGGACACATGGACTGAGAAGTAACAGGAATTTAGCGTGAACTTAGGTTTCACCAGCTCTGTTAAATAATATCAGGCCACAGACAAAGCAGCTGTACCTGTCTCCTGTTCTTCCTGCGCCCTCTCTTCTGTCTCCATCACTTTCTTCCTTCTCACCTCAATTTACTAGGGTTTTCCATTATGTCAGATGCTCAGGCGGAGAAAAATGCATGCCAGCATCCTTTCTCCATCTCCTGACACTATCTTGAAGGAAAATCAAACACAAAAACAGATATTAAAAAAAAAATAGATGTTCGTGGAAATCACTGAGAGGTGACTAAGACACCCATAAGAACCACTTAACTTTGGACATAAACCAGGTCCCGTCCTTGAACAAGGAAGAGCTGAAGAAAGGCATTGCCCGAGTAAAGCCATGGAGAAGGGAAAGGTTTGCAGGCTGAGGCTATGACGGAGCTGCTGGGGTTCTAGGGTGTCAGGGCTGGAGAGAATTCTTACTGGCTATGAACGTCATGTTTGCATGGCCAGATTTAATTGCACAGATCCTGGGGAAACACGGCAGATATTTAAGAGAGGAGAAGGCAGGGTGGCGTGATGATACCGGTGCCTTTGGAAGATCAGGGCGGATCTGTACAAGACGGATGCAGTGGCAGCGGGGAGATGAAGCTGAAGGAACCGAACCAACGGTTGCCTGGGTCATTCCAGATGACTTTTCCTCCATCCCCATTAGAATATCTAGCGCCTCTGATAAGCATGAGAGGGGCTCATTTCACTCCGTGTTAGCACCTGGCCTGTGACCTAGAGAGGTCAGGGCTGAGAACGGCCACAGAATGGACTTCTGGGTGATTCGGACCACAGACAGCTACTTCCAAGGCTCTTTGTCATCATCCCTGGGTTGATGTCTTCACGTTTTATCTTATAACCTGTCCTTCCTACAAGCTCAGCAAGCTTAGCATCCACAGGGGGATCTGTCCCTTTTTCCCACTCACTGGATAATCCCACAGCTGGCCTGTCCCCAAGATCCTGGAAAGGAGAGCGAGGGTCTGGCAAAGATTTCTCTCTCCCTGACTGAAATAAAAGACAATTTGCCCGATGCTTTCCGTTCTGAGTTCACCAGCCACCCTCTGCAGCAAAGCCCCGGTTTCCATTAATACTATTACTTGGGATGACATTTCCCCTGACTGTCGTCTCTTGTTTTTCCTCCTCCTTAATTCCCTAATTTGTCCTAATATGCCCATTCCCTGTGCATCAATTCATCCGTGAAGCCGCCCCATTTCCAGGTCCCTCCGTCCTCATCAGCCAAGTCCCCGTCTCCCACAGAAATTAGTGGGAGGTGGTTGCTAGCCCGCAGGGGAGGAAATAGAATTAGGGGACGTATTAATTGGGACATCAAGTCGGATTTCGTTCCAGGCACTTCCTTCCGCTAACCACTTTGAAGCTTCCCCTCCGTGGCTCTGTTTCTCATTAAAGGGAACTCTTAATGGTGAGTGGTGTTTACGCACGGTGCAAATATGTCATGCCCCGGCTGTTGGCCAGGCAGGGCGGCTGACGGGTGAGGCCAAGGCAGGGGTGGGGGGCAAGAGGGCTCAGCCTGGCAGAGCTTGGAGGTAACACCGAGAAAGGGCATGGGGTATGGATAGACTAAAATGAGTGCTGGGCTGTGGTAGGGCTCCACCCACCCTGTTCACTTGGAAGTCACCCCGCTGTGCAGTTGTCATGATCGACAAGTTCCTTCACAAGCAGACAAACATTATTCTCTTGTCCTTTTTCAACCTCTGTGTGTGTGTGTGCATGTGTGTGTGCATGTGCATGACTGTACATGCTTTTTCCAAACATCCCTGAACTTGACGGCCAGAAAAAAACAGGTATCTTGGTCGATATCTTGCTAACCGGATGAAACCAGTGTTCCGCCAGACACAGAAAAAAAAAGTCAGCATTACCCTCCTTCTTGCCTTCATTCAGGGCTATCCCCTCTCTCCATGAGCACCTAACCGCGGGTCCTGTCCGTCTACCACACTTTGCCACGGTCTTCTCATTCTCAAGGCCAGATAGTTAATGACTGTGGTATTCCCCCTCAAGGGTGGCTTTGCCAGCTCCCGGTCAAGGCCATGCGGGCTGGTTTGTGGAAGGAAGGCAATTCGTTTGTCCAGCAAGGCAGCCAAAACCGCCAGCCACCCTTGCTGAGGAGAAGAGAGGTAGAGAAGGAACCACCTCTGGGTTTCCCAGGCTCCACAGAGCACTTGTTCAAAGCAAACCCTGGGAGATTCTAATCCCAGCTGCGGGGTCCACTGTGGGTGGGCTGCTTTCTTGCACACAGGACAAGGGACTCCCAGGAAAGAAGCCTTCCTTGTGTCTAGCAGGAGGAAATCGGGTCCTGAGGATGCCCAGCCAATGCAAATACCACAGCCAGCCGGGGCGAGCCATCAGTCCCCAGGAGCGACTAGGAGCTGATGCAGCCAAGCCAAGGAGCTCAACTGAGCACTGAATGGCTAAGCCGGCTGTTTCCCACACCGCAGAGAGGAGCTGGGGTGGTTTCGTTTTTATCTTCCCTTCCTCCTCCTCCATCATCATCGTCACTGTCATCGTCATCATCATTCCTAGAGATAAAGAAGTCAGTGGAGGCTTGAATAGAGCCTCTGAGAGGCCCAGGCTTTGTCCTTGTGTGGACTGATGCAGGAGGCTTGAAGGAGCTCTTATCTGGTCACACGTGTTATGGTGGTATTTTAATTTCACTTTTGTTGCTATGAAAAAAATCCCCTCCACACAAGCAACTTAAAGGCTGCTAGATCATGTTTAAGCTGGTTCTCCGTACCTCAGTGAACACAATTAAGCAAATCCCCATAGATTTCCAACAGGCCAGCCTGATATGAACAGTCGCTCATTGAGGCTCTCTTCCCAGTTGAGTCTGGAATGCCTTAAGTCAACTGTTAAAATCGATAATCACAAATGGATTGGAAAATAACGGTATAAGCCAATTCATTCCTCCTCTTCCCCTTCTTCCTTCTCTTCCCACCTCCCCTGCTCCCCCTCCTCTTCTCCCTCCTACTCTTCCCCCTCCTCTCCCTTTTCTCCCTCCTTCTCTCTCTTCCTCTTCTCTTTCCCGTCCACTTCCCCTCCTCCTCCCTCCTACTCTTCTCCCTCTCCCCCTCCTCATCCACTTCCCCTCCACCTTCTCTTCCTCTCTCTTCATCCTCTCTCCCACCCCACCCCCAGTAGAGCATCTTCTCCTTCCTTCACCATCTCCTCACTGAGGTGAAGCCATGTCTACTAGTCACAACAGGGGATATTCCCATCCATGCACTGTGGACAGAGAAAATCTGCTTCACCCTCTCTTTCTTCACAGAAAAGTGGTTTTGATTTGCCTGCAAGGTCGAGATGCCATTCTTGATCAGACAGGTGAGACAAGGGTTGCAGAGACCCTTGAATGGTACAGGCAGTGACAGCTGAAGGTGCCTGCAGATCCCAAGGGCTTTCTGGTCTCCGTTATTCCAGCATGAGAAATTCATTCATTCATTCACATTACCCATGTGGTTATGGAGTGATCTTCATCACTTTCTCTTTCATTTATTTTCCAAACTTACTTATCTATCTATTCAACAAATAAAACCATTGTGCATGCAAGAATGCAAGACATGCTAGGAAAGAGGTAATTGTTTATACCTTCCTTCTATAAAAGCAATCCTGAGGGACAGCTCTGTGATCAAGGTCACAGGCTGCTATACAGAGGACCTGGGTTTAGTTCCCAGCACCCTGATGGGATGGCATACAGTGGCCTGCAGCTCCAGCTCGGGGGACCTGATGCCCTCTTCTGGTCTCTGTGCGCACTACACTCATGTGTGCATACACATAATTTCCCCTTCACTTTAGGATCTGTCCCCAAACTACTAAAGTTAACTTTCGTATACCTCAGTCTCAAATGACTCAGCCAGGACAAGAGCAAGCGTGGCCACTGGGTCTCCTCAGGAAAGCCAACGGGGAGGATTTGGGACTGTCACATGACAGGATCCACTGAGAGCTGGAAGAGTCTCTTCCTCCTCAGCAGGTGGGGAATGTTGAGCCAAGCATGTCTATCAGACTAGCAACAAGACCGTTACTCATGGAGAAGGCAAGAACGGCTGGCTCTGTAGGTCACAGCAGCTCACATGTGTGCCACAGCTCTGTGTATGATCCCAGTGGAAATGGGTTAGGGGTCAAAGCAGAATTACTTCAATAGCCTCCTCTGGCCCTAACCTCCTTGTGTCTTAAATGCCCAAAGACCTGTCATGGAAGAAAACCAGTGTGACTTCTTCCCTTCAGCAGGTGCAACTCAGAGATAAAGCTTAGACAAATCCTGATGTTCTGTGCAAACAGACCCAATGCCCAGAAAGATGTGCAGATTCATTTTACATACACAGTTGATGGGACACACCTTCCAGAACCTACGATTGGCCCACAGACTCCAGATGGCAGTTCATCCAGCAAGCATCACTGAGTGTCTCCATGCAAACACCCTGTCCACCACAGTGTATGTCACTGGAGGGACCACAGAAGCAGGACTCCACCGTTGGGATTCCAGGTCCATAAACATGCTTTCTGCTAACACATACAAAGGAAACCTGCAGATGATGGTGCATCCAGAAACTGCATAATAATAGGGAAAAGTTCCATAGAATGATGGGATTGTCAGCTGTGCTGCTGGGAAAAGGGAGAAGGAGGGAGGGAAAGAGAGAGAGAGAAGCTGGGCGGTGGTGGCGCACGCCTTTAATCCCAGCATTCGAGAGGCAGAGGCAGGCGGATCTCTGTGAGTTCGAGACCAGCCTGGTCTGCAATGGGAGTTCCAGGACAGGCTCCAAAACCACAGAGAAACCCTGTCTCGAAAAACCAGAGAGAGAGAGAGAGAGAGAGAGAGAGAGAGAGAGAGAGAGAGAGAGAGAGCAGGCCAGAATTTCCCCCATAGACCTAAAGTCATGGCAAACATACAGTGAGAGTTAGCCAACAGAGCAGCAGGCTCAATACGACTGCTTTGTTGCTCTCTCTCTCTCTCTCTCTCTCTCTCTCTCTCTCTCTCTCTGTGTGTGTGTGTGTGTGTGTCCTCTGTGTGTGTCTGTCTCTTTGTCTTTCGCTCTCTGTCTCTATGTGTGTCTCCCTCTGTGTGTCTCTGTCTCATCTGTGTGTGTTGTCTTCTCTCTCTCTCTCTCTTCCTCTCTCTCTCTCTCTCTCTCTCACTCTCTCTCTCTCTCTCTCTCTCTCTCTCTCTCTCTCTCTCATGTGTGTATGTGCATGTGTGTGCATGTTCATGTATGGGTGGATGTGTACATGTGCATATGGGAGCCAGGTATCACATTCATCCTCAGACACTATTGACCTTGGTTTTTGTTTCTTTGCTTGACAGACCCTGAGGCTGGCCTGGAACTTGCAGATTGAGCTAGCCTGGCCAGCAGGGAGTACCAGAGATCACCTGCCTCTGCCTCCGCAGCACTAGGATTATAAGCAAGTGCTGCCATGCTCAGCTTTCTCCATGGGTGCTGGGTCTTTTTGCCTGCAAGACCATCTCCCAGTCCCTCCTGTGACCCTTCTCTCCTTTTGCCTCTCATCACCAAATGTCACTCTCCTTTTTGGGGATCCCTATATGTCCAAGAAAAATCTCCTAAACTCTGAACTCCAGAGACCCCAATGGAGGCCACAGCTTCACATCCACAGGATGGAGACAGAAGTGCAGGGTCAGTAGCCACAGTTGAGTGTGTTTATTGGAAACCCTAGCTGTGGTTGTAATTTCTTGCTTAGAGTCCAACTTCACACAGCATGCGGGCCAAGTGGGCAGGAATTACATTTGCCTCATTGGCTGAAGGGCCTCCAGAACCATTCGTTCCATGCCTGGCACGTGGTGGATACTCAGTAACTATTTGCTGAACAAATGGACTCCTATACGTTTGCCTGGTTGAATTCTCCCAGCAAGATCCCATATTATCGGGGCCCCATTTTTTTTCTACTCATAAAATGACTCAACCTCCCTCATCTGGTAGTCATTAATAGCTCCATTTATAGGTCAGAGGAGTGAGGCTATGCGAGGCTAAAGCCCTTTCGAGGGGACAGAATGCCAAAAAGAAAAGTGCAGGAGTTTGCAGGAGCCCCAGCACACTCCGTCCCTAGGATCCTGCCTGCCTGGGAGAAGCTTGCCAAGTCAATTTAAATCAGCATAAAGAAAGAGCTGGCTGGTGTCAAAGAGTGTTTCAGAATGCTACACTGTTGCTCCCTGGGAGCCCTTTCTCTCTATTTGATCTCTAGGAAGAGCTGCCCGAACGTAGGGGTCTCTGCTTGCACTGTACACAGGCGAAGCAGTCAAATGCTCAGCTTTGGAATCAGATTGACAAGGGTTCAAAGCCAGATTCTACTGTCAGCTGCCCTCCATTCCTCTGACTTAATGTCTCTTAACCGCAGCCTGTGACTCTTCCACAATGGAGTCTTCCCTGGCAAGTGAAGCTGCCTTTGGAATCTGGGGACTCATGATTCTTCAATAGAAAAGAACCGTGTAGGGTTGGGAAGACTTCACCCATGCTTCCTGTGTGAGCATGAGGACCCACATTTGCTCTCCGGCCCCGTGTCTCTGGGACATCAGGTTCCAAACTCAATCTCTCTCTTTTTTCTTTTTTAAAAAAGATAAGTATTTGGTTTATTTTATCTTTAATTATGTTCATGTGTGTGTCTGCGAGAGGATATATATATATATATATATATATATATATATATATATGTATGTATATATACTTGAAAATGGTGCCTGTGGAGGCCAGAAGAAGATTCCAGATCTCCTGGAGCTGGTGTGACAGGAGGTTTGAGTCACCTGATGTGAGTGCTGGAAATGAACCCACATCCTCTAGAAGAGCAGTCAGTACTCTTAACCACTGAGCCGTCTCCCCAGTCCTCTCAAACCCACCTCTTAAAGTACTGATAAATGTGCTATATTCATCTCACTGTTTGGGCGGATCAAGAGCAGCTCAGCTGGGTAGCTCTGACTCAGAGTCCTTCATGAGATGGGTTTTGGTGCAGACAAGAGCTGCAGTCTCAGACAGAAGCTTGCCTCAGGTCTGGAGATCTGCAGGCGCATGCTGACTGTTAGCAGAAAGCCACATTCCTCACCCCCCATGGGCCCCTTCATATACTGTTTGGGCACCTTCATGAATGACCACACAAGTAAATCAAGTCAAAGGAGTGGTATGGAGGCTTTTGGGATCTAACTCTAAAGTCACAGATGATTGTTCCCTTTGCACAATATAATGGTCACACATGCCCACTATGGGCTAGTGTGGAAAGGTTACACAAGAGAGTAAACATGGGGAGGTAAACCCATGAGTCTCTGAGTATCCTGGAGAAGCAGGCATGTCACCCCATAGTGTCTTAACAGCTAGCCTCCTGCTTGGTGTGCGTGGGCAACCAAGAAATTCCAAGTGTCCATCTTTAGAGCCTGAAGTCAGAAGACACAGCCCGAGACAAGTCATGTGACCTCAGTACAGCCAATTGAATACCACCCCCTGTCAAGGCTGTACATCCTTAGTGAATTAGCAAATGGTGTTGGCAAATGTCACAGCCGAGCATAGCAGGGCACACCTTCATCCCGGAGGTCAGGAGATGAAGGTTCAATGATTGTGAGTTCAAGGCCAGCCTGGATTGCGTAGCTTCCCGTGGCAGAGCAGCCCTGGCCTGAGGCTTTCCTCCTGCTCTCCTGCCCCCTTATAGAGAGAGCATTCGTGATTAATTTCCTCCATTTAAACCTGGTTTTCAAACCTTTCTGACAATTTGGGCCTTTCCAGGCGATGCATTGAATAAATTAAGTTTTACTTAAGCCGATCTGAGTTGGCTTGTGCTTCTATAAGCCACATTGCCTGACCAAGACCCTGGTTGTTTTTCCACACTTTCTAAAATAAATGTATGTTTCTCTTAGGCTTGGGTGGGAGGGCAGGGTAGGGAGAAAAGTCCTTTTGAAAACACTCCAGGGCTCTGGCCCAACTAAAGCCCTTCTTGAGGGCCGCCTTTCTTCTTGCCTGAAAAGCAGAGTTCTCACCTCATTTGGGTACAGACATACACAAATCCAGCAAGTTAAAAGGAGGAGGAAGGTGTGAGACCTGTGGAGGTTTGGCTGTGAGTCAAGTCACCATCCTGTCCCTGACACGTGATACCATGCTTTAGCACTGGCAAAACCCTGCTCTTACCACTGGCTACAGATAGAATGTGAGATGCTAAGATCTGGAGCCAATCTCTCCAGCGTCTCCCTCATCTTTACACCCCCAGGATGCTGTTAGGACCCAAGCCAGAAGAACCGCTGAAGGGAGCAACAAAAACCACAGATGCTGAAAAATGTGGGGATATTTTGTTTGCGTTCTAATAAAGCTCGCCTGAAGATCAGACTGCAGATCCAAGCCACTAGTTAGCCATGGAGACCCAGGCAGTGGCGGCACACACCTTTAATCCCCCAGCACTCAGGAGACAGAGACACTTGGATCTCTGTGAGTTCAAGGCCAGCCTGGGCTACACTAGATTGATCCAGTCTCAAAGAGAAAAAGTCAGGCAGTAGTGCTTCACACCTTTAATCCCAGTACTTGGGAGTCACACACCTTCAATCCTAGCTCGAGGGAGTGGAGTTGGAGACAGGAAGGGATATGGCAGGGCAGAGAGAAGTATATAAAGCGGAGGAGACGGGAACTCAGCCCATTCAGTCCTAGGATCCGTGGAGACAGGATCTTGCTCACTTTGTTCTGAGGATTCAGTAGAGGTAAAAGGTCTCTCTTTTGGTTGACTGCTTTGTTTCTCTGATCTTTCAGCTCCCCCCCCCATATCTGACTCCAGGTTTTTATTATTAAGACCAATTAGAATTCACGCAACAAAGAGTTAAACACGGTTTCATCCACAGTTGTTATAAGAAAATCCAATTACATGCTTTGGGGTGAAGAGGCGGGGTCGATGGAAAGAGCTGGAACACATCTGGAGGGGTGATTCAGTGCATGTCCTTGCATCTCAGACATGAGCCCGGAGTTTGGAGCCTCAGCTCCTATGTAAAAAATCAAGTGTGGCTTGCCCGTGCTTGTAACCAGTGCTGTGAGGGGCCAAGATGGAACTCGTGGCTACCAGCCTATCGCCAGGCTCAGTAAGAGGCCTTGTCTGTTGGGAGTAAGGTGGAGGAGGACAGAGCAGTATACCCGATGTCCTCTAGCCTCCATGGTCCACCAGCACATGGACCTGCACACCTGTGTACATACACCACACATGTAGAAAATGATAAAGATGGAGGTGGAGCAATTAGGGCCCCATCTCATAGAGTGAGCTTTTGTTCCAGAGTGAAAAGGGAGGCAAACTGGATCCACACTCAGTGCATTAACCAACACACACACACACACACACACGCACACACACACACTGGCACCCAATGGCTTAAAATCCATTGGCTTCCATGCAGCGTGCCTGTTCAGCACAGCCAGCCACTCCGTGTGCCTTCTCAAACACAGGCAGGGTTCTTCCAAAGTGGAGAAGAACAGTGACCTGCCAGCTGGCAGAGAGATGACGTAGGGGTCTTTAGTAAAGTGTCATCCTGAGAGAGGCTCTGCAAGGCTACCCTCAGCTCCATGCTCCCTGTGGGGACTCCTCGGCAGGAGCAGCCTCCTTGTAAAGGCTTCTTGTTCTGGGTCGTTCTCAAATTTGCCCTCAGAGAGAGCAGGCTCAGAGAAGTCGGAATGGGCACTGAGGACCACCCAACCTCTGCCCGCTGCCTGCTAATTCAGAGTTGGTTCTTGTGTGTGTGTGTGTGCGCGTGCGTGTGTGTGTGCTCATGTGTGTGGAGGTGCACAAGCAGGGGAGCATGTGTATGTGACGCAGAGGCTAAAGGACTTTGACTACCCTACTTCAAACACTGTCCACCTTGTTTTATTTGAGACGGGGTCTCTCAATGGCCTGGAACTCACTGGCTGGATAGCAAGTCCCAGGATTTTTCAGTCTCTCCATTCGCAACGCAGGACTTGTAAGCACATGCATGCCACTGTGTCTAGCAATCTCACATGGGCCCTGGACATTGGGTTCAAGTCCTTGTGCTTCCTGGCGAAGCAAGCATTTTCTTGTGAGCTCACACCCCCCCCCCAGCCCCAATCTCCATCCTTTCTTTAGTGAGCTCACAATAGCCAAAAGCAGGTGACTTTGAACTTGACAAAAAGAGATATTGCTGATCACTGGCCTGACAGGCTACAAAATTTCAAATCAGGTTGAAGTTAAAAAAAAAAAAAATGGGGAGAGGGAGACACAAAAACAACCCAGAGCAACTAAAACTCATCATAATGTTCCAGATAAATTCACGATAAGCTGGAAATTGCTAAAAAGCCCAATACAGAGGAACCCAAGCTGCAGCTGGAAGGTGAGAATGCACTGGACTAAGAGTCTGTGTCACAAAGTTTATTATTTTATTAGTTTTAATCTCTGGGTAGATAAGCTAATAGCAATGGGATTTACTTTAAAGATCAACACCGACTCCGCCGTTTATTATTGGACAGTAATGTGTGTCCTGCAAAGGGATATTAAATCTCATGGAACAATGTGACCGAAAGACATAAAGGCCCTTTCTGTCCCGCACCCTGGGTTTTCCTCATCGGCTCACATCTCTGGCATCTTGTCTGGAGTCTGAGGGCTCTTGGGAGTCTTGGGAATGCCTCAGTCACAGTCTGGGTCCTATGGGCAGAGGATGGAACTGTGGGTCACCTTTCTCAGAATCCTGTTAACCAAAAGCAGAGAACGCATCATCCTCTGGGTGGTGGAGGCTGGGTGGGAAAGATGAGACGGTCCAGCCTCGGGGAAATTAGTTGAAGTAAAAGAACGAACACATGAAGATTCTCAGGGGCGGGCCTGGCCAGCCCTGAATGCCAGGGGTCCACAGAAACGGTCAGAGTAGCAGATGTCTGAGACCCTGCAGTCACGATGTCTGGGTCAAAAGTCCTGTTCTGGAATTCTCATAGTTTCAAATGTCTCCCCGACAAGATACTTAATTACACGGTCGGAGGCAGAAGTGGCTTCATTTACAGCAGCAAAACAGGCAGACACCACCAGATTATGGTGGGCTCCCCCATCTCGGGTCACGGTGTGGGCCAGTGCCTCCTGACACCAAGCGTCCGGGCCAGGGCATCACCTGTGCTGCTCCTGTAAACAGGATATGCCATGACGTTTAAGTGACAAATCCAAATTGATGAGCATCCTGCAAAGCAACTGGCCTAAATGCTTCAGGACGGTCACTGTAGCAACAGACGAAAGATCCGGTACCCTTCCAGAAGGAGGGAAGCTTCAGTGACCGGTGACATGCCACACCGTTTTATTCTGTTTTTTATTGTTACATCTTTACTTCACGTATGTGTGTGCACATGTATGTATTAGAATGTGGCCTGAGTTTGATCCCTGGGACCCCATAGTGAAAAAAGAGAACCCCCCACAAGTTGTCCTCTGACCTCTGCACACATGCCATGGAACACACATACATGTGTACACATACTACACAGACAGAAACGACTTGTAAAGAAAAATTTTTAAGTAATTCTCTGCTCTGTCACCCTGGGATTCTGAACGACTTCTCAGAACCTCGTCCGGCTCCGCCCCAGTTGGGATTTTTTTGCGACAGTGTACAGGACACTTTCTTGCAAAGGACAGATCGTCGAAAAGGAAAATCATTAAGTATTGTGTAGTCCTCTCCAGTGTGGGGTGACAGACTGCAGCACCAAGAGCTGGCCCGTCCATGGCACATGCTTCCAAGTAATAAAAATCAGTATTTTTACATTTGGCCCTGGACATTCCTTCCAACAAGCTGCGTCAAATTGGAGAGATCAGATCTGAGAATCCTCTTAGAACTGGCTTTCCCTTTCAAGACTGTGGTGGGAATTGAGTGAGATCATCTCCCTGTAGGATTTAGGGCTGTCCCAGCACACAGTAGGGTCTCTGTCACTGCTCTGTCACCTGTCAATCACCAATGAGCATCATGCCTAGAGAAGAGACCGCTGCTGTCCACACACATGTGACGTCAGACTTTTGCCAGTTGGCCGAGCTCGGTTCATTCTAGAAGGTCAAATTGGCTCAGGGAATGATGGTCTAACCAACCTCATGGTAGCCCCCTCTGACCTCATGGGTTTCAGACCGGGTGGCTGCCAGAGCTCTGAATGCATGGGTCTTAAATCCCTGCACCTGGCAGAGGGTCTGTTGTGAACAGGAGTGAGAGCCCTTGTCGCCGGGGAAGGGAAATTGGTGTGAAATTAACAAGGTCATGATCCAGTTCTTTGGAACCTGGGCTCCCAATTTTCTGCCCTAATGAGAAATCCCTGGAGCTTTTCCCCCACTCTTTCCCTATCCACATCATTTCTTTCTAACTGAAAACCATGGACTCGCTCACATCATCCAAACCCTGATTTCTTTAGTTCCTGTATTTCAAACTGAAGGAAGAAACAGAAGAAGGAAGGAGGGAGGGAAGGAGGGAGGGAGGGAGGGAAGGAGGGAATGGAGGGAAGAAGGAAGGAAGGAAGGAAGGAAGGAAGGAAGGAAGGGAAGAAGGGAGGGAGGGAGGAGGGAGGGAGGAAGGAAGGAAGGAAGGAAGGAAGGAAGGAAGGGAAGAAGGGAGGGAGGGAGGGAGGAAGGAAGGAAGGAAGGAAGGAAGAAGGGAAGGAGGGAGGTAGCGAAGGAAGGAAGGGAAGGAGGGAGGGAGGGAGAAAGGAAGGAGGGAGGGAGGAAGGAAGGAAGGAAGGGAAGGAGGGAGGGAGGGAAGAAGGAAGGAAGGAGGAAGGGAGGGAGGGAGGAAGGGAGGGAGGGAAGGAAGAAGGAAGGAAGGAGGGAGGGAGGGAGAAAGGGAGGGAGGGAGGTAAGAAGGAAGGAAGGAAGGAAGGAGGGAGGGAGGAAAGGAAGAAGGAAGAAGGAAAGAAGGAGGGAGGGAGCGAGGGAAAGAAGGAAGAAGGAAGGAAGGAAGGAGGGAGGGAGGAAAGGAAGAAGGAAGAAGGAAAGAAGGAGGGAGGGAGCGAGGGAAAGAAGGAAGAAGGAAGGAAAGAAGGAAGGAAGGAAGGGAAGGAAGGAGGGAGGGAGGAAAGGAAGAAGGAAAGAAGGAGGGAGGGAGCAAGGGAAAGAAGGAAGAAGGAAGGAAGGAAGGAAGGAAGGAAGGAAGGAAGGAAGGAAGGAAGGAAGGAAGGAAGGAAGGAAGGAAGGAAGGAAGGACGGACATCTAAGAAGAAGTGGCAGTCACTCCTGGGCCACCCAGAGAGAGACATTCCAAGGTCTTAAGGATTGCTCTTGGGCCGTTAAGGGTTAATATTCAAGGGGCACAGCTGAGGATGGGCCCCTTCTTGGGAGCTGAGACTTCTGCAGGAGCTGAGAACCCTTATCAGAGGACACCAGAGATAATCCCACCTAGAGACCACCCCCATGACATGGGCCAGGTGAGCTGCAATCCTGCATAACCACGCCTGTACCTTCTGTTCCTTCGTCACCCAGCTGAACCCTTTTGCTTCCGCAGACTCTGTCTCTTCAGAAATACGGTCTCCCCATAAGGCCCCAGGTTGATCCCCTCCTACCTCTAGATACTCCTTGCCCTCTGTGACAAAAGTCATGGCTTCTGGATATGTGGTGTGGGCCACGTCCTTTGCCCACTAGGAACAGAAAGGACTTCACCGAAGTCACAGCCAGAGAACCCCAAGGTGTCACCTAGCCATTGAGTGTGGACATTTCTTCACTTTCCTGACATGTTCCTAAGGATGGTGGCTACCTTCAAAAGCTGGGAAGAGACTCTGATGGAGGTCTCCCACGGGGATAACACACGGGACCGCTGAGCATGGCGCGTATGTGAGATTGGTGCCAATAACCTCCATCCTTTCCTCGCAGTCAAATGAGAGGCACCCCCTTCCCGGGCCCTTGTGATTGGGTAGAGTCATGTGACTAGTCCTGCCCAGTAGACCGTGAACAGAAGTTCCATGGTCAAAGCCAAGTCAAATTTAACAGTGAATGTGCAATCTCTGGGAATTTTCTTGGTTCTGTTGTGAATACTGACAATGTACGAGGTGCCAGCTTTCTCCAGTCTAGGCCCCCAACAAATAGAATCCCCCTGAGACACGTGACAGGCAGTGTATATACTTCGACTCTTGATTGTCCCCATGGGGACGTACTGTTAGGTTAACATACTCTAGCATATATCCTATCTGGTATGTAATAAATGACAAATAATCTGATTAGCTGGGAGCTAGATACTTCTAATTACATTAAAGTTACTTTGATTGCATCGATGTTAGTTACAAGCTCTCATACCCAAGGTCAGCTCTGGCTTTATCAAAGGATAGGAGAGGTTCCCCCGAGGAATCGGAGCTAGTACCAAATTCCTTCCCCTGTTGCAGTGACTAAGAGTTGAGATGCTGTCGTTCTGCTTGCCTGCCAACTTTATTTGACGGCGGTACAATCCGAATCAGTGATTCTCAAATTTCCTAATGCTGCGACTTTTTAATGCAGTTCCTCAAGTTGTGGTGACCCTCAGCCATAAAATTATTTTCGTGGCTACTTTATAACTTTGCTACCCTTATGAATCAGAACGTAAATGTCTTTGTTTTCCGACGGTCTTAGGTGACCCCCGTGAAAGGGTCATTCGACCCCCACCCCACCCCAAAAGGGGTCGAGACTCACAGGCCGAGAACCACTGGTCTAAATCATGGTGATGGGCAATTTTGACTGTCAATTTGATTGACTTGAAAGGCACCTAGGAGACCAGCAAGGTGTGCCTCTGGGCATCCGCGAGGGGCTTCCAAGGAGCAATTATTAGTGAGGGGAGAAGGGGTAAGAGAGGGCTGGCCTAAATGTGGCCACAGTCAGGGTGCAGGAAGGAAGTTACAGGGCAACCCCCACTACTCTTCTCTTCTCCTCTCCTTTCTCCCCTCCCCCACCTCCACTCTCTAGTCCTGGCCTGTGTGATGAGAGCTACTCTCTCTCCACTATACCCTCCCACCTATGGTGGACAGAACCCTGAAATCATGACCCAGTTCCACGATTCTTCCCTAAAGGCTGTGGACACCCCATCTTCAGCTGCACTGCCTTCCTGACCAACCCGAGAACCCTGGCCCCGTTGTTCCAAATAGTCGCTGTGAAGGAGAGGAAGGTAGAGCTCAGAACTGGTTCTGGGGCCAGCTCTGCCACCCAGTCACCGGTGGCGTATATGGTGAGGTCCATGTCTGTCCCTCATAACTTCCGAGCAGAGGGAACAGAATTCCATGCCATATCTCTACTCCGAGGGGTTTTAAATGGGAGACGTAATAGATTATCCCGGACCACCCACAGTGGCCGTCTAGATGAGAGGGAGCTGAAAGTGCCCAGGCTTTCGGTATCCGTTGGTCATTTTTCCAAAGGTAAATTGCTTGTGAAGTGCAAGGTTTTGGGTTTCTTTTGACAAATCCAAATATCTGTCGACACTGGTCCCACATTTACACGTGGTGACAACTGGTAAGGGCTTAGCTACAGCTCTCTCTAATTGAGGCACACTTGCTCTGGCTCCCCTGCACCCCATCAGTCCCTATGGCCCCACACAGAGACGGAGTGCTAGCAGACTTTTATCACCCCGCACAACACTCACGAGCACCTTCCTCTTTCAGCTGAACTGGATGGATTTGGGCATTGCAACCCCGAACTAAGGAAACCTTTGGAGGCTTCCAGAGTCCCGATTCTCAGGGACCTTTTACAGCAGTTGCCTCTTGTCTTCATATCCATCTTCATCCAGAACTCAGGAGTCAAAAAACCTCCAGAAACCACACAGGCTACCCAATCAATGCTAAGCTTCCAATGTGCTTTCGGAGGGGGGGGGGTGATCTCCTTTGCCTGAGTCTCAGGATTCTTCTCTGGACACTTCTGTTCCCTCCTGCTTTAACGTCTGTGTTCCAGCTAATGGGTGGTCAGCTGATCAGACTTTGTGAGTCAGGACTTGCCAGCATCACTACCTCCTTTACCTCCTTTGGGTCAGTTTGGGCTTATTGTTTGTTGGTTGTTTGGTTGGTTTTGGTTTTTGGTGTTGTGTTTTTTGTTTTGTTTTGTTTTTTTCAAGATAGGGCTTCTGTGTGTAGCTTTGGAGCCTGTCCTGGCACTTACTCTGTAGACCAGGCTAGTCCTGAACTCACATAGATCCTGCCTCCGGCTCCAAAGTTCTGTACTATGGCTGGTTATGGTGGCGCATGCCGGTAGAATTTGCTGAAGGAGGTGGAAGCAGGAGGACAAGTTTGAGGCCAGCCTGGGCTACACATTTTTTTAACACATTAAAGGCACACACCTTTAATCCCAACACTCGGTAGGCAGAGATAGGCGGGTCTCTGTGAGTTCAAAGCCAGCCTGGTCTATAGTTGAGGGTTTTAGATTTACATCCGAGTCCTCAAGTGATTTGCTACCTGGAGCTGGCACTTTGCAAACACTTTGCACTATCCTAAAAGAAGTGCATCTACCTCTCAACAAGGGCACAGAGAAGGCACTGTCTTCAAAATGCAGCCAAATGCTCAGGGCCTTTTAAAGGGGCGGGGGAAACTGGAGGGAAGTCACTCCAATGTGTGCTGTCTTGGTTCATACTACACTGGGGTTAGGGCAGGACTGTGGTGTTATATGAAGAAAGTAAAGAGAGAAAAGGAGATAAATGAACAAAAAGAGGGAAGGAAGGATAGAGGGAGGGAGGTGGAGGGAGGGGAAGGAGGCAAAGGGAATGGAGAGAATGATGACAAGAAGGAAAGGGGAGGAAGAAATGGAAGGAGGGAGCGATGGACGATTCAGAGCTGTGCAGTTCTCTTTATTATCTACGTGGCTTGGGGTAGTAAGCTCCCCAGCATCCTGATTGCCTTCCCAGAAAAGCACAGCGGTCACAGCAGTGACTGCTAATGATGACAACACAGATTAGGTAACCGAAGAAATTCCAAGCAGCCTCTAGCAGAATCAACATGTATGAAGCCCCTGCACACAGAAAACTGTGAGAAAGAGCCTGGGAACTACGCATCTCTGAGTGGCGCCCAGAGCGATGAGGAAGGGAAAGACAATGTGCAGCTTCTTTTCCAGTGACAGACACACCACAGCAAGCCAGGCTTTGTGGCGGGTGCTCTTGCCACACCTCTATGGTGATCCTCTGGAGTTTGTGTTCCAAGGCCATCTAACTTGGTTGACACCCAGCAGCAGACACTGTGAGGTTTGCCTGAGTTTCTTCTGCTAGTAAATAGAAGACTTGGGTTCAAATCTATAGCTTGCTGGGGCTTGGTCCTAAGTCATTTAGTCTGAGCAGAAAGGAAAGTGAGGCAGAGATGGATGCTTCGTTGTCTACAACGGATGCCTTGCATTGCTCTGAGAAACCTGGTTTCTACGAAGGCAGATGGAGATTGATAATAGAGACTGTTACTGGGCCTCCTTCGCAGCTAACATGTCACATGACCCCAATCTGACCAATGATTATCATCCACCCACAAAAGACTCAAACTGCCTTCCTCTTGTCCTCCTTCCTCTATCTGGAATACTGTGTGTTCTGTTAGAGTATATGGATAAAGGGAATTTCTGGAATGTTCTAAAACAGTCAGGGAGAAACAAAAAAAAAGGGGGAAGCCTGTGTCTGTTGTGTCTGCCCGGGGTGGAAAACAATCTATTTTAGTTCAACTTAATAAAACCAAAGTGAATTCATGTCCTGTAGCTGTGTGTGTTGCCTTCCTTTAGGTAAGTTGTGGCTTAGCGGGAAGAAGACTTCAAATATATTTGGAGTAAGAAAGCTGTGAGCTCTGGATGATTGCCATTTAGCCAGTTTGGTGTTCCCAGAGAATATCCAGGGGCAAAAGAGAAGTCCCTAGGAGGGCAACTTTGATTAAGGTCTAAAATCATTGGCAAGCTGTGGGAAGCTGTGTGAGGCTTCTGTAACCGCCACATTGAGCACAGGGGACAATGGATAGACAGGAGAACCTCAGCTTCATCCCCCAAAGACAGCCCGCCCCATGCCTTTCCCACCCTACATGTTCTCTGGTCCCTTACCTCTGCCAAATCTTTGTTAATGAGACGTCACTCAGTGAGCACAGATTTTTCATGCCCTGTTGTAGTACTGGTGAGACAGGGACTTAACAGAGTGTGGTCACAGACTTGGGGGCAAAGCCAAAAGTCCTGCTTTTGTTTGTCTTGTGTTTGCTGATGGCTCTATATGGAGCTGTGCCTTCATTTAAAAAAAAATGTAACCATAAAAGTCCCACTGTCCCTGGCCCCCTCTCCGAAAAGATGGGACCATTCCAGACTGACTGTACTTGGGTCTCCCCTCAAAGCTTCCATTTATCCCCAGCTCCTGGCCTCTGACTTCATCAAGAAAGCCAGTATCATTCTCACCTTGGAGATCACTGGGTGTGTTCGGAACGGCCCACGTTCCTTCTCTATTCTTAAAGCCAAGAAAACCAAATCCAAATTCCTTATCTTCCTGGTCTCCAGGCATTAGCGGACGGAGCCCAGCTTACTGGGCTTGCTCCCAACTTCTGCTCATTTACTTCTCAAACCTGGCCCTCTCCTGTGAAGCCCGAGCCTGGGATGTCTCCTTGGAGATGAGCCTTGCACAAAGACCGAGCCCACATGCTCTCCCCAATCCTTAGTCCCAGGATGGACCCCACCTTGGCATCCCAGAGGAAGCCTGAGCTCCCGACAAGGACATGGCAACTCTCACCCCCACTCCACTCCCCCCCCCCCGGCTGCTCATCTCGCATCCTGGCCAGCTCCCAGCCTATAATTCTTTCCAAACTCGCCTGTATAAAATAATCATGTACATGAAGTAAAACAGGGGTCTCATATACACACTTAATAACTCTTGCGTACTGTACAAGAGGGAATTCCACTTTATGACCCCCAGAGCTTTCAACTGGTTCTCATTTAGCTCTCTGCATTCCTGGTGTGAGATCTGAGGCGTCTCTCTCGGGCCCGGCCTCTTGCTGCCTCATGAAACCACTGTGTCTCCAGACTTCTTGCAACCATTCATCTCCACCTCTGCTTCTAATTGGGTGAGCTGAGTATCAGTGCTCTGCCCTAAAGCTAAATGTCAGAGTTTTGCTTCAAATTCCGTATTTGGGGCATGGAGTACATTGTACTCTGGAGTCTTCCTGTGTGAGCAAGTCAGAGAAAATAGAATTAAATGGATCAGCTAATCCTTCCAGCCACAAGCTCAGCCATAACCTCAGCCATGGGGTGAGGAGGCTCTGCCTGGCATATGCCGTTTACTCTGTGTGATCTTGTCAGCATCATTGTCTCTCCATGACTCATTTTCTTAAAAGAAAGTCCTTCTATACTGAGTGGATGGCATCTCATTGCACCTTTAGCCAGTCAACTGGGCAACACTTAACCTTCTCAATATCAGAATGAGGGAGCATAGTAGACACCAAAACAGCTTTAATACCACAAATATGGTCACACTCACCAAAATTAAAGGATACGGCTATAGTTTGGTTGTAGCTGGTGTGTCCTTCAAAGGTTTGGGTGCTGGGAGCTCGGTCCTCAGTGTTAAGAGGTTGTGGTAAATTTAAGAGGCCAGACAAGTGGAAGATCATTGGATCACAGAAGGAATGTACTTAGAAGAGGTTAACATAGTTCTCATGGGACCACCATCTTGCTTTGGCTTTCTTTCTCACCGTGGAGATGGAAGCTACAAAATAATCCCACACTAGCGCATCAGAGCTGCCATGACATAATACCTCCAAGGGGTCCCTCGCCAGACCCAGCACCACTTGCTGCCTCTGGAACAGTGAGTTATAGAGTATGCCCACCTGGGGTATTTTGTGACAGAACTAGAAAGTTGACTGATATGGACTTTTAAAGGCTACCTTTGTTTGATGAAATACATGGTGATGGTGCTAAGAAAGATCTGATGAAAACAGGAAGATGAGGTGACTAACAAAGTGTGCTCACTTGGACCTTCAACAGACACCCATAACGGCTCATGGCTGCCAGACACGGCACTTGGTGGTGAGAAGGCAGATGAACCTGTGCACCCTTCGGCCAGCATCCTGGTCCGTCTCATTTCCTTTCTTCCCACCCATTTTACTGGCGCTTGCTTCCTGTTCTTGGAGCACTGGTTCTGTCCACGCCTTAGGGCAATTACACCTGCCTCCCCTTTCTTTCTTTTCTTTTTTGTTTTTTTTTTTTTCTTTTTTGGTTTTTTTCGAGACAGGGTTTCTCTGTAGCTTTGGTGCCTGTCCCGGAACTAGCTCTTGTAGACCTCGAACTCCCAGAGATCCGCCTGCCTCTGCCTCCCGAGTGCTGGGATTAAAGGCGTGCGCCACCATCGCCCGGCCTGCCTCTCCTTTCTTGAGTACCTCAGCTCAAGCGGCTTCTTTAATAGACTTCTTTCTTCACCGTTGTTAGCATCAAAGGTCACCTTAACACAGTCTAGGACACAGTGAGGAATTGCCCAGATCAAGCTGGCCTGTGGGTAGTTCTCATGAGTGTTATTGAGTAGGAGGGCGAAGCCCACTATGGGTAGCACCATTCCCTGAGCAGGTGGCCCTGGACTGTTTAAGAAAGCTGACTGAGCACGTGTCTAAGGGAGCCATTTTGCAACATCCTCCATGGTGACTGAGGAACATCTCTGGCTGTGAGTGAGTTCCCTGGGTGGAAAGGGCACTGAGAAAAAAGAGTGGTCAGGCGTGCCTTTCAGTTCCTGCTTGAGTTCCTGGCCTTACTTCCTTCAATGATGTACTATGACCTAGAAGTGGAAGCCAAATAGGCCCCTTCCATTGCCTTCGGTCAAGGCGTTTCATCGCAGCCACAGAACAGAAGTGGGACTGATCCCACTCTACCTCCATCTTCCTATCAGTGCAACTTCTCTGTATGTGCTCCTGCGTGAAATCATGCTGGGTGGGAGAATGTTCACTAACACATGAGCAGGCTTTCCCGTTGAGGTGAGAGACCTTGTGCATCAGACTTGTCTGCTCCCTTGAAGATCTAGAATGATCCCTGACACATGGAAACCTTCAGTGGTGTTGTGTGACTTTCCCTGGGGTGGGAGATACCATGAACAAATACATACTCATACAAGATGGCATACCAATGACTAATCAAATCAAAGTCATGATTCTGCCCCAGTCTTGTTCAGTGAACCAGTGAGTTCACTAGGGTGACTTCGGTGCATGAGGGGCTGCTTAAAGGAGCATGGGTGAGTCAAAGTCGTTGTATGGTTGAAAAGTCCACGTCAGCCTGGGTGGCCATCATGAAAGCCAATTCTCTGAAGCTCCATGGACAGCGTCTAGGCAGCTCCCTGGAAGAGTCTCCTTTCCCCAGGAAGGCTATTGGTCATATCGTCTTGAGAGAAAGGGTTTTGTTTATCTTATAATTTTCAGGAACTTCCTGGGCCTTGTGTGTTTCATTTCCTTTCTGAATCTCAGAAGTCTCTGCCTTCCTCCAGAAGGGACTGTCTCAATTCAGAGGCAACAGCCGCCCTGCACATACAGACAAAGGAACGAATCCCAAAGCACATGAGAGTACATGTCACGTTTTACCCTATGAAATACACCCCGCAAAATCTTTGATCAGTCAATTCTATCAACACCTCCGGATTACTCCTCCTCTGAGTGAGTCTCAAACGCATCACAAGCACATCACCCTTCATTCAGAGAAAGCCTTGTGTATGAAGTAGTAGCCCTGAAAGCAAGGGCACTTGCTGTTGCTGAGTCAGGGTGCAATATTGCAAGCCTCTTTGGTTCCCCTCCCCAATCCCACTCTGCCTCATTTGGGCTGCCCTTAATGTGCCTCCGTGGCTCCTCTGGAGTAAATTTGGATGCTTGGGTTTAAATGGCAATTGTTTTTAGTCCTGACAGATAGTGATAAAAAAAAAAAAACAAACATGGCATGGAACTAGAGCTTCAGGGGACACGGCCATTTAAGACGACACATTTAAGTTTCAGGTAAAGACAGGTAGTTTTAACACTATGTGTAATATTCTAGGTCAGGATACAGTGCTGCAGATCGCTAGGATTGCACCTCAGAGAGCAGGATGGACAAGGTCCACCCTCAACTACTCTGTCAGAGAAGGATAAGAGTGGAAATGAGAGTCTGTCTCATACATGAGCTGATATGCACTGGAAATGAGACGGGGAGTCCCCAGAGTTAGGACTGTGTCTGAAGTGTAGTGTTGTGTAAAGCAGACTTTGGGCAACTCTGGTGATGATAAGGCACTTTGAGAGTGCCTGTGGCTTGGGTCATCCTTGAAGGAACATGGGAGCATATCCAGCAAGAGCATCTAGCATCTGGCTGGGCAGCTACAGCAGGGCCTGGTGTGTGTTTGTACCAACATGTGACTTTGTTACTGTTGTAGGATAAGGAACTGTCAGAGTAGAAATGCCTTTAGAGAGAGCTCACCCACCAGATATCAAGCAGAAAAACCCAATCAATGGGGAGGTCCCCTCTTGCCATGCCCTTCCTGGGAACAGAATTAGCTATCTTTTCCTGTTTGTTTCCAGAACACTAAATATAAACACCTATGACATGCACCACCCTGGTTATCACTTTGGACAGCCTTCAGTGTTTCCTGGTCTGGGCTGGGCATTTCACAAGTATTTACCATGAATCAGTGAGCCTCTTCCCACCACTTGTGGACTGTGGGTAACCAGCCCCGTCTCCACTGGAAAGATCAGAACACAGGCACAGAGAGCAAAGCAGCTAGTCCCAGGGGCCATAATGAGTAATTGGTGTACAGGGATTTGAACCACAACCCTCACTGTCCCCAGGTCTGCCCTGTAACCTCCACATGTCCCCATCAATAGAGTAAGGATCTGTCCCCTCCAGCTCTGAGTGATGTCCTTGAATTTCATGATCTCAACTCAATTCATGATCCCTGTGAGGGCCCATCAAAGGCAGTTGGAATTCACTCTCAGAGGCTACACGGTACAAAGAAAAGAGACTTGAATTGGAGGAAACCAGGCCCATTATTTAAGTCAACCTCCTACCATCCAAAGCTCAGAAACCTCACAGAAGAAGGAGTGGAAAGAACGTAAGAGCCAGCGTAAGAGGAGAACTGTGAAATGCTGGCCTTTGGACACGTGTGACTCGTGTAGGTATCAGCTCACCACAGCTGGGGTTACCTGCACAAGACGTGCCCAAGACCACGCCAGTCAAAATTCCAGCATGGATCCGGGAAGGAGTTCTCCGAGGCCCCCACACCTGTTGGCAGCTGATGGTTGCTGAGGGAGTGAGAGTCACTCTTTTTAGGGGATGTGGCTGTTGGCATGTTGCTCATGGCCCAGAAGGTGGCCACACACCCATACACATATGGGAAGCACTAACTGGACTCTGAGTAATTAAGACCAATAGAGAGAGGACGTGAAACTGGGAGATGGGGCGAGGACAGTCAGAGGTTTGGAGGTCGGGAACCATGGGTGGATGTGGTCGGTATATATTATATAAAGGTATGAAATTCTCAAACATTAAAAATCATCATTTAAAAGAAAAAGATCCTGAACCCTTACCTAGCATGTATATTGAGCCCACTAAGTGACTTTGATAGAGCTCCTTTCTCCTTGCTGGATCTTAGCTATTTCCTCCAAACGGGCACACTGGAGGAGATGGCTTAAAGCAATCTCTACTCTGGGCCCAGTGACTGACATGGGAGCTGTTACTTTATGTCTCACCCCCCCAAAAAAAAACCCTAAACAAACAAATAAAAACCAAGCAGTATCTCCAAGGGGATAGAGATGGCGGCCAGGCATGGAGGTACAAATCAACATTATTAGCACTTGAGGGGCTGAGGCAGGGGGATCAGGAGCTCAAGGCCAGCCTGGGTGTCACAATTAGCTTCTGTAGCCAATTTGTCACATCTGGGAAGAGGGAACCTCAATTGAGGAATTGCTTCCATCGAATTGGCCTCGGAGAAAATCTGTGCGGCATTTGCTTGATTGACTAGGGAGGGTCCTACTCGTTGTGGGTGGTGCTACCACTGGGCTGGTGGTCCTGGGTGGTATAAGAGGGGAAGATGAGGAAGCCATGGAAATCAAGCCAGCAAGCAGCACTCTTCCATGGCCTCTTTCAGCTCCTTCCTCCACTTTCCTGCCTTGATTTCCTCTCTTGACTCCCCCGAGTGACGGATCACAATGTTTAAGCTGAAATAAACCCTTTCCTCCCCGGGTTGCTTTTGGCCAGTGTTTTATCACAGACACAGAAGACCAACTAGAACACTGGGTTACAGAATAAGTTTGAGACCAGCCTGGGTTGCATAGTGAGACCCTGTCTGAAGGAGGAGGAGAGAAGGGAGAGGAAGAGAAAAAGGGAGAAGGAAGAAAACAGAGGAGGGGAGAAGAAGAGGAAGAAGACAAATCAGAGGTTTGATCATATGCCCCTGATGTCCCTAGGACTTAGCAGAGTACCAGATATACAGTGGTATTCAGTTAGAACCTGCTGAATGACCAAATGGATGCTAACAAGCCTCAAAGCTGTCCTGAGAAGGAGCCATGATCTCCTCACTGACCTCAGGTCCCAGAAAAAGCAAGAGACACTTCCTTGTATGAGAAGACAGACCCACCAAGGAGTTCCTGCTTAGGATCCGAGAATGAGCTCAGAAGGAGGCCAGACATGGCACGGGCGGAAGCTGGGGCCAGCGGCCCTCCCTTCCTATCTCCCCACCCCACCCTGAACATACATTTCTTATCACAGGGCCTGTTCTTTTATCTCTAGACTGTAACCTGAAGAAAATAGGAAGCAGAGGAGCTGAGATCTTACACTCAAGGCCTCACCTGCCAAACGCAGAAAGAGGGGATGCTCGGGGAGCCAAGAGGCAGGTTGTTATGAAAGGCCCTTGTGGGAAAGATACCAACAAGGGTACCACTCCAAGAGGTGATTTGTTCAGGTAGAAAAACCACGTTTCCTTTTCTCCTGACTCCTGAGCATTCTGGAGTCTGGGGAGCTGAGTGGGCTCCTAGTGGCCATGAACGCTTCAAGTTCAAGTGCATGGCTTAGCCTTCTTGGCTGTCAAATCTCAACACCGGTGGCTGAAGAGTGCGCTAAAGACAGATGGATGCTGTATGTATGCATGCATGTATGTATGCATGTGTAATTTTTCTCCCAGCCACCCCATCACTGGTCTCACACTCCCAGACCACGCTTGAGATTTCGTTAGATTTCCCAGTGAGGAGCCTGAGGATCCCCTTTCCCACAATTGCTGTGAAATCCACCTGAAATCTTGCTGACTGTTTGTGTCCTGGCACACTTGGAGTCGAGCCCCCAGGACCATCTCTCCGCAGAAAGACTGACAGCTCCAATCAGCTCCGCTGGTCCAGCCTTGTGAAGTTCCATTCATTCAGATGCCATCAGCTCAGGATCTTTTTTTTTTTTTTTTTTTTTTTTTTTTTTTGATAATTCAGACAGTCTGGATGGGAGTTTCCTGCCTCGCTCAGTCCTACAAAAAGGTTTCCTGAACAGATAATGCAAAGCAGACGGCTAGGGCTGAGGACAAATTTTCTTTGAGCTCCTCACTGACAGTCAGTGGAGGGTTAATTGCGAATTATTTTTTATCAAGTAATTGAAGTGAATCCCGAGTAATTCATCCTACCTTGGAGATCAAATATGGGGCAAAAAAAATTATATGTATTTTATATATATATGCTTTCAATTCATCCAGGCATGGGCTCAAATTCCAGCTATGCAACTCTGGAGTTTAGGTTTCCGTGGACAGGCTACTTCGTGTCTCTCAGAGCTAATTCTGACATATGGGAAAGTTTGCAGGGCCGACAAAGTACAGGTAGGGGATGGTTTTCAAGCCTAAGCTGGGAAGGATGTTTCAATCCGTAATACATTAACGCATACAGCATGAAAAAAAATGGGGTGAGGGGAATGCATAGTTGAATAAATCTTGGATAAAGTAAGCTAAATGAAATTAAGTGAGTTTGCTTGCACTTTTTTTTTAATATTCAGACCTACTCAGAGCCTTTAATTGTAGGCTTTACATCGTAACTCTGCACCAAGTGTGTGTATTGTGCGGTTGCCCCAAACTTCTTATAGGAAACATTTCTTTAGATTATTCTGTGTGTGGCGGTGTGTGTGTTTTGCCTGCACGTATGTCTGTGCACCGCATGCATGCAGTGTCCTTAAAGGCCCAGAACAGGGCCCCAGATCCCCTAGAACTGGAGTTACAGATGGTTGTGGGCCACCTCCTGATCAAGGAACTAAAGGCTCATTCAATGAAGTCATAGTGTGTCAGGAAAGGGTAGCGAGAGGTCAGCTTCTGGTTCCTCAGGGGACACCCCCTTTTGTTTGTCTGAGGCAGGTTCTCTCCATGAACCTGGAACCTTCTGGTGAGGGTAGACTACGTACTTATTGATCCCCAGGGTTTCTCCTGACTCTGCCTTCTCAAACCCAGGGGTTACAAGCATGGACCCCTAGACCCTAATTTTTATGTGAGCGCTGGGGATTGAACTTGGGTCCTTGTGCTTGTGTGGTCAGCAATTTACCAACTGAGCCATTTTCCAACTTCGAATGAGCAAGTGTCTCAATGCCTTAAGAAAGAAGCCATTCCCGAAGCAAGTAACTTCTGGCAATTTCTCAGAAGAACTTAGAAGGTCACAAAATCAGGCCCTGCATATTTCCAGAAGTTCAAAGGGTAGATTTCAGAGAGAATTATGGTTGGACCAGAGAGGAAGAACTGATAGCATTGGAAATTAGAACTTGCTGTGTACTCAGAGACTCGAGAATGGAAGACGCTCCTCACTTAGCAAGCGCTGTAATTATACGTTTCTGACAACCACAGTCTGCCCTGCTGACAAGGCTTATTGTCAGAACCTGGAGACAGAAACGTGATGTGAGAATCAGGCAGAGTACCTGACTCTGGGTTTTATCTGTGGCTTCCTCTCTTGGGCCCCTTTAGAAGCTGTTCTGTAGCAATGGAGAGAACATCACAAATTGGTTAACTGGGTTTTCCAGATCTTACCTGGAAGAAAAGGGGAGTCAGCAAAGGGAAAGATGGGACCATGAGAGTAATTCATGAACGTCCTGGGGATGTGGGGACCAGCAGGAGGAATCTTACTTAAAAACTCTCTCTCTTTTTGTGTGTGTGTGTGTGTGTATGTGTATGAGAGAGATAGAGAGATTTGTGCACAAAGAGGCTAATTTGGTTTACAAAAACAACTTTTTTGTTTTCTATTTATTCTACATTTCTGTTTATTCTTGACGAAATGACTTCCTGTCTTCGAGGCTGTTTCCTCCTGTGTAAAATGGGAATCCTAAATTCAAAGAGCAGGTCATTCGGTCTGTCAGTTTGTTAGCGGACTAATTTCTCTGGGTGTTGTTTTGTTTTGTTTTGTTTGGGCTTCTGAGACAGAATCTTGCTGTGTGACCCAGACTGGCGATAAATTTGAAGTCCTCTTGCCTCAACCTCCCCAGTGCTGGGATCACAGGTGTACCCTATCACACCTGGTATTCTGAGAATTATTCTGCAAACCATGAAATAATTGAAACAATGTTTGCCATGGTACCCAGTGCTCAGAGCCAGTTCTGGAATGTTCACTGTTGTCCATTATTGGGTCCCATGTTGTGTGTAACTGGGTTGTGTTGGCACCTCGGGATGCTGGGTGCCCTCACAACTTCTCTTTCCTCTTAGTGTCTCAACTTGGAAGTTGGTCTTTTCTTCCAGGCTAAAAACCTAATTCCTTAGACCTTGTTAGATCTAAGAAGCCCCTCAGACTGAGAGGCGATTCCCTGGGTCAAAGGGCTTGCCACACAAACCTGAGCACCCAAGTCCTGTGCACCCACATAAAAAGCTGGGTACCGTAGAGTACATCCACGATCCCAGCATGCTTTGCAGGACATGGGGCAGCAACAGAAACAGCCAGCGTGACCCAGTCTCAAGAAAGCAGAGATGGGAACTCACCCTCAAAAGCTGGGTCCTCTGGCTTCCACAAGGGCACTACAGCATGCACGTGACCAAGCTTACATACATACAAAATCAAATAAATTAATAGATATTTTTTAAAGACCATACTTTCATTAATAAAGTTTTGTAGGAAGCTGGTGCGTTCTTTCTAGGCATTTCCTTAGAAAGACAGGGTCTTCCGCTCTGCTCTTCTCTTTCCTACTTCTGCAGATTCAAGAGACTGTGAAGATCAAGGAGCAGGAAGTTGGTAAGAGTCTGAGTGACCAACCAAGGAGGGACCATCTCCGTGTGAGAGCAGAAGACAGTAGGACAGAGGACAGTAGGTAGGACCCGGGCTCACAGTTCCAAGCTGTCCCCTGTCACTTCCACAGCGGCAGAAGTTTGAGACAGCCAGTCATATCTCATGCACAGTTAAGAGCTGAGAAATGAATGAATCCATACTTCTTCCTTCCTTATGCATGCTCAGCACTCAGGGCCCTGTGTCTAGGGAATAGCGCTACCCACAGTGGGCTGTCTCTTCCACATCAGTTAATTTATATTTTCGGTCAAGAGCCTAACCTTTAAAGACTGAGTCATCTCTTCAAACCCACATCAATTCATTTAATCAAGACAAGTCCCAACAACCTGAACAAGAGACCCCCAGACACTCTCCCCAGGTGATTCTGAGTTGTGTCAGGTTTTCAATTCAAGCTACCCAGCCCAGCCTTTCAGTTACCCCCGCCTACAGAGCAAGGTCACCATGACCTACCTCTTGGATCTGGTGTGTGGTAGAACTTGGTTTGATACAGTATTTCCGGTGGCCTGGAGGAATAACGGCATGGTTTGCAATTAAAAGGCAGCCAAGACGGTCTCACACGCTCCCTGGCCAGTTGACAAGGACTTCTTGCCGTGTGGTGTGGGTTGGTAGCTGCTCTGCCATGTCTGTGGTTGGCGTCTTTCGTGGTTCCCGGGCTGACTGTCCACTGACCTTAGACACTCAAGAATGTGGCTGTGTCTCTTGGGTCTGCTGTGGCCCTTAATAAACTGCTGTTTGTTGAAGCTGAAACAGGGAACAATGCTGTTCATCTTTTTTTTCCATCTTAGGTTTTAGGCACAGCTGTTTGCTGTCTGCAGGAGTGTGCTTCCTGGTGTGTGTGTGTGTGTGTGTGTGTGTGTGTGTGTGTGTGTGTGTGTGTAACCATCACGGAAGGAAGGAGTATGTCATCAAACAACTCCTCACTGACTTCCTGAGACATTGGGTCCAAGTTTTAGACAACCTTGTATGAAACTTTCTACTCAAGTCAGCTACATCAAGCCAATTAAACTAAAACTTTTCACACCCAGAAAAGCATATTTTTTAGGCCTCAGCTCAGCGCTGTTATTCTTCATAAAAGGCAAGTAGGCAGTGTTGCAAAAATCTCACACCGAGTTTCCTTATTAGCATGTTTTGAGAACTGAATGTTTTCTGTGTATGAGTTCAGGCTTTTGCTTTTGTTCTTTTTTAAATCCTGGAGCTGAGAACTATATTCCTTAGGATGAGAATGTAGCTCACAGGTAGAGGGCTTGCCTAGCATGTGTGAGCCCCTGAGTTCTGTGCCCAGATCCAAGAACAAGTTAACAAACAAACACCGCCGGGCTGGAGGATGTGGCTCGGTGGGCAGACTGCTTGCCTAGCATGCACAGAGACCTGGGTTCCATCTCCAGCACTGCACAGACCAGGTGTGGCTGTGGACATCTGCCATCCCAGTCCTCCAGGAGGCAGAGGCAGGAAGATCAGAAGTTCAGGGTCATCCTTGGTTGTACACTAAATTCAAAACCATCCTGGGATAACATGAAGCCCTGTCTTGAAATAAAAAAAAAAAATCCAATATAAAACGCAAAGCCAACAAAACGATCCAACAAGCCCAGCAGGAGTTAGCTGCATCTTCCAGGGATGGCTTACAGGTGAGGTGTAATAGATCACTCAGGCCCTGGGCTTACTGGACAAAGGAAGCACAAACTATAAATGTACAAACATGAGGTCACTGATATATGGGGATTATAGTTACAGGGATGATTTTCTAGTAACCCTGGCAACCATACTCTTTAACCCTAAGAACAGTGATTCTGCCGTGAGCATCCCAGGTTCATGAACCTCAGTGCTGTAGGATCTGCAGCCAACAGCGTTTCACGGAAGGACTGAGGGTCAGAGAAAGTGCTCACTCAAGGACTGTCGAGATGACCTAGTTGGAAGAGAGAATTAACTCCTGAAGGCTTTCCTCTGACCTCCATAGACATGGGGACACACGAACACGGGCATGCATACACACGCAATAATAATAGCATTGTATTTTTAATTTAAGCAAGTTCAAGGGCATGAAGTTGTACTACTTCGGCCTATGGCTGCTGGCCTTGCAGGACCTTGGACTTGTCACATGACAAGGAGGTTATTACAATGCAGCCACAGCCTAAGGAGAGCACTCCATTGGGAGACAAACCAGTGACTAGTACTCTGTAGGCAGGGCATTCTGCGTTCTTGTTTTCAAGACTTTAAGGCAACACGTCCTTGAACTAAGGTTTTCAACCTTTAACAGGGCACTGATTCCAAAACTATTTTGTGAGGACCAACAAGGTAGTGGTGAGCAAGAAGAATTCAGGGGTAGGGACAGAACTGTAAGTCCCAAGGGAGACTGAGATTATGAGTTGTCCCCACACACACCATGTGATTCAGTGCCTTCATTTTCAAAATGGCACCCAGGGATGCCCAAGTCGGCACGTCCCATGCCATGTCAAGCCTCCCCGAATGCAGCTGGTGGCCCACAGCTATCTGTAGTCAATCCTGTTAATCACTTACACCTCTCAAATTACAAACTTCTGCTGCCAAGTGCTGTGAGCAGAGATATCCCACTTCCCACCCACAGATGCATGCATGCCGAGAATCCAGAGAGTCTCCAGGCCAGGCAGAGGCTGTGGCAGGGACTGCGCTCGTGGTTGGGAACCATGGGGCTGCTCCATCCGGATTCTTCAGGAGCGTGGATGCCTTCCAAGTCTTGGGAAATCCTGGCCAAGAGTTGTTATCTGTTTTGGTTCTGGTGCTTCTTGCAAGTGGAGGACGTCTGTGAGACATTTCTCGATTGCAACTTTGGATCCTCTTCAGTCTGTTTGTGTGGGGTTTGCTCGTTTAGCAGAATTGCCAAAGAGCAAAGGTCTTCAGGAAGGAAGCCAAGGCCCGTGACAGGAAACAAAGAGAGTAAGGGAGAGGGGAGGGAGGAGGAGAAGAGCAGGGGAAAGAAAGAGAAGAAAGGAGGAAGGAAGAGAAAGAGGAAAGGAAGAGAGGAGGAGGAGGGAGGAAGAGGAAGGGGACAAGGGAGGGAAAGAGGACCACATTCTATGGCACGACTATAGAAGAACAGTACAACTGAGCAGGTTCATTCCAGCTATTTAACAGGAGGCATGGACGTCAGGATGCAGAAGAGTTATCCGCATCCTTTCCATCACAGCCATCCTCCCAATAGTAGAACTACATGGACAGGTGAACAGGCAATGACCATGTGGAATACATTCTCAGGAACAGCGCTCAGCCTCGGAGAAGGTCTTCTGTTTGGACAACATGGATGGACCTGGAATATGTGTTGCTAAGTACAAAAAGGGAGGGGGAGTTGTTGTCGGGGTTTCTGTCCTGCCCAGTTCCAGCAATCATTAAGTCCCAAAGAAATCACACAGAGTTCTATATTAACTATAAGCTGATTGGTCCATTAGCTCAGGCTTCTTATTAGCTCTTATAACTTATATTATTCCATTATTCTTGTCTGTGTTAGCCACATGGCTCAGTACCTTTTTCAGCGAGGCAGTCACATCTTGTTTCTTCTGTGGATGTGACAGGACTGCGGACCATGCTTTCATCTTCCCAGAATTCTCCTGTTCTCCTTGACCCACCTCTACTTCCTGTCTGGTTGTCCCGCCTATACTTCCTGCCTGGCTACTGGCCAATTAGCGTTTATTTAAAATATAATTGATAGGATACAGATCAATGTCCCACAGAGGGAGTCTAAAGCAATAGTCACAAATCAGGGTGCACAAGAGCAGCTGACTGACATGGTGTGAGGGGGAGATGGGAGGTGATGGTCACAGGACAGGGAGTTTCTGTTATACTAGGTAAACAAGTCCTCAAGGGCCAGTACACAGAGCCATACCTGTGGCCAGCAACAGTGTTCTATAGCTAAATTTTGTGAAGAATAAGCACTGTATTAAATGTTCTTTTTTAACAAAGTCCACTCATGTCTGTATATGCATGTAAGTAAGTACAGGCACATGGGCACAGGCCCTCAGAGAAGCCAGAAGAAGGTGTTGAATCCCTTAAAGCTGGAGCCACAGGTGTTTGTGGAGCACCCACACAGCACAGGGAACTGAACTTACATCCTCTGGAGAGCATCCTGCCCGCCTCACCTCCAAACCATCCCTCCAGCCTCTCTGCAAAGTATTCTTTACACTCAGAGACAGTGATGGATTAAACAAAGAGGAGGCAAAAGATACCCTTTAGAGGGAGTAGGTGGCTTGCTGATAATGGACCTTCTTGCAAATTTGTGAGGTTTAGGTATTAACTACCTACACACACACGGGGGGGGGGGGGGATGCCCCTCCCTTCTCTCAGAGTAAGGGGATAAAAGAAAGGAAGGTGAGCAGAGAGGGATAATTAGAAAATTCAGGAGTTTACCCATACAATGAAACCATTGAGAACCAAGGTCCAAATGCCCAAGGAGAGAGCGCTTTGATGGAACGTGATAGGTGTGAGAAAAGACTATGGAAACCCCTATTCATCCCACAGCCACTGAACCATCAGGGTCTGACATGGAAAGGGTCAGCTCCCAGCAGGCCAACAGGTCAGGACCAACACCTGTGGGTCAGGGAAACAAGGAGAACCTTCTGCAGCAGAGGCTGTGATGTGGACTCCTCAGTTCACATTCCTGAACTTCTGTCAGTCATGGTGACACCACACACACAGTGTGTTGAAGCAATGTAAGGTCAGAGTCTCAGAAGAGGAGCAACATGGGAGCCTGGCAGCTGCCTCTGAGGAACTCAGAACTCATTCGACACAGCCCCTAGTAAGAATGAAATGGATGGAAATTGAAGTCCCTGAGGAACCAAACACCTCCTACTTACAGACATTAAGAGGAGGTACTTAGCCTAACTCCTGATTTTCTGGAAACTTCCATCAGCAGGAGACATCCTATCTCTTTCAAGGGAAAGGAATGGGTCTGAAAAATAATTATACAAAGACATGAAATCCAGGTGAAAGGGTAGCCAGGGGCACATCTTCACCTCCATCCCCCGGCCATCTCAACCCCATGTACCAGCTTCCTGAATTGATGTTAACTGGACTGTGAGTCTCCTGGGGTCGGGAGCTGTGTGTGCTGTTCACTGCTGCCTTCTGGACATCTTGCTGAGCACAGAGTGCAGGACAAGTCGTCCAAATGAATCTCGACCCCCCGCCCCCAAAGGGCATCACAGAAAGACTTTTGGGGACATCTTCACTGGCCAAGGCTGGAAGAGACATTCAACTACTTCAGAAAGGTTTGTGACCATGAGGTGTCATAGATAAAAGACATCGTTTCTCTTTGTCGCGCGGAGAAAGGCGATCTAATTGTTTTCTTCAGGAACGTTAGAGGCAGAGTCTCAAGTAGCCCAGGCTAGCCTCAGACTATTTAGAAAAGGATGACCCTGAAGTTATAATCCTGTCTCACCTCCTGCATGCCGGCTTATGACCAAACCAACTGGACCTGACTGACCTCTGTTAACACTTCACGGAGCAGAAGAATCACCCAGCCCAGCTGAACCCTGTCCAAGTTCCTAACCTGCAGCATCGTGACTTAGGATAAAAAAAATTGTGTAAGATCATAACGTTTTAGAGAGCTGTTTATTGTTGTAATATGAGCGGCGGGGCTGCGTCCCCGGCCGCCCGCATGGCTAGCTTATGCCCCGAAATAATTACACGGAAACTGTATTCTTTTAATCACTGCCTGGCCCATAAGTTCCAGCCTCTTATTGGCTAGCTCTTACATATTGATCTAACCCATTTCTAATATTCTGTGTAGTACCACGAGCTGGCTTACCAGGAAAGATCTTAACCTGCGTCTGTCTGGAGTGGGAGAATCATGGCGACTCTTTACTCGGCTTCTTTCTCCCAGCATTCTGTCTGTTTACTCCACCCACCTAAGGGCTGGCCTATAAATGGGCCAAGGCAGTTTCTTTATTAAATGAAAGTAACTCCTCCATCAGTTTATACAGCAATAGATAAGTGGAATAGAAGGGCTGGTATCACCTCCAGTAAACAAACAAACAAACAAATGTATAAACCGGGAGATGGCCAGGGCAGAGATAACGTCCAGGCCATTCTGTGTAGTCCTATAGCGACTGCATGAAGGAAATCTGGCTTCATCCCAGGAATGACAGATGACACAGAGAGGTGGTGCAGAATGTTGGAGGTGGGAGCTACGAGTTAAAAAGAGATGGTGGGACTCGCGTTATGTGGTGGCTGTGGAGCTCTCTGCCACACCGTTCCCACACTCTCTCCATGGCATTGTCTATGCACACAGCGCCCCAGAGGCAGGCCCATGGGAGTTTTAAAGGAAAGAGCAAGACTGGAGAGATGCCTTAATCATTAACGCGCTAACCACATGACCGTGAGGATCTGAGCTCAGGTCCCCAGCACTCACAAGGAAAACTGGGTGTGCTGGCACAGGCCTGGAATTCCAACTCTGGCTAAACGGAGGCAGGAGGATCCCTGGAGCTCACTGGCCAGACATCCTAGACTAATAGAGAGTCCCAGGTCCCAGAAAGATCCTGTGTGTAAACAAAGCCAAACAAAAAGCCAAATAATAATAATAATAATAGCCAAGGTGGGTATCTCCTCAGGAATTGATACCCTCCCAAAATGGACCTCTGGCCTTCATACACACACACACACACACACACACACACACATCCACACATATGTGCAAGCCACAACAGAGAGGAAAGAGAGGCGAAACATGGATACTGTCCTAGGCTACCTTCTGCTACTGTGAGAAACGCCACGACTAAAAACATCTTAGAGAAGAAAGGCCTTATTATATCTTATAGTCTATTATCAGGGGAAACCAAGACAGGAACTCAGAGACACAAGCTGATGCAGAAGCCATGGAGGGGTACTGCTCACTGGCTTGCCGAAGATGGAGGTCACAAAACAATCCCACACCAGTTCAGAACTATGAATAATAATAAGGTTATTTATTTAAGGGAAAACTTACAGATCACTGTCCTAGATAACAGTCCTCTGCACTAATGGGAACAGAGTCTAGCAGCCAGAAGCAGAAGCCGGAAGCCAGAGAGCGGGCTGGTGCATGTGCGTAGCTGTTTTTACAGTATCGGAGACCACACCCAAGTGGGCTGGTATCTTAAAGGCTATTGACTGAAGGAGCAGAAGGTGCTCCTGCAGCAGCTTGCTCCTCATGGCTTGATCTGCCTGCTTTCTTAAAGAACCCAGGACCACCTGCTCAGGGATGGAACCACCCATAGTGGGCTGGGCCCTCCCCATCAATCACTAAGAAAATGTACTACACGCTTGCCCAGGTCAATCTGATAGAGGCATTTTCTTACCTGAGGCTCCCTCTTCCCAGGTGACTCCAGTTTGTGTCAAATTGGCAAAAAGCTAACTAACACTGACATGAAATGTCCCACATGGACTCATGTGTTGGAACATGCTGTCCCCAACTGGTAGTGATGTCTGGGAAAGCTAAGGAACGTTTAGGAGGCGGGGCCTAGCTGGAGGGGAAAGGTGTTGGACGTGGACCTTCGAGTGATAGGACCTCACTTCCTGCTTGAGCTCAGCTTCCTGACCCATGCAGTGATGTAACCGGTCCCTTCGTGTTCAGCCGTCACGCCTCCTCCATCATGGTGGAAAGGATCTTCTACACCGTGGGCTGGAATAAACCCCTCTCTCAGGTCATTTATCCCATCACAGTTATGAAAATAGGGACTTGCATACCCACTGAAGGTGTAATGGCTATTCCTGACCTTCTCTCTGTCTCCCCAAACCGCCCCTCACCCCCCCCCCACACACACACACAAAACCAAAACCTGGTGATGAGAAGCTGCCCAGAGAGAAGAGTCAAAGAGGTGAACCTGAGTTTGAGGCACTGACACTTCCACCAGCCCATTGCACACATCGGTAAACTGAGACTCCAGCGGTAGAAGGGCACAGAGAACAAGAGTCCTGCATATTGTTCCATTTGCTTTACCATCTCTGTGCCCTGCTGAGCTGCTAAGAAACGCAGTATGCATTCTTGGGTGTTGTCTATAGAAGCCAAGAATCCTGAGATACCACATCGTTCCCACGGCTCCATAAATCTCCACGCCATGTTAAATGCGGGGACTGGGGACGAGGCAGAATCGCTAAAGTCCTCGTGAAATCGGTCCTTTCTGGGTCTGGCAAAATCTCTCTCAACCTGTCCCCATTATTCCGTGTGATGGCTGGGTTCCGTCTAAACAATCCGTTTCTATAATTATATAGATTTTAAAAAGAATCCCACTGCTAATGTCCTCGGATCCCTTTAGTGCTGGGAGCAGCTGCCAGGTGCGACACCATAGACCGGACGGGACGTGTGAGATGGCCTGGCCAGCCCCACCGTCAGCCATTCCAAGTTCTGTTTATTTTGTCTGGTGACACTTCTTAGGAGAGGGGAATTAAGGGCTGGCGTCTGCACCTGCTGGGTTTCTCCAGACAATGCATGGCCCGTCCCATTTTACATAAAAAAAAAAAAAAAAAAAAAAAGCTCTTTGTATTCTGGGCTTGCAGTCAAAGCTCCTGTGTTTACTACCAAATGACTTGGAGCAAATGACAGGCGCCAGGCACCCCCAATTTCTCTCAGAGGTCTGACTATGTAGCCCAGGCTGGCCTTGAATCTTTGATCCTCCTGCCTCAGCTTCCTGAGCACTGGGAAGACAGGTCCATACTATAGCGCCTGGCAATGGTAGTATCCTGGAATGAAAAGATTGAAAAGAATACTATTGTGTGGGGGATCACCTACATTTAACAGCTTGGAAGTGAGGCCTCTTTAGCTGATTTCTTCATGAGGTTGAAGACTTGAGGTCTGTAGAGTCCCCCAGCACAAGCTTCATAGGTAAGAGCTATGAAGAGCTGAAAATGATAAGGAAGATGGTTCCTTATCAGCCAACCCACTGAACAGATCAGTAAACTGAGCCTCGGGTCCATTTTGCTCAGGCTCATGGACATCCTCCCCGTAGAATCAGACTGTCAAGCTTTTCTGCTTCTCTTTGAGATGCTCACTGTACTCCGGGTAAAGCCAGGGGAGCTCGGAGTAATTATGACAGAACCAGGCGTCAGTGAAACACAAAAAGCGATGACCCCAGCAAAGGGAATGTGTCTCTTCCAGCAAAGGATGAGGGCTGGGCGATGGTGGCGCACGCCTTTAATCCCAGCACTTGGGAGGCAGAGGCAGGCGGATCTCTGTGAGTTCGAGACCAGCCTGGTCTACAGAGCTAGTTCCAGGACAGACTCCAAAGCCACAGAGAAACCCTGTCTCGAAAAACAAAACAAAACAAAACAAAAAAAACCAACAAAGGATGAGGAACATAAATATCTGCCCCTAAATTCCTAGAGTGCTGAGGTGGGAAGGGCCCCGGGCTGCCCTAGTTTGGTGGCTTTCACACCTTTGTTTGGCTTTGTATATAGCACACCTAAGGAGGTCAGGCAAGGAGCAGGATCCTGGCTAAAACCCCTTGGATGGAAACAATTTTAAGAAACAATTGAACCTATCAACATTTCACTGTGGGTGCGGATGGGCCTATGCACCCCCAGCCCTCCCTGAGCAGCTGTTGTCAGGAGAGGTTGTTGGGGGGGGGGGATTGTTTGCTGCATCCACTGATAAGTTGCCCATTCTCCAGGAAGCAACCTCATGCTCACACCTAGGCAGGAAGCTGGAATTAAGCTAAGTGGGTCACACACACACACAGCACACAGAAGAGAGAGAGAGAGAGAGAGAGAGAGAGAGAGAGAGAGAGAGAGAGAGAGAGAGAGAGAGAGAAGAGCAGATGTTTTCTTCTGGGCCACACAGAGGCCAAAACATAGCTAAAACCAAGAGGGATTGAAGAACTCTACATTTTTAGATGTGGTTATTAAAACTCTTAACAGATTAGCAATAACAAGACAGAATTCCCTATTCATTAGGAAGATTGGAATGACTTTAGTGTGCCAGAATGCGACCCCTGATTCATTGCACAAACATGGCACCGAACTTCATGTCCACTGGTGCAACCACTCACCCAAGCATTCATTCAGCCCCTGCTAGCTGGCCATCCCTCACTATCTTCAAGATTGCTCGTGTCCAGAACTACACAGCAGGGCTCTGCCCCCGCCCCATCTTCGTCGTGTAGTTACTCAAGACTTAGGACTAATTGAGGTTCATATTTCATAAAGCTCTTGGACACACTTAGGTAAAACCATCTACTAATCTAAAATCTGGGAGCTCGGCAGACAGAGAGTTCCTGTGCATTCGCTTCCTGGGGCAGAGCTGTTACAGCCTTGAAGACAGGCTAGTCCAACCACGACAAGAAATCAAACTGACTACACATAGCAATCCTGCGGTCTGATGAGCTGGTTTAGGCAGTCAAGTGCTTTCTCTGCAACCATGAGGACCTGAGTTCGATACCCAGAGCCATGTGGAGGGGCTGAGCATGGCTGGATATGTGTGTGCCTACAAGTCTATCACAGGAGAGGTGGAGACAGGCAGATGCACAGGACTTGTTAACTAGCCAGTCTAGTGAAATGGGGAACTCCAGGTTCCGTGGGAGACCCTGCCTCAGAACCTAAAAACTGAGGTAGGAGACAACAGAAAAAGATGCCTGCTGTAAACCTCTGTCCCCCACATGTATACACATGCATGTGCAACTGCACATGTCTGTGTGCATGCACAGATATACACTGGCACCTATATGTGCGCACAAAATGCAGAGAGAGAGAGAGAGAGAGAGAACAACAAAACAGAAATCCTTGAGATGGAGAAAATTCCTGGTGACAGGCCATTCTCCTAAAAAGGAGGACCAGACAGAGAAAGGGGAGATGGGGGCAGGGGAGGCATCAAGAGGTTTAATGAATGAAAGAAAGAAGCTTCTTCAAGAAATGCCAAAGAACCTAACTAAGCCTGGAAGACAGGAATCAGGGTTGCCCAGATCAAGAAGGACAATGGCAGTGACCCCCCAGTGATATCTACTGGCCTTCCCTGACACTTCCACAGTAAGAAGACACCCCAAAGTGCCAGCGGGTATTTAGGAAAGTTCAGCTATCTCTCATCAAGGAAGATGTTCCTAACACCAGAGGAGAAACCAGAAGTCCCAGGTGCCCCTGAAGAGGAAGCAGCCCCACTTAAGCGAGAGTGTTGAGTCACTTGCCAGCTGCGTGGCCTCAGGCAAGTAGTTGAACCTCCCTGCACCTTCATTTCCACACTTAGGAAGTGACAGTAATAAGGGGCCTTAGCAGGCAGGGATGTAACCTGGGGAAGTCAAGGCTGGAGCTGGGGCCGTAGAGGTCCCACCCTTCTCTCCCAGGCTTGCAATAACTGGTCAGTGCCCAGCCCACAGCTCTTATTGACCCTAAAAGCTCTAGCACCGAGGAGTCCCGTAGAGACTGCATGCAGCCAGGGCGCATGCTCATAGTGTGAGCAACACTGTGTGTACATACTGTAATAACGGAACCGGATGTATTCTGCGTGTGACGTATCTCCTACGAATTTGCTAGGATCTCTCGTATACAGTTTAAATATGCATACATATTTAGAATCTTATTCATCAAAATATCACCAGCAGTGGGTCTCGGGGAATTCTCTTTCCCTTCCTTCCTCTGAGAAATATTTACAGACTCCTGCTTTGTACTGCACCCCGCCTTCCTTCCCCGACCCTTTTTTAATTGTTTAAATGTCCTAAGAGTCCACATTTATCCTTATTTTAGCCTTGATAAACAATCATTTGAAAACAAAATGCCCTCCCGCCAATATCACCCAGTCACCAGATGAAGATGGGACAGGACTGAGAGAGAAAAGGCCAGCCAAACATAGGCTCCTCCATCTCATCATCCCCACCTCCATGTCCAATTTTTATCTTCCTTTTCAGTTGAGGATCGCCATCCGTAGACAGAGCCGCCCATCTCCCTTACTGTGGTGTCACGCAAGCTCAGGAAACCCGCAGCAATGGGGGGCCCTTGGTGGGAAAAAACACGTAGCTGCCTTAGCGGAGTTCAGAGCTCCCCCAAAGGCATCCTTCCTACACTCAGGGGGTGGGTTTTGTTTATCCCCCTGGCACACAATGAAATGTTGAGAACACATGCTCAGGGTGAGGTGGGGCCTGGCGGAGGTTAAAAATGGAACAACAGCTTTGATGCCTAGCCAACATCAATGACGCTCGGGGTTGGGGCCGGGGTGAGTGGTCATGTCCCCTTGTTCTGTCTCCTCAGAAGGTGCAGACAGCCCCTCCCTCCCCGATTCTAAATGCAGATGGGGCCTCAGACTGGAACATGGATCTGTGACCCTCATACACGGATTGAGGTCTGGGGAGCTGGGAAAGCAAGCATCTCACGCATCAGGGAGGGGCCCATCTCCACTCCCAGGTCCTCATCTCCGAGCAGAAGGTTCTAGGGGGGCTACCGCAGAGAGGACAGAGGCTGGCCGCAGGTCCATAGCACAACTCCCTGTGGCCACCACTTTGGGAAATGGCCCTTCAGATCCTCTGAGAATTTCTGTCCCTCTCCACAGCTGGCATTCAACTAGCAGGCCTGTGTGGACCAATAAGTCTCCAAACTGAGCTAAGCAGGGGGCTCCAATAGCAACAGACACCCAAGTTCCTTTGTTCTAGATCTTGAGGGATGCTAAGCAAGGCAAGGACAAGACACCGAAGGTGATGTGCTCTGAGGTGGGTGTGGGAAGGGAGCAGGAGGCTAGATGGGAGAGAGAGCACTGGCCTGTGAGGTGCCTCAGCATGGAAAAGATTTGCTATCAGATCTAACAACTTAAATTCAAAGCCCTGAACCTAGACAGTGCACAGGGAGAATCGACTCCTGAAGCCGGTCCTCTGAACTCCACACAGACACTGTGGCATGCGTGCCAATGTGTGCGCGAAGACACACAACAAAAAAAGCAGAAGGGTAGAGAGCAAGGAGGAGATGAGGAAGAAGAGGAGAAGAAGGTGGAAATTCAGACTCCAGAAGAGGGGAGCAACTATAAGGAAGAGGGATATCCAAATGAAATCCTGAAAGACGGTAGTCAGAGACGGCCAGGGAAAGGCATGGAGGAAAACTGCCTGGCTTGAGGAAAAAGACAACCATGCCTCTTTCATGAAGTCATCCTTTATGACTTAATCATGTCAAAAGCCCCATCTCTCCCAACACCATCTCCCAGGGAACTGGGATTTTTACCATTTGAATTGTAGACAGCAACATCCCATAGCCAAGTTGTTCTTCTCTGAAGGCCAATATTTCTCCCACCATGCACTGCAGATCAGTGTCCCTCACCACGTTGCCTCATAACATTTCTCACAGAAAACATCATAAATGAAAGAATCTGAAAGTTGAAGTTTACTCAAACTGATCATATCCATCGGCACCTGCATGCAGGTCTCAGGAGGTAGCAGGATTTGAGCCCAGAGCATCTGTAGGTTCATGAACCACCTACCGTGCTCACCCTGTCTTAGCAGAAGGCCATGTTTTTATTGAGGCTCATGTAGACATGAAAGCATCTCCCAGTCAGAGAGGACTTCTTCAACAAACCATCCGTCCATCAGTCAATGCTCAGACATTCAGAGATGCTGCTCGCTCTCTCTCTCTCTCTCTCTCTCTTCTTCTTCTTCTTCTTCTTCTTCTTCTTGTTCTTCTTCTCCATCTTGCTCTTCCCTCTTCCCCTTCTCCCTTCCCCTCTGCCTTTTCCTCTCCTCTCCTTCCTCTTTCCTTTCCTTCATCCCTCTCCATCTTTCTTCCAAACTAGCATCTTATTTATTTAAAAAAAAAACAAACAAACAAAAACAAACAAACAAGTATAAAAAATCTTTTTGATTTTGGTGCAATTCTTGAACCAAACCTTTTAAACCTATAGGTTATGGCTGGGGCTCTAGCTCAGTGGTGGAGTACTTATTTATTTAAGGTCCTGAGTTTGACCTTGCAGTGTTGCAAAAACAAAATTGCAAGTAGCTCTGTGCATCCTGCATCCCATTGCTCAGCTTTTGAAACTGGTCTTCACTTTCTCAATGCTTATTCCATGTTGAAACTGTGGACATGTGCTTTATCTATGAATTGAAAGATCAGGATCCAAGTGTAAACTATGAAAATAATACCAGCCATACAGCTCCTTTGGATGTCAGTGTGGTGATTTCTCAGAAAATTAGGAAACAACCTTCCTCAAGACCCAGCAATACCACTTTTGGGTATATATCCAAAGGATGCTCAATCATGCCACAAGAACATGTGCTCAACTATGTTCATAGTAGATTTGTTTGTCATAGCCAGAACCTGGAAACAACCTAAATGCCCCTCGACTGAAGAATGGAAAAGGAAAATGTGGTACATTTATACAATGGAGTACTACATAAAAGAAAAAAATAATGACATCTTGAAATTTGGAGGCAAATGGATGGATCTAGAAAACATCATATTCAGTGAGGTAACCCAGACCCAGAAAGACAGTTATCACATGTACTTACTCATAAGTAGTTTTTAAACATAAAGCAAAGAAAACCAGCCTACAAACCACAATCCCAGAGAACCCAGATGACATTGAGGACCCTAAGAGAGACACACATGGATCTAATCTACATGGGAAGTAGAAAAATACAAGATCTCCTGAGTAAATTGGGAGCATGGGGACCATGGAAGAGGGTTGAAAGGAAGGGGAGAGAATTGGAGGGAAACAGAGAAAAATGTATAGCTTAATAAAAATCAATAATTAAAAAAAAACAGCCTGGCGGTTCTTCACCCACGCTGGGATACAATTCTAGAATCTATGTGATGGGAAGAATGGAATCCATGTTCCTATTTACCTTCCTGTCCTCCCCGTACCTCCCCTGCAGAGCCTGGAGCCTCATTGAAAAATTTGAGAATTATGCACTTAACCAATGCCACCAACCCCCACAGCCCTGCAACTCTGCAGCACGGGTGATGATCTAGAAAGCCTCTCTTAATGACCATGGTAGACAGCAGCAACATTGACTACAGAGAATCTAACGGAAAGGGGCAGGCTGAAAACACAGCCCCAGTCAGAGATAAATGGCACCTTGTGTGTTCATCTTCGCAGGATCCGATCTAAGAGGCCGCCCGGTGGCATGGATAATTAGAAGTTTCATCTCGTGGTTTTTGGACAGCCTTCCATAATTTGTAATTTTGTACCCACAAACTCAACCACAAAGATATTCCAAATCCCAACCCTGTGAACCCACATCTTTCTTAGACAAGAATTAATAACTGGGGCAGTGAGGGGCAATTTCCATCATGATCATAATTCCCACACAAAGGATTGCTTCTTGGAATGCAGTTGCTGGTGGGCCTCTGGGCTCAGCCCATCAGTTGTGACTTCAATCTTCTGGAAAACCACAAACTGAATGAGCCTCTTCCTGGTGTCGCTGTGTCCTGGTTCATCACATGAATTCCACTACTTGCATTGGCATCTGGCCCCTGAGGGACATAAAACACTATTATAGAATCTTGAAGGCCAGTGGGATGGCTCAGTGGGCAAAGGTGACTGCAACCGAGCCTGACACCCTGAGTTCAATCTCTGGAACCCACACGATGAAAGGAAAGAACTGATTCCTGCAAACTGTCCTCTCGCCTCCACGTGTATGCCGTGACACTCACACACACAATATAAATTCATAAATAAGAAGTTATATAATTTTGCACAAAAAGATGGTTTTGCATTTAGCAAGTCTGTGCAAAATTCATGATACAAGGTTGGGGACCCTTGCGACATATTTCTGGTGATGCCTTTGGATGGAGGTGCTAGCTGCTTCTCTGATTTGACCAAGTTATGCAAAGCAGGGCTGCCTACGAGTATAATGGCCAATAGAGATAAAGAAGGAGAAATCCAGTTGGAAGTCAAGATAGCGGCGCTGCCAGCAATCAATCAGAGGGCCAGGCAGGCCATATGCTGCATATAGCACCTCGAAGTGAAAACACATGGGCTAATGTGTATTGATCGCCAATAGCTGTTGGCGCCCATCTGAAACATGGGCAATAAAAGGCATTGCAGGGTGGGGGCTATGAGTCAAACCATGGGCGATTAAATAACATGGATCAAGGACTCTATGAACTCTGAGCCACACCTTGGATGTCACCCTGAGTCCTTTGAGCTGTCATCTGGGAGGTAGAGGGGATGCAGGGTTTTCATTTCCATCAGTACCATACCACCGTTTTCCCTGCTTGCCAAATGTTTATCTTTATTCTCTCATGACTTCAGCCTGAAGTCTCATCCCTCTTCAAAACAGACCAGCAGCAACCAGTTCCACCTTTTCTGAGGGCATTCCCTAACCTGTGTCTCAACTGTGGCTAGACTAATTGTTTCTAATGTTGAACAGAGTCTTCCCATAATCCCTGCTGTGCACTTTCATCATAACCAAGAAATGTCCCCACCTCCCTCTTCTCTAGTGTCCTGGAGCCCTCAACAGACCAAAACCGGAGGGCAAGACAGGAATGAGAAAATATGACTTAGTCTCTGTTCACGCACAGAGTGGCCATCCAGCAAACCCTGGGTGCAGGCTGACTGGCCTACAGCCGCAGACAGAGTCTAGTACTCAGGAGAGGCTGTGTGTTGTCCGTCTAGTGGGACCCACTGCAGAAAACATGCGTGCTATACAAGAAGCCACCAGATGTACTTGCTGAGGGCTGTGCATAGCTTGCTGGTGGAAATATCGTTGAGATGTTCATCTCGAGCTGTCATCGTTGCAAGCCTGAGGCTGAGGGAAGATTCTGATTGTGCTTTCTGTCTCTATAGCTTTCCTGCTTTCAGCCTCGCACCGTTTTGGTGGTGAAATGAGAAGACATTGCTCTGGTGATCTGTTCAGTGTTCTCCCTGAGCTGTGTCAAGCGGTTACCAACAGGACCACCAGATGTCATCATGAGGGCTGAAGGTCTCTGATGGATGCTGAATGCATCTGAGAGGGAGGTTTCTGATGAATACAGGCTCTGTTGTTTGTCTGGGTTGAAAAGACGAAGGAGAGGAAATCTTGGAACTTTCCAGAATGGCAATACCGGACCCAGAGAATCCAGTCACCTTCCCCCCATTTCAAGCTCCTGGAGTTTGTTTTATCATTTTTTTTTTTTTAAAGCATGGGGAATAACCATGTAGTATCCGGGGACAAAGGTCTCTCTCAGACTTCCTCCCTCCTCATCCCTCACTCGAGGAATTTCATAGATAAATCATTATGCTAATCCCCCAGTCCAAGAGTTATGGGCTGCAGGAGCGCAGAGGAACTCGGGAGAGGAGGAGGCCTGGGGTCAAAAATGAAGCGGAACTCGCAAATGGGCAGCCCAAAGCATGATGGGTCTTCCCGAGAGAGGCTATGGTCACGTGGTCAGAGCAAAGTCTGCCTAAACAGGGAGAGAGAGAGAGAGAGAGAGAGAGAGAGAGTTAGATGGGTGAGAGTTTGGGGAGTGGGAAAGATTCTTTAAGAAAGAAAAAGTCTTGTCCCTGCTGTGCAGAAGGCTGAAGCAGCAGTTTGTGTCCTTTAGAGTCAAGACACTGAGTCCCCTCCCATCGACAACCAGTTTGGAGCCTTGGAGATCAACACAGAAGTGATGGAGATACAGACGTCTCTCTACAGGGTCATCCGCGCCCTGGCTAGTAAGGTCCTCTCCGCTGAGTTAGTGGCTTGAGACTGGGAGAAGAAAAAGGCGAAGACAGGCAGTGAGATGGCTCATGAAAGCACTGGTGAACAAGCCTACCAGCCTGAACTTGATCCTTGGGACCCTGGAGGGAGAGAGCTGACACAGGCGAGTTGTCCTCTGAACTGTCAGCGCACGCTGTTCCAAACACTCATGCATGCGTGCGCCCATGCACATCAACAACAATAAATTAAATCATAAAAGAAGTCAAAGAGGAACGGGAGAATTCTTTGGCTTCCATCGTTACTGGAATTCTCTTCCATTGTTTTATTTGGGGGTGGGGGAGTATGCTCCGGTAACGTGAGACTCCCGACAAGTATCATGTGGCCCTGACTCTAACACCAACTTAAAGACTGAGAGAGAAAGAGAGAGGGAGACTGGTAAATCACAGAAGCCCCACCCTGCCCCCCCACTCTAATTCAATAAACGTCACCTGCCACAGAGGACAAACAATTTAAGACGTGCCTCTGTTCCCATAACTTGCCCAGTTCCCCTTGTGGAAATTTAACAGAGTCTTAGAAACGATTCCATTTTTATCATATTTTCTCACGGACTTGAGACTCCAGGGCCTGCGTGTTTGCATATGTATGAGGGCCTGCTGAATCCTGTGTTGTGCGTATGTGAACAGACATGTGTGGGTATTGTGATGCGTGCTGGGGTGTGTCAGTGAATGGGTTGTTCCTGTATGAAGGTGTGTGGTCAGTCACGTGTTGTTGCGTCATTGTGGGTTGAATGCAGCCGTGTGGAGGGATGAAGGCAGAAGCATTGGACACAGACGATTAGAGGTAGTTAGGAAGAGAGTTCTGTGAAATTCTCAAACGTGTGTCTCCTCTCTGACACTCGGATTGTGGTAGAATTTACCCTTGAAAGCTGTCTGGAAGTAGACCATGTGCCTGTCTGTCTGTCTGTCTGTCTGTCGTCCATCACGTGGATATCTGTGAGTCTGGGGATATGTGTGAGTTTCTTGGTATATGAGAAGCGGATTGGTGACTCTCTGGTTCCCCTCTGCCAGTGACTAGCACATCCTCCTCCCCCCACCCCATCGGGGCTTCTGCGGAGACAGTGGCCCTCGTCTCCTCTCTGTGAAGACCACGGTGACTAATCAGCATTAAAAGACCAGATCAGACTCCTTACCCCAACTGGAGATACCTCTGAAGGGCTGTCCTTGAACCCCAGTGCCCTGTACAGTCGGCTGAGGCCACCGCTGGGCCCGCATTCAGTCTCCCCCTCCCCCTCTGCCTGACCCTCCCTTTTCTCTTCCATAGTCATTGTTCTCAAGAGCTCTCCATCCCCCTGAAAAAAATACTCTGTTTGCTAATCTCTACTTCAGAGTCAACTTTCAAGATATTTCCAATCTGCAATGGTGATACCAAAACGCAAGCCAGGAATCCCCGAATCATACGACAATGCCGAGGAGTGCCTGTCCTGACTTCCCCGACTGCCTTATGCAATCTCATTTATCCTCATGCTTGTAAGCCCAGACTTGGCCCAGCTTACTTTCTGTTACTGTGGTAAACACCATGACCAAATGCAACCTGGGGAGGAAAGGGTTTATTCGACTTACAGTTCATCATTGAGGACCGCCAAAGCAGGAATCTGGAGGCAGGAACTGACGCAGAGGCCCCGGAGAAACTGCTCACTGGCTAGCTCCCGGGTTCACACTCACCTACCTTTCTTATACAGTCCAGGCCCACCTGTCTAGGGAATGGCACTGCCCATACGGGGCTTGACCCTCCTACATCAATAACCAGTCAAGAAAATGCCCCAGAGCTAAGCACAGGCCAATCGGATGGAGGCAATGCTTCAGCCGAGGTCCCCTCTTCTAGGTGCGTCCTGCTAACAACTGAAGCTAACTATGGCAAGACCCCAAAGCCACCCAGTTGATACGAGTCTAACTCTTAGACGTCACACAAGGGTGATAAAGGTTTAACCTTCGTAAATATCCTTTACTGTAAGTGGGTGATAATGGAACACTGCTGTCCAAGGTTGTGTGTGTGTGTGTGTGTGTGTGTGTGTGTGTGTGTGTGTGTGTGTGTGTGTGGAGCCGGTAGAGAGTGCACGGCTAGGAGTGATTTACACAGGCCGGAGGCTGGCACTGGGCACCTTCCTCTATCACTCTCAGGGTCTCTCACTGGAACCTTGAGGTCTCACTTCAGCCAGGTGCTCACCTGACCAGCACTGGAACAGCAGACCCATGACACGTCACTCAGACTTTTGCACAGGCACTTAGAGCTCCAAAGCCAAGTCCTTGTGCCTGCACGGCAAGTGCTTTACCCACTGAGTCGGCTCCCCAGCTCCTCACTCCGCCAGGATATTCTTGAGATGTAAACACAATACGGCAAAGAAGTGCTCACTTGAGGGTCCAGAACAGGATATCCCATAGATCTCACCAGCTGTCTCTATCACAAAACAGGCAACTTATCCTACCTCCTCTTGTTATAGATTTTGAGGTTTCCTTAAATGGGGGGTATAAATGACAGATTCTGGAGGCTGAACAGAGAAGAGCATCTCTGCTCATTTTCCCTTTCCGTTCCTACCACTTATTCAGCTGTGTGTTTGCAAGTCTCTGATCAAACAGTCATGCCCTTAGTACAGTAGAGGAGACTCGACCTTATGTAATACCACAGCAGCAGAAATGAGAGAGGAGTGTCCAGGATGTTCATAAATCATCGCTGGGCAAGGAAGGAGCAAACAAGGGCACTCCATGACAGACCCTGAGATAGCCCCAAGCATCCTTGTCTGTGAGTATCCCTGTACATTCAGATTCTCCTATGTTGAGTAGTGGTGTTTTGCCTAACTAGTCAGCTACTATGAACTGTGTTTCTGAAATCCCATCCTAACAGGTAGTATGCTCCTCGTGCTTCTTCCTCTCAGCTGATCCCAATAGAAGCCAGCCTCCATGTTATGGGGACACTGGAGCACCTTGGGGGAAACCATTGAGTGAGGACCTGGGGCCTCATGCCAATAGCAACATTACCGTGCCATCTTGAAATTGGATTCTCTCCACTCCCAGCTCAGCTGCTCTCAAGTTCCTGACTCACAGAAACTATGAGAGGATAAATGTTTGCCATGTTAAGTTCCAAGCATGGGACTAGTCTGCTACGTACAAGGATGCCAGGTGGGGAATCCCTGATCCTGTTTCGGAGAAAGTACAGCTTCTCCAGATGCATTGATTACCTTAAACCATCTGTCTCAATGGTTATTATATATACAATGCAGATTATTTTTAATTTTTATTAATAATGTATTAATACTCTATATAATAATATAGAACATTATTGGGGTAGGGCAGGGAGATAAAAGTGGAGGGTGTGTGTGTGTGTGTGTGTGTGTGTGTGTGCATGTGGAAGCCAGAGGACAGCCTCAGGTGTTGCTCCGGGCACCACCCACCTTGTAGAGCGGGGTCTCTCACAAGGTCTCTCCTTCACCCTAGCTCTGCCTCCCAGCTCTGGGATTATGAGCAAATGCCACTACATCTGGCTTCCTTCCGCACCAGTTCTGGCGATGCAGCTCACTCAGGTCCTCACGCCATCAAGGTGAGCACTTTATTGGCGAGGCATCCTCTCAGCTCCGAAGTTCATGTTTTAAAGCTGTGTGTGTGCGTGTGGGTACATGCGTGTGTGTGTGCGCGCACGCATGTGTGGGCGCATGCACATGGGTGTGGTGCCCACGGAAGCCAGGGACAGTGTATCCTCTGGAACTGGGGTTCCAGGCAGTTGTGAGCCACTGGATGTGGGGGGTGGGAACTAAACGTGGGTCCTGCAGAAGAGCAGCAAGTGCTCTTAGCCACGAAGACGTCCTCCCACGTCCCCCGCATCTATTTTGTCTCGGTTAACTTCTCTGGGACTTCTCGGTTGCTACTGTTATGTCAAGTATTTATATAGCTGCTTCCTGGGACAAGTGAAAGCCAGGAGACACACAAGTAGAAAGGATAATTTCTATGTCACTCTTGTTTTTCAAGACTGGGCTTTTTTATTTTTATTTTTATTTTACATTTTTACACCTTTGTTGGATAAGTTTGTTTATCTGCTTCTTCTTTATTGGGAAAAAAAAGAATAAAATAAAAATAATTTTTAAAAGAACCCAATCTCTCAACAGGGTCATGAAACAGATTTAGTTGACTTCCCAGGAGAGGCCTTACCCTCTCTGAGGAATGGATGGGGGTGGGGTAGGGGTAAGGTGGGGAGAGCAGAAGGAGAAGAGGGAAGGGGAACTGGGATTGTTGTGCAAAAATTAATTAATTAATTAATTAATCGATCAATCAAAAAGAACCCTCTCTCATGCTGAAACATTGCCGTTTACACATTATGAGATGGAAACCTATGAGCATGCTGCTTCCTGGCTTCTTTTCCACCAGGGACCAGGTCAGACACTGTCAATCACGCCTCCCTTACTTACTGCTGTGGCCTCAGACTCTGTCTCGGATCGGCACTCCACAGTCAAAGGTCCAGGGCTGGGAACTGAGGAGATGGCTCTGTCAGTAAAGTGCTTGCCGTCCAAACTTGAGGACCTGAGTTTGATTCCCCAGAAGTCCCACGAAAAAATCGAGTGTGGTAGCGATGGCCCCGCAACGCCCAGTACTGGCGAGACAAAGATGGGAGGATCTCTGGGGCTCACCGGCCAGCCAGCCTAGCCAAATCAGGGGCCTCCAGGTACGGTAAGAAAGCGTACGTTAAAGAAAAAGAAAAAGAAAAAGAAAAAAGATGGAAAATGATTATGGAAAACATCCAATGTCAATGTTAGGCCTCCACATGCACACGCATACACGTGCATGTGCCTAGGTACACACATTAGTCCACATGCACACATGAGTATATACCCACACGCACGCAGAGTGAAGGGATAAAAAGGTATCTCTGTGGTATAACCTTTGCCCAGCATACCCTAGGGTCAACCTAGCACCACCAAAAAAAAAAAAAAAAAAGAAAAAAGAAAAGAAAAAGTAAAGTAAAAGTTGCCACTTTCTCATCGCATGGGAAGCCTGGTACCGTCAGAGCACAACCTGCTGAGCAGAGAAAGAACAAGTTGAACCCATCTGCAGCAGCAGGCAAACTTCTGCCTTCAGACCAAGTCCAGCACTCCAGCTCAGGTTGAGCTGAAAGGTTTGAGGGTAACCGTGGCCCCCAGAACACACTTAGATGCATAACAATTACTCATCGTTGCTACAGTGATCTTGAACATTCTTGGTCAGTCACCTGAGATCAGCTTTGAAGGAGGGGTCCTGTGGTTTTTACTTACAGAACCACTGTGGGGAATCTACTTGCCAAGCCCGGGAGGTGGGAATCGGAGTTATAACGTCGTAACGCTGGAGCTGTGGGGATCTGAGTTATAGATCTGAAATGCTGCCGTCCCGGCCCAGGCGACAGAGAGCTGAGACTTTTACTAGGAGATCTCGCGAGGGCAGGCAGTCTGGGGTCTGCGGGGATGGAAGAAGAGAGGCCTTCTTTGTCCTCAAGTTACACCTCATCTTCCTTCTGAGTCTGAGACAAATAGCAGGCCTCAAGACACCTCAGTTCTCAGGAACTTTGGGATAAATCACTCTTTGCGAGGGACAGCTGGCAGACGACCTGTCTCTAGCTGGCCAAACCTTCCTGTCGCCAGCTCTATCTCCGAGGACATGGCTTTTTTTTTTTTCTTTATTGAAAAGGCCAAAGATGAGAAAAAAGACACAACCTCTTACAGTGCCCAGCGACCTGAAAATTCTGGTGCCCAGCGAGAACCACAGCAGGGAGCAGGGAGCCGTGGTCGAAATACTGCGTACATGCAGTAATTCCCCCAGCCCCATCCCTTGCCTTCTCAGACAGCACCGATCCCCTTCTGACAGGCACAAGTATTTCCTCAGGCAGGTACAGATTCTGCTAGCTCTGCAGATCTCGAGGGAGGGTCTTTGAAAGCATGGGAAGACAGACAGGTGCAACAGGCCATTCTGAAGCACATTCCTTCTGTGCTGACAATGCCCAAACTTTGCTGCTCATTACAGCCTATTTGTAAGCCCTGGCGGTTGGTCTCCCCTCCCAGGTCAATCAACCGGAAAGTCTGTGGGAGAAGGATAGCAGGACTAGGTGTCTCCAACATGCAGCCAAGTTCGGGAAAGCACTCATCTATGTTTGACCTGTTTCCTGTGTTCCCAGGAAGATATCCTCAGCTAGATGTCCGAGGATGTGACTCGGGGCGCAGAAGTCGTTCTTCTTTATCCAGCCACAGGAGGAGGGGGGCAGAGAGTGGGGGTCCCCTCGAGATAGAGTGGCATTGTTTTGTATCAGTTTCTGGCTTTCTAGCTCGGCCAGGCTGGTGGAACAAAGAGGGCTTCATGTGGGACAAAAGGCCAGTGTTCTACGTAATGAGGAGCAGTTGAGAGGCCTGGAGACAGCGCCCCGTCAGCGGGGACAGAGGGCGGCAGAAGACAGAGCTGCTGGGCTCCCCTAATGAAGACCAGTTGAGAGGTGCCGGCCAGACACCAGACGCGCCTTTCTTTGTGAGCCCCCAACACCCTCCCCCCGCCACCTCTCCTGTCTCAAGAGGCTTGGCCCTGCTTCCAGAGAGAGGGAGGGGGACTTGCTTAGAATCATCTGTCACAGTGATGGGTCCTGACCTTGTGACCTTTCGAGCATGCCCTCTGGCCTCTGGATTTGACCTCTACAAAGAGCCTTCAGCCCTCAGCCAGAAGGTCCCTATTGACTACCTGCTCGAGGCCACCTGCTAAAGCAACTCCTGAGAAATGAAAGCCAGGAAATGGTTCACAAGGGACGCTGGCCCACTAGGCCCGGAGCCTAGGAACCAATCTCTCTAATTATATCTGCAGTGAGAAGCCCTTCGGAGTCTTTTAGGGACTTGCAGCTTTGTAGGGCTGTGGGGCTTGTTGAGGAAGTATCATGAACCAATAATGAAAGGCCTTCGAATTACCCTTCTCACTCAGGGTCTACCTGGGACACAGGAGACACCTGCAGCCAGGTGAACTGGGTGAGCAACTGTGCAGGAATACAGTAACAGGAGCATCCTTGGCCTTCTAAACGGACCAGTGCTCACCCAGAGCCCAGAACCCCTCCTTAGGTCAACAGCAAGGTTGTAGTGTATGTAATCACCCACGGGTGACCGAAGAATTGCCCACTTTTGGGGCTGGGCAGAAAGTTGTGCTGGTCTTGACGAGCATAAGGGCCAGCACTCTGTCCCCAGAGTTCACATGACGAAAAAGGAAAACCTGAGCATGGTGACATTCACTTGTCATCGCAACAGTAGAAAGGTGAAGATGAGGAGATGGCCGGATCTTGCTGCACAGTCAGCCTAGCCTACTTAACAATGTCCAGAAGCGGGAGAGATGATGTCTCCTAAAATCAGGCAAATGTCAGCAGAGGAATGATACCTGAGGTTGACTTCTGGCCTACAAACACACACACACACACACATACACACACACACACGTGCATTAACATATACCCCATACACATGAAAATGCATGCAAATATATATATTTGTGTACATACATACATACACACACATACACACACACACACACACACCCCTGAATTCAAGAGGCTAAGACAGGAGGATTGTGAGTGGAAAATCAGTCTGATATTTTGGGCCAACCTGGGCTGAATAGTAAGACTACGTCAGAGAAAGAGGGGGAAAAAAGGAAATAAGAAAAATCAGGTTTTGATCTCAGACAGTCTAATCACTAATCAAAGGTCACACCATGCCAAACTGGCCACATTATTGAGATTTCTCTGCTTTCACAGAGACCCAGAGTCAATGGTTTCTTTCCCATACACATCAATTTTTCTGCAATTCTCAGAACCTTCTGGGCGGCAAACACTGATCTAAAGAGGAAGTCAAGAGCTGCCCTTGAATGGGAATGCCCACGTCTTAGTCCATTGCTAAAGGAACCCATTCGTCAAGCTGGGACACTTCCCTCCACTCTCCAGGAAGAATGGCCACCAAGTGCTTGTAAATACATGTCCTCAGGTTTAAACAAATCACATCAACATTTGGATTTTTGAGGGGAGCCCATGTGGAGGAATGGGAGGCAGGCCTGGCTGTTTGTCCTGAAGACAATGCGAACTTGGGTCCCGGGCTGTTTCCGTCTCTCCTGCCCAAGCCAACTGGTGAGTCTCATGGATTCGCTGCAGGAGAGAGGTGCCAATTTCTAGATTCTATTTTCATACTGTTTGATGATAAAAATCGCTCCAGTGGGACAAATGATGGCAGACAAAAACAGGAAGCAGCCCCCTGATTAGATAGGGACAGCGTGGCCGCTGGAATACAAAACAAAAGGACTGCGCTGATGAATGAGTGGCCCATGGATGCTGCCAGCTCCTTCCTGGAAGGGCCATAAATAAATGGGGCGAAGAAACCAGAGAAGGAGTCAGGACTCCTGTCACAAGTGGGGGACAAGGCGACTTGTCCTGTCCTGCATCTCTACAGTGTTACGGCCCTAGAGTGATCTCTTCAGTCTCTCTTGGGTCAGGGTCACTAGGATGGCCTGTTCTGATGTCAGCCATGTCCTTTGAAGCCGCAAGCTCTGGGTGAGTTGTGCCTTCTTTGACAAGCAAAGAAGCTTTTGGCAATCAGTGGTCTTAGCAACTTAGTCAAAACAAGATCTCTTTGTTAGGGACTGCTTACTCTTAGATGGTAGGTCCCAATGGAGGAGGTGATTTTATTCTTCAGAAGACATTTGACAGTATCTATAGATAGTTTTGGCTGTAGGTGGAGGCCAGGAATGGCGATAAGCATCCACCAATGCCTAGGCCAGTTCCTAAAATCAAAGACTTTTCCAGCCTCAAATGTTGATGATGGAGAAGCTGAGAAGCCCTGGATAAGAGAAGTGGAAGTGTCGACATGCATACAGACATGATTGTACCATGTATACCCCACAAAGATGTATACATAGATGTGGCGTGCATTTTTTTTGCAAATAAGAGAAATATTACTTAATTTCATTAGGATGAATTGCCAGGAAAATCAATCCTATGCACTCATTCCATCTGTTAGCCAAGGTTCTGTTGTTGCAATAAAATACCAGATACAATCCACTTAAAAGGAGAAAGGGGTAATTTGGGGCTATGGTTTCCGTGATTGCTTGGCCTTGTCGTTTGGGGTGAAAAGGTGTATCTTGGTGTGGGACATGTTATAGAGCATGCCTGTTCACTTCGTAACACCATGGAAGCCAAGACAGGATGGGGAAGGGATCAGGAATCCAGGATCCTCTCCAAGCATGTACCCTCCCCCAAGAACACAACTTCCTTTCACTAGAACCCACCTCCATCAACTTCACAATAGTGCCAGAAACCAGATTGTTCCAAATCCAAATCACGGTGCTCTCACAAAAACCTGACAGCTCCAAGCTTGCTTTAAACATTGGCTCAATCCACTCATCCCAACCAGAGTTCATGGTGATCCATGCCCAGTCTCCCTCCCTCTCACTTTTACTTCTTGTGCGGTCAGTTGTAAACTCCTTAATGCCACGTGCTTTCTCCATCATGATGAACTATATTCCCTCTTAATCCATGAACCAGGATAAGCACCAAGAAATAGGGAGGAGGAGAATTTGCATCAGAAGTCCTCATGTTTGCCTTACTCCTGTTGATGCAGGATTTCTCTCTGAACCTGGATCTAGATTGGTAGCCAGCAAGCTCCAGCAAACACACCCAGGTTTTCTCATGGGTTCTGGGTATTTGAATTCTGTTCCTCATATCTGCACAGCAAGTTCTCTTACTTGATGAACCATCTCCCTAGACCAACTTATTCTCTTGGAAGCTTCATCCAGAAACCAAATCTTTAACACCTGCCTGGGGAAACTGAGGTGTTGTTTATTTCAACCTTCATCAATATGAAGTGCCACTTAATGCCAGTGACATTTCTGGGTTAAGAAGGGTAGAACTGACATCAGAGTCTAACATCATGGGCTTCTCTAACACTTAGGGCTTCCAATGGTCCTATAATGACGCAGGGTGGGTCTTAGGTGCACCCACATCCTTCCTAGCCACTGTGATGAGTGGTGGGGCTGCAGAGATGACTCAGCGATTAAAATGTTTGTCACACAACATGAAGACAAGCGTTCAGGACCCCAGAATCCATGCCAAATACCAGATGGATGAGCCTCAGAAGGCAGAAACAAAAATATCTCCCACAGCAAGCTGACCAGCAAGACTAACTAAATCACTAAGCTCTGGGGTGGATTGAGAGAGTCTGGCGTGGTGAATAAGGTGAAAGAGCAACCAAGGAGGACTCCTGACATCAACTTTGAGCCTCCTGCACACACTCGCACACATGTGTGCCCCAGAGCAGGCACAGACCACACATGTGTGTGAAAAATAGGGAAAAAGAAAATACCCAAGGTGTTGGTCAGATGGCTACAAGAGGCAATTCCCTTGAACATTCATTTCTCCAGACAAGTGGGTGAAAATATTCTGTGGTGGCTTCCACAGATCGTGACAGAACTTTGAAATTTTAGGAAAAAGAGTGACCTCGGACTAGACTTGGAATTGTGCAAGGTCCTTGCCACATGAGCAGCTACCCCAGGACACCGAGCGACAGACTCGCATCTTGTTTGTTAAACATAGTGGTCACACTACAACATCTCCTGGATGCTTGTACAGGAGTGACAAGCATCCAGCCAACCACCCATAGTTCCCAGCCCTCAGCTCCCACAGTGTAGACAGAGTCATGTGACTCTGTTCTCAGAACGCTCCAGGGGAGGAAAGCTGACTCACAGGAGACCATCTGTCCCCTGGCCGGTCACCCAAGTGAGTCTTGTAGAGCATTGTCCTCTGAGACATGACTCACGCCATAAATTCTACTCCAAGAATTTTAGGATTGGGAAACCAAGGACCAGTGGGTTAGGGTCACAGGAAGCGAGAAGTCCCTGTAAAGGGATTGAATCTGAAATGTCTCCAGCAGGTCTAGGTTTTGAATGTTTCGTTCCCAGCCTGCTCTGCTATTTCAAGACATTATGGAAACTTTAGGGAATGGGGTGTAGTTGGAGGAAGTAGATCACTGGGGGGTGGGGCCGCTTTTGTGTTTTTTTGCCTGACTCCTTCCTCATGCTCTGTTTCCTGGTCAGCCATGAAACGGACAGCTCCCCTCCATCTTACACCCACAATGCCATGACATTCTGCCCACACGTGTGGGACTCAAATCGTGAGCCAAGACAAATCCTTGCTCTCTTAGGCTGTTCCTCTCAGGGCGTTTTCATTACTACAATACAAAGCTCACCAGTTCAGTCATGAGATTGTGGGTCACAGCCACGGTGAGCCCTAGTGAGCACATGACCAAGGGAAAGAGCTGACTTCAGAGAGAGGTAAAGCTGAAAAAGGCTGCAGTCCTCCAAGTAGGAGAAAGGGTAGTGATGGTTGAACTTCAAAGTTCTCCATGCCAACCTGCTTCTGGTTTCTTCTCCATCATGCCTTTGGTTCTCAACATCCACCCCCTTATAATATCGATAGTGGTAGCAATTGCCATTGTAGTTTCTGAAATTCTTTATTACTGGGAGGTGGCTCAATGCATAAAGTACTCACCATGAAGGCATGAGAACCTAAGTTCTAACCCTCAAAATCCACACAAAGCCAGGGGCAAGTCTGTGTATCTATAAGCCCATAGGGAGAACGAAGGCAAGAGACTGGAGAATCCCCAGAGACCGAGGAATGGCTAACACGAGAGGGGATAAGCAACAAAAAGAGCTGTCTTGAACAAGGTAGAAGGCAAGAACTGATACCTGAGGTTGCTCTCTGACGTTCACATGCGTGTCGTGACACATACGTGCACATGCTTGCGCACCTACACGCATCAAATAAACACAAAGATTTCTTTTTAACTCTCTCTCACATAGACAATATGTCAAGAACATCCCATTTACCTTGGTCTAATGTGGGTGAAGAGATGCCTCGGAACTCAAAGATCCATGATGTAGAAGCTGTTACCCACATGTGAATGACTGCAATCACAAACCACTCAACAGCCCCAGAGAGGATCAGGCCAAGGGGAGTTAGCTGAGCCCCACACTGGACAGCCTCAGGTGGGGAAGCTCCTAGTGAACCTACCAAGGAACATGTTGGCAAAGACAAAAGTGCACCTGCTGGCCCAGAGAAGAGAGAGTTGGCATCCTGTGGTACCTGTGGGCAGTGACACATTTTTGTTCTCCCCAGATAGGGGCTCGAGCCTCTGAAATGGCCTGGCATGCACAAGGTCCTGGCTTTGAAGCCCCAGCACCATAAGACCAAAAATGACCCTAGAAGATTGCTTAGTTAGGATTTCTATTGTTGTGAAAAGATGCTATGATCATGGCAACTCTTACATTTAACTGGGGTGGCTTACATTTTCAGAGGGTTGGTCCATTAGCATCACAGTCAGGCAGACATGGTGCTGGAGAAGGAGCCAAGTGTTCTACATCTTGACTTGCAGGCAACAGGAAGCGGTCTGCCTCACTGGGCGTGGCGTGAGCATATAAGAGACCCCAAAGCCTACCTCCAAATGACACACTTCCTCCAACAAGGCCACACCCCCTAATAGTGCCACTTCTTTTGGGGGTCATTTCCTTCCAAACTAGCACAAAGATGATTAGATTAGGCTTTGGGAATATGATGTGTTGGCTCTGGGCCAGGAGATGGCTCCCTAGGTGTGGGTGACTGCACCTAAACCTGAAGATCTGAGTTCAATCCCCAGGTCCCCCATAACGGAAAAAAAAAGGACTGACTAGTGCAGTCTGTTTCTGACCCCACAAGTGCTGCAGTAAATATGCATACACACAGAAGTTAATTAATTAATCTAGTGTAATTAAAAATTAAGAAGAGAAATAATAATTTTAGCTCCCAGTGGAAATCATGTTGGTCACTGACTTGCCATGGTCTAAACTAAAAATGGGAGGACCTTTTCTATTACTTTGTATGGCATGAAGGCTAAGTGGTCAGTGTGCAAAAGCCAAAAGGAAGACAGAGGACAGATCTGATAAAACATTTTATATATGTTTGAAATTCTCCAGAATTAAATAAGAATGCTTGTACATTTTGAAGCTTTAAGGTGGAAGTTTAAGGAGGGAAAATAGAACAGAAGTCAATACAAGCCCGAGGTGCTTTTGACAAAGACCTTCTCATTCTCCACCCTACCACACCCTTGCACCCCCATGACATCCCTGCACCCTCATCACATCCCTGCACCCCACCGCATCCCTGACCCCCATCACAGCTCTCCACCCCAACTACACTGTCCAACCACCACACCCCTGCACTCCCACCATGAATGAGGGAGCACGTTTGCTGTCCTGAGAAGTCTTGCTAACACAGACGGCAGGATAGAACTGAAGATGGAGAGAAACAACAGACATGGAGGGAGAGGAGCAGGACAGAGATGGGGAGGGGCTCTTCTTTCACAGAGACATTGTACTCTTGAGAAACAAAACCGTCTCCGAATTTCTTAGATAGCCCAATACATCACTTTAAAGGCCTTTCCTCCTTCATTCATTTCTCTTTTGGCCTCTTGCAACCACAACAGTCACAGTTAGTAGAGAGTGACTCACTGCTACCAAAGACCCCCACAAGGAGGCAAATTGCAGTCTTTCCAAGAGAACGAGAAAGGTCTTTGAATAAGACAATTCCACCCCCAGCAACCCTGTCATACCCTATCAGATGGGAATACAGAGAATGACACTTCCAGTAGGACCGTCCAAAAAGAAGGTACATGAGAAAAATAGTCCCATCAAAATATTTAGTAAACCATTGACTCAGTCAAAAGTCTTTTTACACTAAAAATGTAAAATATTAAATCAGAAATTAAAGTAGACTCAGGGTATATGTGTGTGTGTGTGATTAATATTGTTAAAATGCCCTTATTGTTCAAAGTGATGGGTTTACATGTAATCCATATCAAATTTCTGACATAATTTTTCACAGAAATGGCAAAGAACATTCTTAAGGTCCATGTGGAGCACAGGAGATCCCAAATAGACAGAGAAATCTTAAACAGGAAGAACAAAGCCAGAGGAACTATCATACCTCTTGTCAAAACTAATTACAATCCACTGTGAGTGGTTAGTAGGCAAGACTATTTTATTTATTAGTGACCAAAAGAGCAAATGCGAACAAGGATGTGGAGAGAGAAGCAGATTCCCTAACACAGCACAACCAGAACTGGAACCCAACTTAATCCAAGCCAATGCAAACAAGACAAATATAAACCTAATCCCAATCTTAATCTTAGTGCCACCCAACTCAACCATAAACTGAAACCAACTCAACCCAACCCAACTCAGACAACCCTAACCCTAACCTTACCACTAGCCCTAACCAAGCCCAACCCTAATTTCAATCCAACACAACTCACTCAACCTTAACCATAACCTTATCAGTAGCCACAACCCACCCCAACCTGATCCTAATCCATCACAATCCAACACAAACCTAACCCAATTTCTAACCCTAATGGTAATGCAACCCAACCCAACCCTAGTCCAACTCAATCCAACCCAATCCACTCAACCCTAATCCTAACCTTACCCCTAACTCTAACCCAAACTCAATTCAACCCAAACCTGAACCCTAACCTTAACTCAACCCAACCCAAATCTCTCACACTAACCTGCCAGTGGGCTATGCACTGATACAGAGACTACAGAAAACAACATAGGACTAACACTAACAACTCTACCCCTAACCTTAATTCAAAGATTAGACAGTCTAAAGGCCACATAGTCTACTGCACTTCTACAGAAAACTGAAAGGAATTGAAATCAGACTTCAGAGAACCTGTCCACACTTTACCATCAACTGTGGTTATTCGAAGAGGCCAAGACACAGAAGCTACCCACATGATCAAGAAAGGGTGCATGGATGGGAAAATAAAAACATGCTGTAACATATATATGTAGTTATGGTACATGGTGTGAGATTCTAGTATATGTATACAAGGTGGAATGTCTAAGCCAAACCAATTAGCATATAGATGTGTAATGTGGATATATAATTATTAAATATTTTACTTATATATGTTATATATCCTTATTAACATGTTTGTTAACTCATGTTTGTAAAATTTAAAAATAAGTGAAATTATTTAAAAAACAAAATATGAGGCCAGGTGTGGTAGCACACGCCTTTAATCCTAGCACTAAGGAAGCAGAGGCAATGGATCTTTGCTGAGTTCAAGGCCAGACTGGTATACATAGCTACTTCCAGGACAGCCAGAGCTACAAAAAGAAACCAAGTCTCTAAAACACAAAAGATAAATAAATAAAATATAAGGCTAAGGAGGCAGAAGCATGGATCTCTGTTGAGTTTGAGGTCAGCCTGGTGTACACAGAGTTTCATGTCATAAAAGCGATATAGTGAGATCCCATGTATTATATACATACATATATATATATATATATATATATATATATATATATATATAGTATATGTTTACAATTGGGGTATTATTTGGCCCTGAAAAAAAGAAGAAAATTTCTTTGTTTCCCAGCACACGAATAGACCCTGAGAGCACACACCAGTCTCAGAAAGATAAACACCCCCATGGAATAACCACTCACAGACAGAGTCCAAAATGCAGTTGTCAAGGGAGTAAATCAAGAATGCTAGTCAGCAATATGAACAGCTCTAGAGGCATAGTACCAGCATAGGGCCCGCCCCCAGATGAGGGGCTACTGGCCTGGCAACTGGCGGCTGTGGGGGAGAGAGTCAGCCTTTTCAACGGCAAGATTGATCTTTGATAGGTTTCCCAGTTGGGGTCACGCCCATGAGTACACACATAGTACCAGTTGAATTCGGTGAGCTACCAAAAAAAAAAAAAAAAAAGAAAGAAAGAACATAGAAGGGGAGGCATGATGGTGGGGGGGAAAGAGGGACCAGGAGGCGCTGAAGTTGTGGAGTAGGCATTAGAGATGGTCAAGATACTACGTGTACAGTTATTGAAATGCTCAAATCTTAAATAGCGGGAGAAAATCGTCTATACCAAAAAGTTGCTGAGTGAACAGATTCTATGCTACATATCCTTACAATAACAATAATAATCGGATGATGGGGCAGGTGGAGGGAGTTTTGGAAGATGGGGACATGTCCCTGGGCTTGGGGTGATGGTCTCATGGACAGGTGCATTTTCCCTGAACTCACAAAGATGTGTACATGACATACACGTGGGATCTTAAACATTCGTCTCCATCAAGTGGTTTCAAAATCAAAACAAAATTCTTCTCATTACCAAACAGCTAAAGCTTTAAACCCACTGGTCCTATCATTTGACTCTCCCAAGGAGTAAAAGAATATTCTTATTAGATACAAGTTTGAGTTTAGGGGTTTGGGTTTTGTTTTTTGTTTGTCTGGTTTTTGTTTTTGTTTTGTTTTCTTAGCCCAGGGACCTTGCTTTCAGGTGAACTCCAGGACAAACCACACGGCACCTTTCCCTAACAGGCAGAGAGGCATAGGATGTGGTGCTGGTGGAACTGGACTGGCTGACTCTTTTGTCTTTGTCTTGATTCTAATCTGACAATTATGATCTTTCCAAGTCTCCCCTGCAGCAGGCACTAAGCAACATGTGCCTGGCAGAGAGATGAGCCAGGCACAGACACCTGTGCAGGATGCCACAGAGGTAGAGTGGTAGAGGATCCATGGAGACATTGAGGATGCATGATAGGTACTCGGAGGAGGAAAGGGGGCTTCTCTAGGAGAACTAAGGTTGGGAGGTCAAGCTGAGGGTAAAGGGCATTCTGGACTCATGGAAATAACATCTGAGACCTCCCAAAGTGGTTCTGGCTTCCGGAATGGCAAGCAGCAAGGCTCCCATGATCTCGGAATGGATCTGATGCTGCCCCTTGTGCTGGCCTTCTGAAAGCCACATGGTTGGCTCTTGCAGCAGAAGCATCATAGTTGGAGATAATTGACATAGATTAAGCTACAGGCAGGCTGTATACATCATGGGCCCAGATCTAATTCCTGCTTGGTCCACTCAATTACCCGGGAGCGCCTTACTGGAGAAGTGGGCGTAGTTACTGTAAATAAGTTCAGCCCTGGGCACGATGTCACCAGTAACTGCATTTGCCATGCCTGGGCCATACATAAGGAAACCATCAGCAGTGGGGCCATTGAGCTCGCAAAGGCCCAGGCAGCCTGACAGCCCAGCATTCACAGGTCAGGCTGAGGGGAACTCAGGAAGCACCCCAGAATCTGGAGGACAATGGGTGTCAGTCCTAGCTCTGTCCATGGTTTATCATGAAACCTTTGACCATCGTTGGGTCTTGGTGTCCCCTCTGTGACAATAAAGGGCAAAGATTAAAAACTCCAGGGAACACGATGAGCCTAAGGAATGCTTCCAGGGTCTCAAAACCTGAATCTGGCAAAATTTCTAATCTTGACTCAACGTAACGAACCACTGCAGGTCTCAGCTTTGGTATCTGTGAAATTTGTATCATGATTTCATATATTTTTCACTGTAAATGGATTCAGACAACGTCTTTAGAGAGGGCTGAGGCTGTGGATCAGTAAAAAGATATCAGACAGAAAAACAGACTATGTACAAATGTGTTAATCTTTTATAAAATAAAAATAAGCTTTTAATAGCTTTATTCTTCCAGCAGAGAGAGGTATTGGGTCTTTTAAAGGACAAAGTATTTACCCTTCATAGCAAAATATTTAAGTGTGTCCAATATCAGTATATGCATTTGTTATTTGTGGGTGATGTAGGAACTGCTGATGGAAACTGGATGACATAGCCCACAGGAAGTGGTTGGCACAGTATGCCTGTAAACAACAAAATCCCAATTAATGTCAGTTGTCACCTAAACAAGAGCAACATCCTTATAACCTCACTGCACAGAGAGGCTGCCAAATCTGAACATTCCGCCACCACATCTTCCTTCCCTCCACCACCCCTTGCAGTCAGCTGTAGCTGGGAATCTAACGGGCAAGTCAAGGCCTCCAACACCCCTTGGAAGAAAGAATATTCAGTAAAATTCACAATCTAATAAAACATCCAAGAGATGCCAGGGGGTTGAAACTCTTCAAAAAAAAAAAAAGAAATGATTTTTTTTAAAGTTATTTTTTTCAAGTCTAGCTAGCTACAGCCGGACTAGCATGTCAACAGTGCCCGAATTCTTCAAGTGAGCAAAGCTTATCGAGTTTTGACAAGTCGTCCAGAAGAACGGCTTCCATAAATTATACAATGTGACATATTCTCCCTCACATTTAACTTTCTGCTGTGGGATTAAGGGAGAGGCAGTTTCTACAAAACGTTGGAAGGTCCCCTCAATTTTCCTAAGGGTGTCTCTTAATCCTTGCATACACCCATCATCCCCTCTTTGAAGCACCTGCCCTTAGATGGACCTGCTACCTCCCATTTGCCCCATCACCCCTCCGAAACTTTGCCTGGGATGAGAACCTTCTCTGGCAACATTTCCATCCTTTTCTGAAATGCTTCCTCTTCTGTGAGATCTGCAGTTCCGCATTGCAATCCATCTGCTCCGTATTTGCATGGTGCAATTGGATGCCCATGGCATCTGGCAGTCTTCAGGGGAGAGTTCCACAAGGCCTTGGTATCCTGTTGGGTAGTTCTAACACTCTGAAAATAGGGACGGTGTGTGTGTGTGTGCGCGCGCGCGCGCGCGCGCGCGTGTGTGCGCGCGTGCGCGATAGGCAGCTATCGGCATGTCGTGAGGACACAGGCTTTCCTACATGAGATCAGATAATGAATTCTCAATGAGGGGCACCTATTAATGGTCAGAAATATGGTATCCGAATTTAAGTATTTATGGTACTTGGAGGTGAGGCGTTTCAAAGGAAGTAATGGTGTGTATGTATGTGTGTGTGTGTGTGCGCTCACACATAGGAGACTGTTCATATGTGAGTATACATACATGTGAAGCCAAAGGTCTACCAGAGTCTTCCTTAGTTCGTTCTCTATCTTAATGCTAGAGACAGTGGCTCTTATCTGGCCTGGAGATCACTGATAAGCCGATAAGTTTGGTGACATGTTGGTCACCAAGCCCCAGGGATCCTTCTGTCTCTGCCCCCCTCCAGGGCTGCTATTGCAGGCACACACCCCAGTTTTTTTGGTTGGGTACTGGGGATTCAGATTCGGGACTTCATGCTTGCATGGCAAGAACTTTACCAACACTCTGAAAGTAATTACCATTAAATTCAGGGATAACGATGCGCCCTCGCATGATGCTAAGCATAACTTAACATGGGGAAACCAGAGGACCCAGCTAGCTCCCTTGCTGTGTATTGCCAGTGAATCCCCTCCACCATGCTTTCCCGCAACTGGAAGTTCCTCACCAGAGGCCAGCACATGGCCCTTGGATTTCCCACACTTCAGAATCAGGAGGCTTCCAAGACAAACTGCCCCGTCTCAGGCAGCAGAAACAAAACTCTCTGGTTTCTTGATGACTGTCATCTGCTGTCTCCCACACAGTTAGCTCCTCTTGACTTCAGGGACAGTCGTTGCCCAGAAAAGAACGACTGTTGTCTTGCTGTTGTTGTTGTTGTTTTTGTTTTTACTAATCCTCCAGAAACTAGAGTTCTCACATTTTCTTCTTGTGTTATGTGAATTATTTTGTTTAGACATGCTATAACTGTGTTAATGTCACAAATTGGGTGATAATGCCAATATCCATCCCCCTAGTCATCAGACAACACTGAGCCCTGAACAGGGGATATGTATATGCATGAAGTCTCTATTATGTGGGAATCTACTGGGTTACCATAGCCATGAAGTTCTCTCCACAAGAGAACACCCATTTGAATGTCAAAATAGTCATAGTTAAACGGTCACTTATAAAGTTAATACCCAGTCCAACCTCATGCCCTTACATAACTGACTCATTTGGTGATCCAAAACAAATTACTTCCCCTCAGTGGCAATATGAACTGAAGACAAAATGATCTCAAATTGGACATTCAAATGTTGGTGGGATAGGATGGGGAAGATCTTTCCAGTTTAGGAATCTGGAAGATTATCTTCAAGTAGAAACATTGAACAGCCCCCATTATCTCTTTTCACGTTTGCACTGCAGTGATAGGATGATTGAATTTTAACTCTCTGTTCCGGATTCCTTGTAGCTAGGTGGGAATGTGTAATAAAATTCTGACAAATGGGATAGAGGAAATGGTTAGAATTTCCAGATCCTTTTCTTAGAATGAAGAGACTGTCTTTCCCACCAGCATTTTCAGTTTTCCATTGACTGGAATACACATTTGGTGGTGAGGTACCTGGTAAGATGTCAAGGACAGCAGAACTCTAGAAGTCCAAGCCCCCCAAAATTCCAAGATGCAGAACTGCCTCGCTAGCTCAGTCCTGCTGGGCGGTGAAAGGAACAGCCAGCTCCTTATGCTACGGCTATCTGGGGTTGACTCAGCTCTCCAGTAACTGAACCACCTCCTGCCTCAGAGAGGCTGTCTCCTCTTACCTTATACAGTCCACATTTTCATGAGGTGAAATCTTCTCCCATGTAACAGAAAGCTGGAGCAAAGACTGGCTAAGACCTAACTCCTGACGTCCAGTTGCCCTCTGTGACTCCAGGTCTACCATTTCCTGGAAATGAAAGTCACTAATTCATCTAAGTTTTGGATTCAAAATCCATCTACTGAGTGTAATAGAGTGGCCCATATAACACCAAGCTAAGGCTTAATAAAATGTGTGGAAGACCTCAGCTCATGAATCAGCACATCTCACATGCTCCATAAGGAGAGTTATTATCATTTTAGAGGAAGAATAATGTAGAGACAAGAACCCCCCCCCACTGATGAATTTAATCTGGAGTCCCCAAACTGAGGAGATGACACCGAAACTCATTCCTGAAACTTCTGTAGTATCTGCTTGTGTCGATTTCCTTTTGAAATGTAATTACTTTCCCTCTTAGAAAATTCCCAAAACCTTAGAAGATAAAAATTTAAAAAATAAAATAGAGGAGGTCATCATTTCTCACTCCTTAGATCCCAGAAGGGTTTGGGGAAAGGGCTGTTTTCTCATTGTCCCCAGCCTTGCTTGCTCATCACTGTCTGCCACAAGCTTCCTGGGGCTCTGCCTGATGCCGATCCACTTATTACACAGGATCCTGATGCCAGTCCATTTATTACACAGGATCCTGATGCCAGTCCATTTATTATACAAGATCCTAAAGAGCTACTTCCAGGGGTTTTGCTCATTTTGTTGGTCAGTTGTTTGATTGGTTGGTTCAGAATTTTTTATTGTTGTCTTATTTACTGTTTACTTATTTATTTATTTTTAGGCAGGGTCTCACCATGCAGCCCTGATTGGCTTGGAGCTTATTTCAATAGAGGCCACACTGGCCTCAAACTCAAAGAGATCAGCCTGCCTCTGCCTCCCGTGCACCAGGATTAAGGGTGTGCACCACTACTCCGTACCTTGTTTTAGCTTTGAGATGTGCCTTGATGCCAATGCAAGGAGATGAACTCATGAGATGAAATATCGCAGGATGGGAATCTGGTGTGGGACAATTCTGTATTCTGTCAATTATGTTTTAAATAAATGCTGATTGGCCAGTAGCCAGGCAGGAAGTATAGGCGGGACAACCAGACAGGAAGTAGAGGTGGGTCAGGGAGAACAGAAGAATTCTGAAAAGGAGGAAGCCCATTGCTCCCCAGTCCTGGCCAGACACAGAAGAAGCAGGATGTGACATCATCCTTGCTGAAAAAGGTATCAAGCCGTGTGACTAACATAAACTAGAATAATAGGTTAATATAAGTTATAAGAGTTAATAAGAAGCCTGAGCTAATGGGCCAATCAGTTTATCATTATATAGACCGCTGTGTGATTTTCTTTGTTGCTAAATGGCTGTAGGACCTGGTGGGAGGACAGAAACCAGGCAGAACAGAAACCTCAGCCAACAGAACTGGATTATGTATATTACTGTGTTTTCTTTGAGTTTTTTTGACCGTGAAGGAGCTAAGTACAGAAAGATATTTAATGATATGGCCTGCTAAGCTAAACCAGCATGTATATTAAAAAGGTATTATGACTTCAGAATTTGGGTCTGATGCTTTGGAAAAAAGGTTCTTCTTTTGTTTTCACAGAAGATGAGAACCTGGGGATTGCTTCTACACCAATATGATTTCATGGACCAAGACCTCCTGAAAGGTTGCTGTGAACACCCTCAAAAAATTACTTTGCTCAACTGCTAACTGACATGTACCTAACACACAGGATACACCATGAAAGACCAGCGCCCCCATACAGCATGAAGCAGTTTGGAGAGAAAAAAACTATGCCCATATTCCCAAATATTGTTTATAACTGTTTGTTTACATTTAAAGGAGGATATGATATAGATATGAATAATTTGCATTGGTACAGATCTTGCTTTATTGATACAAATTTAAGGCCAATTTTCTTATATGTATTTCTGATCTTAATTAAGGTATTGTGATTGTGTAGCTCATTTTAAAATGTAATGTATAATTAAGAAATATAGGTTAATAGAGAGTCATCTTTAATAGTCAAGCTTGAAGTCATGTTAGGTTTTATAGAAATATAGAGATATATTTCAGTTATTCTTCAGATCTTTCAGAGACCTTCAGAATATGCCATTTAAAATGTTTTAATAACTTAGAACTTTTCATGACAATGAAACACATCTGCTTCTGGCAGCACCAAGCTACTTCAAGAGGATGATGGGCATCAAAAAGACTCCTTAGCCATTTGGGCAAGAAACTGCTCTTGCCTGGACTGTTTCACTGGACATGAGGTACCTACCCACAGAGAGATGACTGTTGAACTTGCCTAAAAGTGAGATGGTCCTTCAGGGTTCCTGCTTCATGAAAGTGTCTGCGAGACATTCTGCAGGACACAGAAGAAAGTGACTGAACTGTCTTTGAAATTCCCTGCTTCATGGAAAAGTATGCCGGATATTATGGGCCTGAAGGTCAAAGATGGATGGCCCAATGGTATAGAAGAACTCTGGATAAATGTCCAGGCAATGAGATGTCTCTGTCAATTCTAGAGTTTTGGAAGTTGTTTATAATGTACTTCCTGTTTACTTAGGTAATATTATATCCTTCGGAAGTCTTTGATGGAGTTGAAAAATTTATAGTTAGAGTTTTCCTTAGTTATGATAAAAGATAAAGTAGATATAAATATTGTAACTGTAATTATTGCTTGATAATTGTTTTGTTATATGTAATTTTACTATGTTAAAGTTAAAGTCTTCCTTTTTGTTTAAATGGAAAAGGGGAAATGCTGTAGGAGGTTCTTCTGTTCATGTGTTGCTTTCGTTGGATAATGAATAAAGAAACTGCCTTGACCTAGTTGATAGGACAGAACTTAGGTAGGCGAAGGAGTCAGAACTGAATTATGAGAGGAAGAAAGCAGAGTCAGAGAACCGCCATGAAGCCACCAGAATCAGACATGCTGAATCTTTCCCGGTAAGCTACGACCTTGTGGTGACATACAGATTACTAGAAATGGGTTAAATCAAGACGTGAGAGTTAGTCAATAAGAAGCTAGAGATAATGGGCCAGGCAGTCATTTAATTAATACAATTTCTGTGTGGTTATTTCGGGTGTAAGCTAGCTGGGCAGCTGGGACAAACAAAGGGCCACCCTCCTCCTCGTGCAACAGGAATCTGGCCTATAGGCAGATTGGGGCAGTAAACAGCACCTACAGCAGCCTCTCCCCAGGAGAGCAGGCAATGGCACTCTGTACATCACCCTTCCCAGCCTGGTACTCCTGTGCTCTGGGCACTCTTTCTGCTGTGCTCTCTTCTAGATAACAAGATTCTACTTCTCCCAAGTGACTATGCTTCTGGCTTCCTGATGACAGCTCAGCCAATAGGAGGCAGAGGTGAAAAATGAAGGAAGGGAGGGAGGGAGGGAGGGAGGGAGGGAGGGAGGGAGGGAGGGAGGAGCAGCCAGGGTCTTCCTCACTCTGTCCATTTATCCAGCTTTGGTTGTAGCAGTAATTGCTGTAGAGAGTCTAGACAACATTTGACCTTGGCAGCATAGCTCTGATGATGTAGGCATCTTTTTGTCCCTTTCTCCAGAGGCAGTATCCTAATATTGCTCATCTCTGAGTAGCTGTGTTCTCTCTTAGCCCTGTGAATTCAATTTCCAGCATTGGATTCTTTCTGCTTAAAGAACCCCTAGCAATGTTTATTTTCTGTCCAGACATTGACAAGGAAAACATAAAAATGGCAATTTGGTATCAAATGCATTGCCTTGTATGTGCTGTATGAGATTCAAGGTGGAGGTACTTGAGTCTGTGGATACCCACAACAAGAAGACAATCTATAAACACTGTGTCCCCTGTCCCTCTGAGGATCTGGGAGGCTGGATATGCCCCTGATTGAGATGCTTGCTTCCTCTCCAAGACACTCAGATGCCATCAAACCCTTCATTCTTCTCAGCTCTGTTTCCTATCTAGTTCCCTGGGGTGATGAACTTCAAACCCTTGGACCCTTGCCTCAAATGTTAGAGGTGCTCCTTGAGCAGTGGTTCTCAATGTATGGGGCTCAAACCCTTTGTTGGGGAGAAAGAGGACCCTAACGACCCTTTCACAGGGTAGCCTCAGACCATTGGAAATACAGATATTTACTATTACAGTTATGAAGAAGCAACAAAAATAATTTTATGGTTGGGAGTCACCACAATATGAGTATTAAGGGTCACAGCATTAGAAAGGTCAAGAACTGCTGTTCTAGAGACTTCTGCATATAGCATGCTGAGCTGGTCAGAGCAGGATGGATGAGGTTGGGGAAGGGGAGGGGGTGTGGGGATGTGAACATCCTTTTACATCTAAACAGCCTCGACAGCACTTTGAGCCGCTGAGTGCTCAGGATGTTTGTAAATATCTGTTTGGCCTCCAGAGCTGTCTCTCATGGAAACAATGAATCAACCAAGTTGCTTGAGTTTATGCCTTGTGGAGAGACACATTCCCGAGCCTGATTACATTGCAGTTTTGTTAGAGAGAGAAAGGGACAGAGGAAGGGGGAGGAGGTAATGAGTCACTAAGAACTGGTCCTTCAGTTTAGACTGATGAGTTTTTGTCACAAAGAGCAGAACCTAAACATGCTGAGTTGATGCTAGCTCTCTCCTTGAAGCTGGAGGTGCCCTTTTGACTTGCCTGTCCCAAAGCCCCATCTGTAGGGCACTCTGTCAAGTCACTAAGCATGGCCTAGAAACGGGTGTGACTCTGAAAAGTAGTAACTCAGCCATTATCAGCACAGTTCATCAGTGGGCCATACCCTGAATTACAGGTGATGCGTTCATCTCTTACGATTGATGGTTATAGACACAGTTCTTGGTGTGATGAAGAGTTTCTCACCTGGTCACGATGATTGCACGTCCTCAATAAGACACTGGTCCCATTCAGACAAAACATTACCTCCACAGACAAAACCACACATCCTGGGATTCCCTGAGCATCCTGTGACTTGCTAGGGTCACGTGAGGGAGTAGGAAGGAAGGGCAAATGAAGATGGGTTTGTTGTTGTTGTTTGTTTGTTTGTTTGTTTTTGAGACAGCGTTTCTCTATAGCTTTGGTGCCTGTCCTGGAACTAGCTCTTGTAGACTAGTCTGGTCTTGAACTCACAAAGATCTGCCTGCCTCTGCCTCCCAAGTTCTGGGATTAGAGGTGTGCACCACCACTGCCTGGCTGAAGTTGTGTTTTGCTATATGGTAGGAACTGAATCTTCATTGCTACACTACTGTGGGTGTGAGATTTCTTTTCCTTCTTTTCTTCTCTCTTTTATCCAATTCTTCCAAGCCAAGAAGGGACAGCATTTGAACAAAAACCACAGATTTCATACAAATAAGAACAAAGTTTCTCAAAACATGGAATGATAGTTTCAAGATGAACTCATTGCTTTGTACACTAACCTTTAAAAACCGAATTTAAATAGCATTTCCTACAAGACCGGGCCCATCAGCACTCCTCCATGTGGGAAGTGGGAGGGGATCTTGGGGCACTACAACTCCCTGAGGGTTTGTAAGCAGGTAATGGTTGATGGGAAATAGGGAGATATTGTCTTCAGTGATGTAGCCACTGATAAGGTGTCCAAGCTCCTGGAAACAGAATGTCACTTGCACCTCTATAAGCAATCCTAATGAAACTCATTCAGACAGGCAGGCAGACAGACAGACACACACACACACACACACACGCACACACACACACACATGTTAGTCAAAGACAAACCAGCCAGGAAGAAGAACGTGATTCGTGTGAGTGGGAAGAGAACAAGGGATAAATGCCACAGGGTGAGGGCGTGAAGCTGATCAAAATACACTCTGTGCATATGTAAAAATCTCATCATGAAACTTATTATTATGTATAGCTAATATTTGCTAGTAAAAAAATCACTAAAGAACACACACTGGCAACCAAGAAGAAGCATCCATTTCTAGGCTTGGAGATAACTTTGGAGTTGATTCCCCTCTGTGCTGAAAGAGGGCCCATGGACCCTGTGCCAGATTTGCCCATGATGTGTGCACTGGTGAAGAGCCTCCCTTGCTTTATCCCCTAGACAGCCTTACCATCCCTAAGATGGCTACCCTCACACTGCACTCCAAGAACTACGATTCAAAAGAGTTAGCAGCCGTGTGGCCTTCTGGAACCGTCTCAGGGAGAACACATTGAAATGCACGAGCCTATAATACACTCTGGGAGAACCTGCAGTTAAGGGAAGCCATTGCTCTGATTTTGTCTTTTCCCAAGTTGTTTCCATAACATCTTCATCCATGAAAAGCCTTGTTTCCTGAAAGTCAATTAGCATCTTGTTCCCATCTCGCCTGGTTTGAAGGCACTGCCTCCTGGTAAATTCACCGGCTTATTCGATGCAGATGGAGACCCATTCTGCTGTGTCAGAAAGCTTGGAGCAAGGAGGGTTGTTAATGAGGAGTTACCAAGCTCCTTCTCAAGTAGAATGATGGCTGAACTTCACTAGCTCCGTTAAGAGATTGCAGACGTACCCCCACCCCCACCCCACCCCACCCCTGACTGGAGTTACCAAGCAAATGTGTGTGGATATCTCCAAACACATCGCTGGCTCCTCACCCAGGCCAGGCCGCCTCACATGCCTTATTATCGATATTTAAACAACTACAAAGGTGGACGCTGACCCCGAGCATCCTCCCCATCCTTCCCCGTGGTCCACTCGAGATGTTATCTGCAAGGAGTAAACAGGCTCGGGCCCCAAAGCCTCGGCCACCCTGGTGTGATGTCAAACAGCTGCTCAACAGTCCTTGAAGCCAGCTCCCATCTCTCTCCCCCTGCTGAACTTAACAGCGTGTCCAGCTTCCTGGTGGGGCTTCCCTTTGAAGTCGAGGAGGGCCCTGCGCTGGGGATGTGTGGGAAGGGAAACTTGGATTCATCTCTCCTGGAGCCATCTTTTCCATGGGAACTGAACCTTTCCAGAAGAGAGAAACTTCTCAGAGCCTCAAATCATAAAACTTGGTAACCATGGTTACCCGCATGGCACCCAGAAAGTGCGTGCTGATGTCGGATTTGGAACCAAGCACCAAGCTCGGTTTTGTTCAAGTGCTAAAACTGGTTAAGAACTGGAACGGTCCCTTTTTAACAGGCAGGGATCCTGAGCCTCAGACAGACTAAGCCATGGGTCCGAGGTTACGTGCAAAGGAAGAATAGCCTAGGTTTTTTTTTCATTAACTCAAGACTGATTTCTTAGTTCCTAAACCGGGGAGAACGGAGACCGCAAACTCTGCTCTAAAGAGTGGCCAGTGGCTAGGGAAGTGGTGCAGTTGGTAGGGTGCTGTCTAGCACACACAAAACCGGGGGTCCAACCCCGCCCCCACCAGCATAAACCTGGCGTGATGATGCATGTCTGTAATCCCATCATCAAGAAGGTGGAGGTAGAAGGACCAAGAGTTCAAGGTCATCCTGCAACCTGAATTGCAGGAACCTCTCTGTCAAAGAAGAAAGGCAGTGGGGGAGAGGGGAAGAGAAAGGAAGTAAATAGCTGAGTGTCAGGGATGATGCTGATGAGGTGAGGGGCATTCCTTAGCCTGCTGCCATCGTGTGGGGTCTCCTCTCACCCCTCGCAGGGCCAGCCTTCATTTTGCACCTGGCCACCCTCTACACTCACATCTGATTGTCTGTCTCGTACTGACACGAGAGTTCCTGCAGTACCAGGCTGCTAGTCTTTGACCTGGCACACACGACTTTGACAACAGCTACCCCTTCCAGGGGGTGATTGTGTGCCATGCCTGTGGCCCACTGTGACATTTCTGCCTTGTCCACTGTGATCCTACCAAACCCTCTGCCCCGTGCCTTGCTGTGTTTTCCACTGAGCCCTTCCTCATAGCCACCAGCTCTGATTAGATCCCCTCTAACACCAGCGGTAACACATAACTATCATTTCCTGTTTCAGAATATTCCTTTACGCTGGGTGAAGATGTGCCCTGTGATTGGTTTAAGAAGGGGTTGAATGGGCAACAGCTAGGCAGGAGAGAATAGTTGGGACTTCTGGGGACAGAGTGATCTTAGGGAAGAAGAAAGACAGAGTTGACAGTCAGACATGGAGGTAGCAGGGTGGACACTATAGCATAAAGGTACCCGAGCCATGGAAAAGAATGCAGATTTCAAAATACGGGTTAATTTAAATATAAGAACTAGTTAGGAACAAGCCAAAACTAAGGCCGAACTTTTATAATTAATAAGTCTCTATGTCATTGTTTGTGGGACAGCAGCCCAAAGAAAAGTCCATCTACAATTTCCCACTTTACAGATGGGGAAACTGAGGCCCAGAGAGAAAAGATCCTGTTGGCCTAAAACTAGCAATAAATTCGCAGAATGGAGCTTCATATGCCTATGGTTTCCCGGTGGGTCCACAAAGACACAGTTTTGTATTTATGGCTCATTAGCAAATTACCTCAAAAATTAACAACTTAAAACAAAAGTAAAACTAGGTATGGGGGATATACCCCTGCAGTCACAGCACACTGAAATCTGAGGCAGGAGAATCCCAAGTTTGAAGCCAGCTCAGGCTACATATTGAATTCAAGCCAAGCTTGCTTGCTATCCATGAGACCCTGGGTTCGATCCGCTGCAGAGCAGTGGCTACACAGGCAAATGCTTGTGGGAGCTGGAGAGATGGCGCAGTGGCCAAGAGCACCTGCTACTCTTGCAGAGAACTAGAGTCTGCTTCCCAGCACCCACAACAGTCGCTGCACAACCTCCTGTAACTTGTCCAAGGACACCTGATACCTTCTGATCTCCTCAGGCACCCGCATGCACACGGAGCACATAAACTCATGCAGGCGCACACACATATACATAAAACAAAAGTAACAAATCTTTTAAAAAAAATAAAAGAAACTACTTGTAAACTCATTTGGGGAGGGAAAGTTAGGAATGACTTAGGTGTGTTCAGGGGTGCTCTTGAGACACCACCAGATTTTCATCCAAGTCAATAGTTCATCTGAAGGCTTAAGAGGGGCTGAAGGAATCTAGGTGTCTCATTCCCACAGCCCCAGCAGGAGGCTCAGGTTCCTCCCTGTGTGGACCTCTCCGCAGGACAGCCCCTGAGTCCCAACAAGAAAGCAAGGGGGAAGGGTTGTTGATTTTATGGCCAAGTCTTAAAGGTCACATGGGATTACTTCTACAACATCGTATTGGTTCTTTAGGCCTGAGCTATGCAGGAGGAGAGGACCCTCACCAGGGCAGGGGCAGCAGACGCCTCACTGAGAACCCATAACAAGCTACTACTGAGCAACTGAAGAACTGGGGTGTCCAAACAATGCAGGGCTGTGCATGGGGAAGCAGGAAGGGATGATGGGGTCACCTGCACAGTCACAGGAAGGGCGGTGTGCCTGTTCATAGGACTATGGTGCACATGTGTGCATGTTCATGCCTGCATGTGCATCTGCACGTGTGTACACACGTGCGTAGAAGCTTGAGGTGTGGTCACCTTGCGTTTTTGAGAACTTGGAGCTCACTGATTGGGCTGGGTGGCTTGGCCGAGAGCCACAGGAATTCCCCCTTTCTCTGCTTCATCCACCTTAGCATCACAAGTACAGATCACCACAGCTGGCTTTTTTGCACAGGTTCTGGAGCTTGAACCCAGACTTTCCTTCTTACACTGCAAGCTCCCTGCTGAATGTAGCATCTCCCCAACACAAGTTGCATGGTTCTTCTGGAGTCTGGGGTAGAAGAAGGGCTTGGCCTTGTGGGAAGGCGTGGTCATATTTCCTAGATTGCTTTGAGTAAGGTTTCAACCCTCTGTGTAGAATCAGTGACTCTGTAATCTGTCTCTTGGTTGAATGGATAAGGAAAGGGAGAACTCTCAACATTTGAGAAGGTATTTGTGCCCAAAAAGAGTCTTTCTGTGTGTTTTCCTTTGCTCATGTTTACCATTAGCTGCGCCTGAGATTTTATTTATTCGTTCAACAAACATTTATTGAGTGTCCACTGCAGACTCCAACCTTTAATCCCCTGTGGCAGACACTGGTAATATATAAGTAAACAAGATGATCATCCTTGCCCTCATGGACTTTATAAGCAAGCTACTCTATGACCAGAACTGGGTGGGGAGTAGAGCTCACACAGCCTGGTCTCAGCTGTCACAGGGTGGCACCCACCCGTGGCTGTGGCACAAGCAAGGAAGAGGTGGAAGGACACAAGTTCAGGACCAACCTGATCTAGGTATCAAGACACAGTATCAAAAAGAATGGAAGGAAGAAAGGAAGGACAGAAGAGATCACCATGCACCCTTTGCATTTATCAGCACATTGACCCAAGCCAAGCAGAAACACCAATGAGAAACAATTAACATGGTCTCTGCCGAAGACTAGGAAAAGAGGAGCCTGTGGTCAGGGCATCTCAGCCCAGGCTTTGAAGGTAGTTCCTTGTCTCTCGTCCCCAGGTCCAAGTGCCCTCGATCACATTTCGCAAGGAGCAAGGAAGCCTAGGAGTCAACCATTCCTCAACCTGTTGGACTGTGTGTTTCTGCTGATTTTGTATGGAAAGGGTCAGGTGGTTGGCTCTACAGACTGCCTTGGGTGTGAACTGTAAGTACTGTGACAAAGGATGCTGGGGACAGCAACTGTGCTGGGGATGGTGCAGCAAAGTGACCTGGAACACCAAAGCGCTCCCAGAGCAGCTGTGAGCATCATGCTATTTCTACAGGCCTTTCTCCACCCTCGCCACTGGGATCTTTGTTATCCAGTTCAACTGACTGCATCTCTGTGTAGAGGGACAGCAAAGGAGGCCAAGTCCTTGTATGAAAGTCGCTGTGAATCTGCTTTAGTGTATATAATTAAAGCCTTTGGAATCATCTGCTCCTAAGATGAGTAAATTCTTTTGATGTTTCCAACCTGAAAAAAAAAGCTCTGGCAACCACAGGAGATTTAAAAAAAAATAAGAAAGTTAGTGGGGGTGTAGTTCAGTTGGTAGAGTGTTGTCTAATATGCACGGGCCCCCAAGTTCGACCTCCAGTATCACATAAACCAGGCGCGGTGGTGCTCACCTGTAATCCTAACACTTGGGACTGGAGGCAGGAGGATCAGAAGTTCAAGATAATCCTCTGCTACACAGACAGGGTGAGCCTGGGCTACATGAGACCCCGTCTCAAAACAAAATAAAAATAAGGAGCCGAGTGGCTAGGCAGGGTCCGAGACTCAGAATGTTGGAGGAAGCAGGGCCATGCTCTACCCCATGAGAGTGTCTCAAGTTGATGGGCAAACAGACTTGACCCTCACAAATGGGGCCCATTCCCTGCTACTGCACCGGTAGCCTCAACATCTGCTTTGAGACATGAGGGTCCTGCTGTGTCGCAGGACAGCTTTGGGGGAGTCCTCCAATGAGAGGAACCCAATGGACTGAGGTTGAAACCGACATGAAGTCAATGGGAGCCAAGTTTCTATCCTGGCTCCATTGCTAGTTTGTTATGGGACAAAGTGAACTTCAGATATTTGATTTGTAAAACCTTAATGAAAGTATGGCTGTGGTTTAAATGTGTCTCTGTTGACAGAGGTTTCTGCCTTACCTGGTCCCACAGCCATTCAGTCCCAAAGAAACACACAGAAGTCTACATTAATTATAAACTGGTTGGCCTATTAGCTCAGGCGTTTTATTAACTCTTACATCGTACATTAACCCATAATTCTTGTCTGTGCTAGCCACGTGGCTTGGTACCTTCATCAGTGAGGCATTCTCATCTTGCTTCCTCTTGGTCTGGGTGATGACTGCAGACTGATCCTTTTCTCTTCCCAGAATTCTCCTGTTCTGCTCGCCCCACCTGGCTACTGACTAATCAGCATTTTATTAAACCAATACAAGTGACAGATCTTTACAGGGTACAAGACCATCGTCCCACAGCATGTCTCCCCTACCACCACCACCCCACAGCTTCCTACATAGAAATCTAAACCTCTCTTTTTGAAGATGGTATTGGTGGCTTTACGGGAGGAAAGAGACATACCAGAGAAACTTGTCCCTATCCTGCTGTGTAAGGAACTTTACCACATGCGGTACCATGCTTTTGGGCTTCCCTCTGTCCAGAAACATAAGTCACAGAAAACTTTCTTCTTCTTAAATGGCCCAGTCCTAGGCATTTTCTTATGCAGAAAAGAGACTAGGATGAAATATTCCAGAAAGAATTAGGATGCACCATGACAGCTCCAATGCCAGACCAAGCATAAAACCTGCTCATTGTTTGCAGCCAAGAGTGCTTAGGGAAACTTTAACTCTTTGTGGCCTATTGTTATCATTTCCTATGAGCCATGTCAATGGCCTGACCACACAATCACCGGCAGGCCAACCGAATTGTATCTAATTGCAAACCCTGCCAATTTTTAGCTTGAGGTATCTTTCTGTCTACGCATGAGATGGGCTTGGAATATCAAGTCTAGACTGCTGGAAGAGTCTTCCACCATGGTCAACCAGAATTGTATTGGGTGTAGCAATTGTGTTGGCTCACGGATGTAACAAAATACCAACCAAAGTAATTTAAGAAAGGAAGCATTTGTTTTGGCTCGCAGTTCAAGGGATGCACAGTCCATCACGGCAGGGCAAATCATGGCAGTCAGGGCTTTAGCATGGCTGGTTACATTGCATCTGCAGTTGAGAAGCAGAAAGAGAGGAACACGGGTGCTCAGCTAACTTTTACCTTCTATTCAGTCCCATTCTTAGGGTGGGTCTTCCCACCTCAAACTAATAGAAAAGCTCTCTCATAGATGTACCTGGAGCCTCATCTCTCTGCTCATTCTAAATTCCATCAAGCTGACAATCAATATTTGTTATCACAACTTGGTCATAACTATACTAGTTCCTCCTCCTCTGTGAGACTGCTTTGGGGTGCAGTCTTCTCAAAAGTTGCCATGACAACTGCATCCCAGGTACCCGGAGTAGGGATGTTGATGATATGTAGTAAAAACTGTGACTTAACCTTTTTGCCTTCCTTTTCCAATCCCTTGAAGGCTCCTCTTAGGGTCTTCTGTCACGTTGATCACTTAGTTACCAATCCCATCTGCACCCATAGAACCTCCATCTCAGGAACAACTCCCAAGTGTGGCTATGGGGGCTCAGTTAATACACAGAAAACCTTAAGAAGACCCTCTGCCACCAGGTCTTGCCTCCTGCAGTTATTCTGATCCCTCATGTGACTGACCCTGAGCTGACACAGAACAAGTATGGAGCAATTCACCATTATTTTCACACAGCACAAGGCTGAAAAATATACCGGGGTCATTTTACATATATGGAAACCAAGGCTTAAGTGACCACATGACATTTTTCCAAGGCTGTACTTCATCAGGGATAAGGTTGTGTCCAAACTCAAATTCTCCTCGTTCTTTATAACCCCTTCAGAGGCTGTGACTGTGAAAACAAAAATCCCTGCCATCTACAACAAGCTGCCTTTTTCTCAAAGTGCTGAGAAAGTAGGAACTAAGACACGGGCAGTCTGGGAGCCTTAGGCCTGGCAGAAAGGAGATACAGAGAGTCCCAGCTGCTGACCCCTGCCCCAGCCAGCCATCATGTTGAACAAGGGCTCATCCCAGGTGCCAAATATCTCTTCAATTGCCTCCCAGGAGGAGGGGCAGACCCAGTGGTATCTTATGCACCATTTGACTCAGGGCAAGTCACACTCAAGGGGGCATCTGAGGTTACGGAACATGGAATTCTGGGTCTGTTTATAAACCAACAGGCTTGAGGATTCCATTATTCACCTTCACAAGCACAGAGCGATCTGACTCACTGGATCATAAAAGAGATCAAATGACCCCGTCACTAATAATTCTTTCCCTGGCCCATTCTCTGGCACATGGGTTTGTAAACAGAGTTTTAATGGCGCCCCTCGCACATAATAACCTCGTTTCTTTAGAGTACCTTGGCGGCCCCACCACTCTTGGCTAATCGGGTTTTAGGCTTAAGCCTCCCTCATTTGTGTGAGCTAATGTTGTTTGGGTTTTAAGAACTTCCTCCAGCCAAGGCTCTCGACCTTCCAGAACATAGCACTCATCCCAATGAGTCTGCCTCAAGGCCTTGACCTTAACCGCTCATCATGCCAGGATGCAGAACCCTCAGATCCCCCATTTCTGAGTCACCCCATCTCTCAAGGAAGCCTGTGTCTCTCTCCCAGGCAAGTCCTGGATGACCTTGAAATCACTGTCTAAAAGCACAGATTATCAAGTCAGTCTGTAGAACCACAAATCACCCACTGAGTGAAACAGGTCTGTTCACTAAGGAAGAGTCATATGAAGAGACACTGTGTGGGGGGTGTGTGTGTGTTTGTGTATGTGTGTCTGTGGTGCGTGTGTATATGTGTGTGGTGTATGTTTGTGTGTGTAAGTGTGTGAGTGTGTGGGTATTGGAGCCAATCTGGAAGCCATGGATGATGTGAAAAAACAAAGAAGAAAGACTGAGGATTAGGAAAGGGGGGGAAGCTCCCTGCAGGACAGTCATCCCTGAGTCTGAGTCTCTGATGGAAACCAGATGAATCTCAGCACCCTAATATTTTGAAAGTCTTTATGTGTTTTATTTTATTTAGTGTGTGTAGTGTGTGTGTGAGTATGTATGTTGTGTTGTATATGCATATGTCTGTGTGTGTATTGTGTGGTGTTATTGTGTATGTGTGTGTGCTGTGTATGCATATATCTGTGTGTGTGTAGTGTATGTATATGGCCATGTGTATATTGTGAAGTGCTGTGTGTGAATGTGTGTATGTGGAGTATGCAATGTCTGTGTGTGTGTATGTGTGTGTGCACATGAGTGTAGTACCCAAGGAGGTCAGAAGAGGGCTTTATACATCCCTACCCCGCCCCAGGCTGGGATTATAGGCAGTTGTAAGTCATCCATCACAAGTGCCAAGAACTGAATGTGGGTCCTCTGCAAGAGCAGTACATGCTCCTTGAACTGCCAAGCCATCTCTCCAGCCCCACGTCAAGACGTCTTTTTTAATTCACTCTAAATACATTTTAAAGTACTTACCATGAATAAGAAGTGCCAGAGATCGAGACTGGGACCCATCAGCCCTAACTTATTCCCCACCTCCAGGGCAGACAGTTTCCAGAGTCCTGAGTTGTAGACAGCAAGCCCCACCCTATGCCTCTGCGGTGCACTTCTGATGGGTTGTGTTGACAGGTTCTCCAGTGTGCCCTGCACACTCTCGTGGAAACAGATCGTTACAAGGCTGTGAATAATCACATGCCTGTTCAAATCAGACATGACTATCAAATGATTTGCAGAAATGATTCTGTCTGTAGTGAATTTTGGATTTGGGGATCTTGCATGAGAGAGTTTTGAACTTATGTACTGGGGGTGAAGCAAGCCTGGCTAAATTCCAGTTGGATATGGAGGCAAGTGCAGCATGTCTGAAGAAATGTTCTGGAAGGGACAGTTTTTGACATCCACTGTCCATGAGTCTCTCTCCTGATGCGGTAGGAAATGCTGAACAAGAAAAACCTGAAAACAAAAACAAACGGAAAGACCTGATGCTGCCCAGCAGTGATCAGAGCATTTTCTGTCGCGTATGCCTTTGAGGCCCTGAGTTTTGTCTCCGACACAGAGGGAGAAAGGAAAGAGAAGTGCATGGAAGATACACCTCAGTGGGCGGAGAGCTTGCCTAGCACACACAAAGCCCTGGGATCGATCCACAGTGCTATATAAAACAGACGAAGTGCTGCAGGCTTATGGCTCCAACGCTCCAGAGCTGGAGGCAGGAGGAGCAGAAGTTCAAGGTTATCTTGGTTCCGTAGTAAACTTGAGACCAATCTAAAATGCATAAGACCCTGTGGAGGGAGGGAGGGAGGGAGGGAGGGAGGGAGGGAGGGAGGGAGGGAGGGAGGAAAAGAGAGAGAGAGAGAGAGAGAGAGAGAGAGAGAGAGAGAGAGAGAGAGAGAATCGTGGCAGTGGGGAGAAGGGTTGAGGAGCTGGGGAGGAGCAATGACTCTCTCCAGATGGTATTTTAGGGACTGCTGGGTGCGGTGCCCTGAGCCCCCTGCGAACAACTGCAGAAGCAGGAACTGTTCCGATCAGACTTCCCTCACTGCTGGAAAAGCCCAGAGAAAACCCGTTAAAAGAAATGTTTATTATGGCTCACAGTGTTGGAGTTTTCAGTCCATGAATAGCTGGCCCCACAGTCAGGACACAGATGGCACAGAGGGGAAGAGAAGGAAAGACCCAGAAAAGACACAGTCCCAAGGGCATGCTCCAGGGGTCCTCCAAAAGTTCCTGACTTCTCCCAGTAACACCATCAAATTATGAATCTATCAACAACAGATCGATCCATTGATTATTCCTGAGCTTTCATAGTCTATTTCCCCTCTCAGTGACCAAATCCTCCAGTTGGGGATCAAGACTTCAAAATGTGAGTCTTTGCGGGGGGGGGGAACACTTCACATCCAAGTCATAACAAGCCCCAAGTGCAGAACTAACTAAATATCATGTGTGAATATTCAAACCGAAGGACTCTGAAGAAGCCATTTATTCTGGTAAACTGGTTCTGTAAAACACACAGTGGGACATGCTTTAGCCGGGTCCACCAGTACACCCTCCACAACAGTCATTCAGTGGCCATGGCAGAGTTCAAGTAGCAACAGATGATGCCTGAGCTAATAAATGGGTGGGACAGCATCCCAATAAAACTTTATTTACAAAACTAGACAGTGGGCCATAAGCCTTACTGCTTCACATTAAGGCAAGTAACTCGGAAAGGAAGAGGAACTTGGTTAAGGTAACTGGAGCGAAGTTGGCAGCAGAGCCTCCCCTAGAAGTTTGTAGAAAAAGAGGAGGAAGAGAGAAGTGGGGAAAGTGGGAGAGAGGTGAGAATGAGCCTGGAAGGATGTGATGTGGGGCCGCCAGTGACGTCTGTCTGCTTTGAGAAGATGCAGGAAGGACGGGGAAGGTGTAAGGCTGTCATCCGTGAGAAGGGATACTGGTGGAGGAAGAGTAAAAACAGAAGGAGGCTTCTCCCATCCTCTGGAGGGAAAGAGGCATGATGGGAGGAGCTGAGAAAGTGTGGTAGACATCTGTCCTTAGACAGGCGCTTGAGGCAGGATCAAAGCCACAGTCAGATCTGAACTCACAGCTCAGGAACTTGATCATAACCAGGGCAGGAAGTAGATCAGAGCAAGATGCCCAGTGGGCAAAAGCAATCTGGGAAGAAGTTGAAAGCAGGAAGAGGTAGGAAGAAGGGGTTCAAACATGTGTATCACCTTCAACAACCCCAGAGACTCCAGGGCTGACATCAGACACCGAATTGCAAATGTAAACAGTGGACATCCGAGAAGTTACACAGTTTTCCAAAGGGCACACAGGAGGAGATCCTGTCTTCTAGACCTACAGCCAGTGACCCCTTTCCTCTGTCAGATGCATGTCAATTGAGTTATGGGAAATGAAAGAGGCTGTGGTCCTGGAGTGGAGAGAAGTGAACCCCACTATTCTTTAGGCTTCACAAATGGCAGTATCTGGGGGGACCACCTGGTTGTTTTCCTCACTTTGGCACATGGGCTAATCAACCCCCTAAAAGGAAACACGGTGGGTAGGTCAAGGTCCCAAGAGTGCACACCTCCTTTGAAAGCTTTCTGCCAAATGACCCCGGGGAAGAGTCAGTGTCATGAAACATGGGCTCCTGCTCCAAGCAGAACTCACTTCTGGGGCATCTTGAGCGCCTGGGAGGCTGAGAGAAGCTAGCCTCAGGAGGGCAGAGGCAGTGAGAGGAAGGCCAGGGTAATGAGGATAATGACAGCTCCCTCATGGCTCCTTTCATCTGTGGCTCACGGAGCCGCTCGTCACCGCACAATTAATTTTCTCAACACCCACTACACCGGCTGCCCCCAAGGAAGGTGTCATTAGCAACCTTTTTATAAGCAAGGAAACCAAGAGGTGAGTTGGTTGGTTCAAAGCCACAAAACAGTTGTAAGGCAGGAGCCAAAGCTGGGGTGATTGTCTCCCTCTGATGACAAGGGACCAGAGAGAAAGGAACCATTTGTAGGACCCTGATTAACTCTTATTAGTTTGTCTTCCATTCCCCCATCCACCCTTCCAACTAGCCATCCATCCATCCTCTCATGTACATTCTTCTATTTACCTGCAGTCCACTCTTCCATCTGTCTATCTGTCCTTCTGTGTCTACCTTCAATCTTCTCATATGCCTGCTTGCATCTTGTATCCCTCTTCCTATCCTTCCATCTCTCCATCTATCACCTAATTTCCATCTATTCTTCCAACCATCCAACCTTCCATCTGTGGCCTCCACCTGTATCAATCTACATCCACCACCCTTCCATCTACGTCCATCCATCCACCCAAACTTCCATCTACATCCACCCTTTCATACATCCAGCCTTCCATCCAGTCAGTCAGCCTTCCATCCATCCATCCATCCATCCATCCATCCATCCATCCATCCATCCATCCATGTCCACCCATCCATCCACCCTTCCATCCATTCACTCATCTGTTTTTTCCCCATCTGTCTATCATCCATCCATCCGTCCACCCATTTAATGGCCTCTCCACCATTTGTGCTGTCCATTATTCATTGGTTCACTCGGTGCTTCATTTGTTCACCAGCCCAATCACTTCTTCACTCATTCATTCAACAAGAACTACAACACGCTATGCTGTGTAAAAGGCTGGAGATGCAAACCGAAATTGTGGGACTGGGGACCAAGGCTCAGCAATACAAGCATGAGGTCCTGGGTTCAGATCCCCAGCACCTATGTGTACAGCCAGACGCAGAAGTGGGTGTCTAAAACTCCAAAGCCAGGCATAGGAGGGATCCTGGGGCTCCCTGACCAGGGAAGCCAGCCAGTCAAATCAACATGCTCCAAGTTCATTCATTTGACCCTGTCTCAACAATAAGAAGAGAAGCAGTTAAGGGAGACACCTAGCACCAAACTCTGGCTTCCATGTGCACACATATATGACACGCAAAAACTCTGGCTTCCGCGTGCACACGCACATGACACATATATGCTGCACACATTAATGCTGTCGGGGAAGTAGAGAAAAGGGACGGAAAAGAGAAAATCAGGGTACGGCAGCTCTCAAAGATTCTTCAAAGGTTTTTCACTATTTAAGTGACCTGCAATTTATGTGCAGTCTTACCTTGTGTAAGGTCTACAAAATCAGATTTTTATTTCTTCATTTGTCAGTGTTTGTGGTGGAATTCAGGACAGTGAGTGTTGGATTGAGAAGCCTGAGCGCCATCTTCATTGAGTCTCTCTGGTGCGTCACAGGCATTGTTGGCCACTTAGCCATGTCGTGTAAGCCAATCCAATAAATGTCCCTCTCATCTCTCCCCCTTCTGTCAGTCTGTTCCTCTAGACTAGAGAGCCCTGACCAAGACAACCCCCATCTAGGACGTTATGCAGCCTGAGAAGACTATGAGGCACTCCAGCAGCCTGCGCGACCCTTAGGGATGAGGCCGTCCTGTCTATCTTATGTAGGAAAACCCAGGGACCGGCACTGTGTGTGTCACTCAAGACCCCACCACCAACTTCATGTTCTGAAGTGCATGAAAAGCAAACACACAGTGACCCATCCTACCCTCCTCATCCTGGGTGATTTAGACAAGCAGAGCCTCCCCCAGAGCCAGCTGGCTCAGCCTCAGTCCTTGAGGGAATGGAACAAGGGAGCCTGGCTTGATGGTGCATCCTTGTAATTCCAGTATTCCAGAGGCTCCGCAGGAGGATCTCAAGTTTGAGGCCAGCCTGGACTACATAAGATCCTATCAAAAAAAAAAAGTAAACAAGCAACAACAAAAATGAAGAAATGTGATGTAATAAAGGAGGGTTTGATAAACAGGGGTAAAAGCAAGGGGAGCAGGCTTGTGTCGATCAACTCTCTGCTTGATCGACCAATATTCTTCATTTGGAGGCTGAAGAGATGGCTCACGGATTAAGAGTATACAATGTTCTTTCATAGGACCCAAGTTCAGTTCCCAACACCCACACAGGCTGGCTCAGGACCACCTAAAACTCTAGCTCTAGGGGAGCCAGAGTTCCTCTACTGACCTTTTCAGGTAGTGTGTATACACAGAGAAAAGACACACACACACACACAGAGGCACACATGAACACATATACACAATTATATAAATAAATTAAAGTTTAAAATATATATTTACCAACATTTCGAACAATTATTCTGCTATTCGTCTTTCTTGTGGGCATGTTGGTGGATGTGGGATGTCCTTCTGTATATGTTGCTCTTATTGGCTAATGAATAAATCTGCTTTCGCCTATGACAGGGCAGAATATAGCCAGACTGGAAGAAATGTAGAGAGAAAGTAGGCAGAGTCAGAGAGATGTCATGTAGCTGCTAAAAGAAATAGATGTTGAACCCCTTACCAGTAGGCCACAGCCTCGTGCCAATACGCAGATTAATAGAGATGGGTTAATTTAAGATCTAAGAGTTAGTTAATAAGAAGCCTGAGCTAATAGGTCAAGCTGTGTTGTAATTAATGTAGTTTTGTGGATTATTCGGGTCTGGGAGGCCGGGAAAGGAACAATCAGTCCCTGCTTACTTGTTGGAGACATCATTCATTCACTCACTCATTCATTCATTCATCCATCCATCAGTCATCTATTTCTCTTCATCACTTTTTCTAAACTCTATCTGTTTTTAAAGTTTTGTTTGTTGATTTTTTTTTTCTAACCAAGACCTCACTGAGAGGACAGAGGAAAACTCTCCTTCCCGGGTTAGCCATGAGAAATGTGTCAGTATGACAAAGACAATGGATGTTCTATGAATGATGGCCACTGCTTCTTTAAACCATAAAACCAACTGTCACAGCCAAGAGCAAAGGAAGGTGTCGTGAGGTATTCACAGCATAGTGTCCCAGATGGAACAGTAGAATAGGAGAGAGGACACCTGGGAAAATAAGGAAGATACATGGGGGTGAGATTTGGGGCTGAAAAGATGGCTCTGGTAGTGAAGTGTTTATCATGTAAACACAGGGACCTGTGTTAGAACTCATATCAAATTTTAAAAACAAATCTGGATATAGTGGCTCACCGTTGTAATCTTAACACTGGTTGGGTGGAGGCAAGTAGATCCCTGAGGCTCAACGGGCAGCCAGATTCATCTACTTGGAAAGTTCCCAGCCAATGAGAGACCGTGTCTAAAAAAAAAAAAAAAAAAAAAGACACACAGGAGTACACACGGGCAAAAAGTGTGGGTGTTACTTAAATTGTACGCAAATGCTGATTCATTCACTGAGCCGAATATGACATCTGGTCTTTAAGATGCTCTCTAGGGAGTCCGCAGGATGGCCCACATTTCCTCCATCGAAAATGAAAGCCTCTGCTAGAAAACAACCATCAATGAAAAAGACAATGAAAGGGCCAGGCGTGGTGGCACACACTCTTGCTCTAGCACTCAGGTGGCGGTGCAGAGGATATCTCTGCTCGTTTAAGGCCAGCCTGGTCTACAGAGTGAGTTTCAGACTAACTAGGACCACACAATGAGGTCACATCTAAAACAGACAAATAAATACAGACAGGGAAAGGAAGCCAGAATGAGAAGAGGGCCTTTGTTTTTTCTCTTTCAGTCACCCTGGGCAGACAATGCTGTCTGTGATTGTCAACAGGCAATTTCAGGTTCCAAAGAATTTTCCTTTTTTGTCATTTTCCTATTTATTCTTTTTTTTTTTTTTTGAGACTAAGTCTCACGTAACCCAGACTACTCTCTATCTCACCACATCACCAAGGATGGCCTTGAACTCCTGATTCCCCTGTCTCCCCTTCCTGAGTGTTGGGATTTCACACATCCCCCACCATGCTGGCTTTATACAGTGCTCACATAGAGCAGACACGCTAGGCAAGCCTCTACCCACGGAGCCACATCTCCAGCTCCTGTCCTCCCTCATCTTTATCACCGGACCCTTGGGAGACCCAGGGCTTCAACTGTCATCTTCTCCCTCACAGAGGCAGAAGTTGTAGGGGGCAAAGGTCATGCTGTGGGTTCCTGGGTCACCCCGTTATAACCCCTGCTCCTCTCCCAAAGCCTCAGCACAAGTCTTGACTCAAGGGATTACAGCTAGAGTGATGCAGAAAGAAGAGAAACGCTTCCAAAGAGGAATATGAGAGAACCCTGCTCCCTCTGTTGAAGGAACCAAGCATCCTGCAGGGATAGTTTCTGCTTCCTTATTTCCTGAGTCAGCGATGCCAGCAGAGGCTGCCAAGTGGGAAATCTGGGGAACCCTAAATTAGCACTACGAACACCTCGGCCGTAATGACTCTTGGCTGCTCACCACGCCTTTCATCCCAGGCATCTCAAAGAACTTGTCCAAACGTTAATTAATCTGGCTCACAACACCCCTGCTATTATTAAGCCCATTTTACAGACGAAGAAACAAACATGAAGCCACGTAGGTTGTGCAATGGGTTGGTGGCTTCAATCCCCAAACCCAATTGCTAGCTGCCAGGAGAGAGGAAAGCTAAGTCAACTGGGGCAGCGGCCAGCACGCAGGCTGTCACTAGCTCCCGGCATTGGACAGGGCTGAATATATAGGCCACAGAGAAAACTTGGATCAGTTTAATGGAGCTTAGTGTTTATAGCTTGGCTCTGCACCCTGGGAAAGTGGCATAGATCCCTGTGCCTCAGTTTCCCCCACATGTGAGATGGAGATGAGCATGCCTTATAAAATACGAGGAGGAAAGCTTAGAGCATGACTTTGAGCACGAGCATGAACTGAATTCCTATTGGAGTTTGATGCTTTGGAGCCTCACTGGAGCCCATAGGGAGAAGCTGAGGGGCTGGAGATCCCTGCTAATGACACTGGGTGGGAGCTAAGGGGACAGATGAGGCACAGAGTCTTGAGGAGGTCAGTGGGGCCTTAACCGGGTCTTGGCCATTGGCAGAGGCGGTGAGGACATGAGGAGGTGTCCAGCAGGCTGCTGTCAAGTCATGGTTCCAGGGGGAAAGGCAGGCAGCAGGTGTTCTCTGTTCCTGGCCTCTGCCCCACCAGTGTGTGATCCTGTTTAATCCAGCAGCAAAAACTACGGTAGCATGGACCTTTGCCAGAGTCCAGGACTCATTCTTCTGGCTATCCTATTGGATGGTTTGTTCCATGAGAATGGGAAACCTCCTCCTCATACCCATGCTCGGCCCCTCTTCCTGTTCTGCTGAGAGAAGTCCTTGGGGCAGTCACCAAGCAAAAGTGACTGAGATCACTCCTTGTCTTACACACACACACACACAAATGCTCAAATATGTGCAAACACATATATATGCTCACACATTTATACGCACATACACACTCATGCACATACTCACACATACACACAAACAGCTACACACACTCATGTACACACACACACTCAAAACAGGCTCATGTAGATGTACACTCACTCAAATACACAGAACACACCCTTACACACCGACTCACTCATTGACACATTTATGCCGGACACAACCACATACATGCACACATTCTTGTGCACGCACGTGCGCACACATACACACACACACATGCTCCAGTGTAGCCTTGTGTGCGTCAGCAGGCTCCAAATTCCATGGATGACCGGGGTTCCTGAGGAGCCTTCAGAAGCTCCATCTATCTCCAACAGCAACTCTTGATTTCTCCACCTAAGACTTGGTTGGAAGGAGGAGGTGAAATTGAGATGCTGTGGCAACCACCTTGTTTCCATGGCGACCGCAACACGGACCTTGGGTACCTCTGTGGACTGTGACTCATCATTGGTACCTGAAGACACGTGAGCAGTTCTGTTTCTTCCGCATGGGCTCAGGGTCAAATTAATGGTGCTTGAGTGACGTGAAGTCAGCTCCATTTTGAAGCCCTCCAGCGGCAATGGCGTACATCTGTACAATGGGCTACTCTTCAGCCAGGAAAAAAGAAATGATGTTGTTTCCAGGAAACGGGTGGAGCTGAAGATCTTCACGTTAAGTGAAATGAGACAGATTCGGCAGGGCCAACCTTGCACGCTTTCTCCTATGTGCAGAATCTGGACTTAAATAGAGGTAGCAGACACGAGAGCAGAAGGACCCTTTGGGAAAAGGAAGAAAGTAGTAGGGGAGGGGGTGGAACAAACGCCCACGGGAGAGGTTTGAATATGGGGTGAAATACATGACAAACATGTCGAAGTGTATCGTAGCAGAACTCATCACTGTGTGCAGGGAATACGAGCTAATAGCAACAGTTTATGAAAAGGAAAGAATTTTGATTATTTCTAAAAGATTAAAGAAGGTTTTAAGATTTTTTTTTCCTGTGTCTGTGTCAGTGTGGGTTCACACACATGAGTGCAGGCACCCATGGTGCCCAGTAGAGGGTTAGATGCCCTGGAGATGAAGTTGTAGGGGGTTGTGAGCTGCTCTGTGGGTGCTGGGAACCCAACTGTCCCTCTGGAAGAACAACAGATCCTCATAACCGCTTAGTCATGGCTCCAGGCCCTGAAGGATGTTGAAAAGAAAATTCTGGGGCCATAGAGATGACTCAGTGGGTAAAAAAGCTCTCCTTACCAGCCGGGTGACCTCAGGTCCAGCCTCAGAACTCATGCAAAGGTGGAGGGAGAGAGCAGACTGCACCAAGATGTCCTCTGACCTTCACAAGCTCTCTCTGTATATCTCTGTCCCTATCTCTCCCCCTCTGTCCCTCTCTGTGTGTGTGTGTGAGTGTGTGTGTGTCTCTGTCTCTCTCTCTCCCTCACACACATATGTGCACACACGCACATATGCACACACTATAATAAAATATACATCTTAGTTTTCAGCGATCATGGCTTTGGGATGAGAACAACTGGTAGTATGTAAAAAGTAGAACTATTTTTGCTCCCAGGCGCTAGGGTGCTAGGATTATAAGTGACTTTTTTGTGAAATATTTTCAGTATCATCACACCATCTTTCAAGTGTAAACAGAGCCTGGCCAACCTTAATGGGGGAAATGGCAGCCGCGGGCCAGCTCTCAGCCTGCCTTAATTTAGCTTCGTTCTTTCTTCCCCAGAGGAGACTGTGCATCCTAACCAGGTTGCAGAACTGAGTAGGTGTGAAATCCAAGCTGATCATAATACCTCACTTGCCTCTGAACTTCAAAGTCCCGGCCAAACGGGTCATAAAAATAGTTCTCATTCCGAGGCCTTAATCTTTTTCATACATCTCCCCCTTTTTTGGTAACTTTTATCATCCCGGGGTGAATAATAAGTGACAGTTATGAACATCTTAGCCAAAAACAAAGCCAGAGTTCCCCGGTGGTGCTGTTGGTTCATGGGGAGGCCGAGCCCCAGCCTCATCACAGGGGTTTGTCAGAGGAATTGCTGACAAAATCCTGAGGATTAGACCGGGATCTGGGGAGACTGCAACCAAGAGCATGCGTTCTGAGCAAATGTCAGGACCTGAGTTCGAGCCCCAGCATCCACACAGAAATCCAGTCTTGGTAGAGAATGTTTAATTCCAGAACTGGGGAGGCAGAGGTAGGAGGATTCCCCAGGTTCACTGTCAGGACAGCCTAACCTGTTGGGTGAGCCATCCTACCCAACTGTAAAAAAGAGGTAAGCAGGACCTGAAAAACAATGCCAGGAAGATTGACTTCTGACAGCAACACACACAAGCATCCATCTGCCAGAGCTCACACTGACAGACAGACAGACACACACACAAGTACCCACCTGCCAGAGTGTGCACACACAGACACACACACAAACACATAGAGACATATATATACACACACAAACATACACACAAGCACGCACACAAACACACACAGACGCACACACACACAAGCATCCATCTGCCAGAGCTCATACATACAGACATACACACACAAACACAGACACACACATAAGCACCCACCTGCCAGAGCTTGTACACAGAAACACACACACAAACACACACAGAGACATATACACACACAAACATACACACAAGCACACACATAAACATACATACACAGGCACACACACACAAGCACTCACGTGCCAGATCTTGCACACACACACACACACACACACACACAAGCATACATATACTGTACAACACCCAAAAATAAAGATCCACAGCTCACAAATGACCATTCATATTCTGGTATTGACAAGCATTTATCAGCTGCCTAGGGAGGGTGCCATGGGGTTGGGTAGACAACCGGTTTCATGCCAACCACACAGAGGTCTCAGTACCAACACTTACCTGAGGCTGGGTGTCCAGGGCCCCGATAGCCAAGGTGATTCCAGGTCACAGCAAGCATCGTTGCAAACTCATTTTTACTACTAACGTCTCTTTTAAAAGTGAGAGGCCCCCTCACTACCAAGTTATCTTGACGCGTTTTCTAGCATGAATAAACGACAGATTGGTAGAAGCTGAGAGTGGAGAGGTGTTCATATTAAAGGCAGTCATGGGGCAGGAGAGCTGGCTCTATGGTTAAGAGCACTGCCTGCTCTTCTGGAGGACCCCGGTTCAGTTCCCAGCAGCCACACGGCAGCTCATCTGTAACAACAGATGAGGGGATCTGATGCCATCTTCCAGCCTCTATGGGCATGAAGAGCACATGTGGTTCACAGACATACACAAAGGCATAACACCCATACACATAAAATAAAACAATAATCATTGAAAATCATGTTTTAAAAGAAATCGAGCTATGTGTGGCGATGCACACTAGTGATCCTAGCACTGGGAAGTTGAGGTAGAAAAATCGTTAAGTTCCAGGCCAGCCTCAGGGTGTACCTCATAGTAGGGTGCTTGCCTAGTGTGTTTGAGACTGGAAATTCCAGGCCTGCATCATAAAAAGAGAAAAGGAAGGAAGCAGAGAGGAGGGAAGGAGAGGGGAGGAAAGGGAAGAGGAGGGGAAAGATAAGAGGAGGAGAGAGGGGGAGCGACAGGAGGGAGGAGTGAAAGGAGGATGAAAGGGGTGGGGGAGGGACAAGAGGAGACAGAAGGAGAGGGGAAGGGGGAAGGGGAAGAAGAAAAAAGAAAGAGAGGGTATGGAAGAGGTAAGATATAGAAACAAGCTCTAAATAATAATAATAAACCATTTATGCAGCAATCACAATGCACAGGTATTGCTCTGAGAACGTCTGTGTCCGTTTAATTTTATAACAGTTCTTTGAAGAGGATACTGTTAACTTTTTACAGTTTGGGAAACTGAGGCACAAGGAGGTTAGACAGCTTGTCCAGGGTCACATAGCTATTGAACAAAGTGGGTGACATTTCTTACATAACCAGTCTTTCTCACTGGCAATTCCATTATTGTTGTCTATTTTGCTACTGCTCTCGTGAATCAAGGCTACTGATGCTCTATTTTATAACATGTTTGGGATGCTCACATGTGTGTTCATCACAAACACACATGTGAGCATCCCAAACATGTTATAACAAACAAGGAACTGAGCAGGACCCAACTCATTTCACAGATTAGAGGAGCGGCTTCCAAAGAGGGCCAATGAAACTGTACCTGTCAGTAATTTATCACCCCTAATCCAATTCAGCACTGCAAGACATGGGTGTAATATTAGATACGACTATGCTACAAGCAGATAAATATTGTTTTCTCCTGCTTGGGTGTGTAGAAGAGAGATGGGAAGGCACAAAATAAATGATACTTGCTGGCTAGGAAAAGAAAAAGGGAAGCTTCCTTGGGGATGGTCATCTTCAGAGGCCATTCAAGATGGCGGCTGTTGGCCTCTAGGCTGTTGGCCTTTAGCCAGCGGCTTGCAAAAGGTGATGGGGAAGGGCTGAGAGGAAGTGTAAGGAGACAGCTTCCACAGGGTGAGTAATGGCTGAGTGGAGTGGGTGATTCCCCCAGGAAGCAGAGAAAGGCATAGCCTGAGCACATTCGACCAAGAGGAAGAATCAGCACTCACAGGAAACAAGTGGTGTGTTGTCGGGGAGCCGGCCAGCCTTCTGTGGGTCACAGGAAGCCCTGCTAATCGTGATGGGGCCGGAGCCAGCCAAACCAGACACAGGCTCACACTGATGGCTCTGGCTTCTGTCTGTGTGTGTGGTGTGTGTGGCACTCCCGAAAGAATGGTTGGAAGCAAGTTCAGAACCCTGGTGGCTCAGGCTGCCTCCTGCATCTGCCCAGCTGTGTCTGGCTTCCATGTTTTCCCCCCTCACTTCTTCCACTCTTCCTTTTCCATCCTCACCTGGAGCATCTTTGCTCTCCTTTGCATGGCCAGCAAGAGCAATTACTCAATGAGTATCTTGGTGTTTGGGTTGTTTTGTTTTGTTTTATATGTTTAATTTTGTTAATTTTTAGGCAAAACTGATATTTTCTTCTTCATCCCCTTCTGCTCTGTCTCCAGTACATGTTGTTTAGAGCCTTAATAAAATCACAGTGGCCGGGCGGTGGTGGCGCACGCCTTTAATCCCAGCACTCTGAAGGCAGAGGCGGGCGGATCTCTGTAAGTTCGAGGCCAGCCTGGTCTATAGAGTGAGTTCCAGGACAGGCTCCAAAGCTACAGAGAAACCTTGTCTCGAAAAAACAAAAACAAATAAATAATAAATAAAATCACAGTGAATCTGTTCATAAGCCCCTTCCTCTTGTTAAACTATGAAGAACCAGGGGGCAGGGGTAGGGACCAGACAATCGTGGGAGTCAGCACAAAATGGCTGAATAGGCATACCCATGGAACCCCGGAGGTAAAAGTGATAAAATCTGTTACAGAACTATTTCTGGCAAAATGCCACTTTTGTGTGATTCTGGATAAATGCGGCCTGGAGGTGAAAGACCTAAACTCTCAGCTTCTCGCTTTTGCCAGCCCGCCTGTGTCTGTCTGTCTGTGTGGAGCCCCTGTGAGGCTCCCCAGCAGCCTTCCTCTGAAGCGGATAAAAGGCATCCAATCTGTCTGGAAATCCTCCGAATCTCTTCACTCCACCAGTGATCCTGGCACTAGAGCAAGAACCTCACAGCGGGGGGTACAATCCCAGCAGGAGGATAGCCTGCTCTGTGTAGTGAACTCTAGGCCAGCCTAGGCTACAGTATGAGAACCTATCTATTATTTTCCATTCCGTGAGGATGGCAACAACCAGGCACACTGCAATTAAGAGTACAGCCTCGCTGGTCAGATAACCCTTGTGGCTTCTAGCAGTTCCTTGCTTCTCTGTGCCTTGGTTTTACTCATCTGTGAAATGGAGCCATTCGTAAAGCTAATGGGACTGTGTAACTGGACGAGAGCCTGTATTTCGGCAATGAACACAATGCTCAACTCTTTGTAGTATCCATCTGTCTGTGAGACTTGTGTCTCACACCATCACGGGCCACAGGAAACACATAACAAGTCCTAACTGTGGTGGTCATTTGGGGTACTTCATCTAGCAGGATTTTTCCCCTAAAATCTCCCTGGGCACAGCGGTATACAGCTTTAAACCCAGCACTTGGGAGTTGAAGGCGAGAAGATGGGGTATATAATGAGTGAACCGAATCGGAGGCCAGGCTGGGCACCTGAGACCCTCTCTCAAACAGGGTGTCGGGGGAGCTGGAGAAGTGACTCAGCAGTTAAGAGCACACCCTGGGCTTGTAGAGGACCATGTTCTGTTCCGAGCCCCCACACAGAGACTCACAAGTGCCTGTTATTCTAGCTCCAGGGGTATCTGTACTCTCTTCTGGCCTCCACGGGCATCGCACCCATCTGGGGCACAGGTGCAGATATAGGCAAACACTGGAAAATACAACAACAACAAAAAAATTTAAGGCGTCTTAATCCCGGACCCAGATATACTGGGTGTTAGTCTTGTCTCTAACGCAGCTCTCGTCTCTCTGGGCCTCTGTGAAACTGGGATGAGAATATTCCCCCATCACGGCAGATGTGATGGCACCCACCTACAGTCCCGGCTATGGAATCCTCAGAAATCTAAGGCAGATCTGAGGCCAGTCTAGAGTACATACTGAGACCCTGTCTGGAAACCCCAAAATAGCAAGGACAGTAATAATAGCAGTAATGACAGTTACTTTAGAAACCATGAGGAATAAAAAAGTTAATCTAGGGCCAGAGAGATGGCTCAGAGTACAGAGATGCTTGCCACCAAGCCTGATGACCTGAGTTCCAATCCCACATGGGGGAAGAAGACAGCCAACTCCTACAGAGTGCCCTCTGACCTCCACATATGTGCTGTGACAGCATTGCATGCACACAAGTACACACACACACACACTCACACACACACACACAAACATACTCACACACACAAATGAATACATACATGCAATCTTTTAAACATGAGTCTCTCTGTGGAGTATGCTTAGACAGCAGAGTGTATCCATCAGTGAACTTAGTAAGTGGCCAGCCATTCGATATAGTTAGAATCTTAACATATAACACAGTCAACCTAGAGGAAGTCAGTCATGTGACTCTCCACTCTATCCCCTCCTACCAGTATGCCCAGAGAATTCCCCAACTATAGAGCTACATTGGAAAAAATGTCCAGTAAGAGTTTTAATACTTACTCCTTCCAGCCTACCTGTGGCTCATGGCCTTGCCCTGCATTGGTGAGACAGTTGAGCAGCCCCACAGGAGAAAAGACTTCTGTACTCACTACCAACTAGTGTGCAGCCACCACCCGACACAGACTGGCTTAAGACAACAAGTCCTTCATTTGGTTCTCGAACCCATTATTTAGTAGGAAACAAAAGAAATGACCCCTTTGCAGAAATGGCCCCTTTGTATTGTCTCTGGTCTATGGAGTATGGAGTAGAATAGAAGAACTGGGAAAACAACATTTCTACAAGATCTCTCTTTCATGTGGCAATGCTGTCCAGCTGTTCTGTGACGGCACCTCTACACAGAGACTTTCTGAGGTGGCTGCACCAAGGCCAAACATCCCAAGACTCCCAGGAAGAAGCTGAAATGTTTGAAGATTTCAGCTTTATGAATAACAATTCCACCCGACTCTATTGATCACTCAAGTGCTGAAGATGGACAAGATGGACACTATCTCCCCAGATAAGGACTATCAAGAATATATAGCCATTTGCAATGCACCAGACCTCTCCCAGGAATCTTGAATGAATCAGAATCCCCATAAGCCTTTGTAGCCCCTGAGCACAGTTTATCCCGACTCTGCTGCTACCTGAAGACCCTTCCTTTCGGAGAGAGTTCTTCTAGACATACTACAACAGAGCCTTAGAGTGCAAGAGCCCAGGGGTTGGGAAGGAAAGCTGTGAAGTCCTGGTCTCAAAATCGCCATGCCCATACCACTCATGAAGCCACTAGGTCAGATGCACAAGACCTGTACAAGATCAAGCCAACAAGATCAGTGAACACGGCAGGCAGTGACTGGACTCAGTGGGCTACATACAAAGGGGAAAAAAGGAGAGAGAGGATGAAGGGACAGTTGAGGGGTGGATACAATCAAGACACATTGCTTACATCTATGAAACTGTTAGAGAATAAATATAAGATTCTATTTTCTAAAAACTGACCCATTTTGTGCCCTTTTTTCTTGCCTTGGAACTCACAATAGGAAATGTTGAAATCATGTCCTGTGGAATTATTTAATTTATTATTTAATATCCAATGCACTAGACTGAGGAGTCCCCAGAGAACCAAGGTCAGACCCATCTTAATGATCTCACATCCATGTTGCTCCCCTGACCACATAGCCAGCTCTCACTAGACGCTAGCTGGATGCAATGGCCACTTAACGGAGCTTCCCATGGTGTAGCTCTCATCCCTGGTTCCAATCATCTGACCAGAATTATAAAGAGGGACTCCATCCCAGGCAGAAGTTTCCAGACTACAAAACATGTCAATATGGACTCCTCTGTGCCCAGGCTCGGCTCCCTGGGTTTGCTTTTCGGTCCCCGCAGCTTGCACATGTTCCCCATCTGGAAGTCCATTGACGTCACTGGGAACTTCACGGATGGAACAAATGAAGAGGGGGCAGCCTAGTCTGCAGCCTGAAGCTGTCAAGAAGCACTTTCTGACCGGGAGACCAAGGACCAACCGTGCCGGAACAGGAGGGCAAGTGGCGTGTTGACGGGGTGGTCACTGGTAGCTCTTCCGGACATTCTGGTGGTGGAGACCTCCCCAGAGAGGCTTGGCCTCCCAACATTGATTCCAGCCTCCTAACAGCCGCCTTGGCCCTGCCTCCCATCCTGGATCCCTGCTCCTCACCCCTGGCCCCAGCCTCCCACCTCCCTCCCACCAGACCCCAGACAAAAACAAAAGGCCCATTACTGAGTTATTAGTTTCGTCTCACATATCCTTCCAAGTAAGACAACTACTAGCCCCACTTTGACTTAAAATGTTTAACAGATTTGCCCAGGTCTAATTTCTGTCACCGTGTTTACAGTACAGGGAACCCAGAGAAGGAAAGTAGAAGGGCTGGGCTTGTGGTGGGGGGACAGCAAAGGGGGTGAAAAGAAAGGCCAAACTCCTTCAAAGGGCGACAGTCTTCCTTGTGGCTTGCAAGCACTTCCTCTTCCAGGGCTGTCCTGTAATCACGGCCCCAACATTCACCAGGGCCGTGTTTACATCCAGCACCATTACGGCCAGGGGAGACAGGCGAAATTAAGGCCTCTGCTCTCTGTTCTTGGAGGCTCCATTATCTTTCTCCACCCACCCCCCTTCATCAAACGCCTCCAATATATGAGGGATAAAAAGCCTTTAATGGCATTTTGAAGACCTTAAAAGCCAGGCAGTTTGTTTGAAAAGGAAAAAGACAAGGAGTGGATCCCTAGGTCCACTTCTTGGGGAGGTTTGGGCGGGGGAGGGGGAGACACCACAAACTTTATTCTGCGTTTCTCTTCCTCTGCCAAAGTAAGCGTTGGGTCTGGAGATTTGTCTTAGATGGACAGTTGAACCACACCAAGCTGTCCATGGCTAAACCCCTTTCTCAGCCATGCTGAGAATCCATCTACTCCCCTCCCAGGCTAGGCACCACCTTCCCTACAGTGTTCATCCTCTCTCTCTTCCTCTCTGTCCCTCTCTCCCTCTCTCTCTTTCTCCTTCTCTCTCTCTCTCTCTCTCTCTCTCTCTCTCTCTCTCTCTCTCTCTCTCTCTCTCTCTCATTTCTAAGGCCCAAGCTGGCACCAGCATAGATGGCTGAGGCAGGAAAAGAGGAGAAATAGGTCTGTGAAGGCTAGAAGAAATAGGGCTGGTTGGCATAGCCAAAGGACTGGATGTAGGGTTTCTTCATTCCACCGAGGCTGGGAAAATCCCAGTCACACACAACCACAGCGTTTGGTTCCGAGAGACGCCAGGTTTTCCAAAGCCCTTTTCTGCCTACTTGTCTGTTTCCATTGCTTTCTGCCAGTTGTGCTTGCTGAGTTAGCACTGGCTTGGCATAGGGTGGGCTGAGCCGTAGTAATCCTAAGGAGTGCTGGATTGAAGACTGACGGGGAGAACATTGCATTTGGGTGGTGTCTTGGTTTCATTTCTGTTCACGTGTTAAAATCTCCTGACAACAAGCAACTCAGGAGAGACAGGGTTTATCTGGTTCACAATTCCCTGCTACAGGCCATCACCGTTGGGAATTATTCATGCAACGGGAGGGAGCTTGAAGCCGCTTGTCAAATCACATCAGCAGTCGAGAGCAGAGAGAAATAAACACATGTGTGCATAGTGCCCTGCTAACTTTCTCTACTCTTACACAATTCAGGACAAGAGCCCAGGGAATGGTGCCGCCCATGGTGGGCAGGTCTTCTTGCTTCAATTAGCAAAATCAGGATAATCCCTCAGAGAAGTGCCCACAGGCCAATCTCACCTGGACAATCACTGACCCGAGACTTCTTCCAGGTGGGATGTATCAAGCGGACAGAACGGACTGCCGCAGCACGGAAGACACTGTAGGCTGTGCAGGCAATACAGTGGCAGATACCGTGTGTGGTGTGTCAGCCTGGGTTGTCATATGTGTAGCCCTGGTGCCTTGTGACTTGTTACTCTCATGTAAGACATGTTGGAATGAAGCAATTTGGTTTCTTCAGGGACGTTGCTGAGTTGGACAAGGTTTGTGGTGATGGGCAGGAGAAGCAGTGTGGTGTCGATTTTGTTAGATGTTGACCCTGACATTCCATCACTGTTGCCACATACCTGCTCTGCACAGAAGCTGATCATGGGTTGGGTCTCCTGAAGTCGATGGGAAGACAAAGAGGCCATCAAAGCCTCACCGACAACCGACCACATTGCCCTATCTTCTGGCCCGTGTCTAACATTCAACTTCTCAAAATAACCCCCCCCCAACCCTTGGTCACACCACACTCTAGATGAAGTGGATCTGTCCTACTTGAGAAGTTCCCAGGGCTAAGGTAATGGAAGCAATGACCCTTCCAACCATCCCGTCTCCTCCAACTCCTTCGCTTTCCCACACAAGTGTTTTCCACGGATACTGTGCTCGTGGACAGCCTGACCCTGTGCCAAGACTCAGTATCTTGTCTCTCTAGGTCACAGAAGAAATGACAAGGTTCTATCTCCCGGGTTTATATTGGGCTAAGTATGAAACACCCACCTGTCCATCCCCACCCCCACAGGCTCGTATATTTAATGCTTGGTCCCTAGTTCATAACATTACTTTGGGGAGTTCTAGAAACTTCAGGATACAGGCTTAGCTGGAGGACATGGGTCACTGAGAGTGAGATCCTGTAAACGTCATGCCCTAACTCCCCCCCACACACACACACACTTTTCATAGCTCCCAGCACCACACTCTGCCAGAGATTTAGTTGCAGCAGCAGGAAGGGATCTGGTGACCTTGCATATTCAACTGCCCCTCGTCTCCCCACAGGCCTTCATCCATCAGCTGCTCAAGCCTGCATCGTATCCTGGAAACTATGTCTCTTTATCTCCTCATCCACTTCCTGTCCATCCAACTCCCACCCTCCTCCCCACCTCCCCAGCACTCCTCACCCCTCCATCCTTCTCCTGGAATTGGTCCCTGTCTACTCCATCTCTTCTCATTGTAGACAATGAACCTTTTACACGTGCAAAGCTGTTCATCCAAAACCATCTTAGGGCTCCATATTGATACAAAGTAATGGACCAAGGTGGAAAAGAGTGTGCACTCTAAGTCTGGGGCCCTGTGAACCTTAGAACCAGGGCTGTGTGGTTCGAATTTGCCCTGACTTTGAGTTTACACATTATGCCTATAGTTCAGGGTTAGTGCAAAGACTTACCAAAATTAATTTTAGAATGTCTTTGAAAGAATGTCTACTGAGCAGTAAAGATATGATGTATGCTAACCATTATCAGCCCCACCATCATCATTACAAGTTTTAATTATTTGAATAAAACCCCCAAACCTTAAACTGACATGCAGGGGCTAGCAAGATCTCTCTTTTGCCTCTGTATCCGTTCTATCTCCTCCCTTCTCCTCTGCACCAGCCAATCTCAGCTCTTTGATCTCTGAGTGTGACCTAAGGCCAATGATTCATGCATAAAGATATTCATCACATGGGTGTTTATTACAAAGGTTTCTTTTCTAAAGCGAAATATCCATAAATTAAAAAATGATTCTGTAAAACTGTGGTATAACCAAATCTATCACAATCACTTTAAAATATGGCTTTAATGAATATTTAATGGTGCGAGAAACACTTGTGATGAGACAGGTGTATGAGAGACCCTTCCCAGCTATAGCTAAGGCGCTATCTACCTGAAGAAAATAGAGGGAAATATTTAGCCGTGTCCACCTCTGTGATGTTACATGACAGACATTGTTTCCTTTGCATCTTACCAATTTTCATACGTTCAGCATAAGTGTCTCGCTCTCATCCCAGAGGCAGGGTTTGGGGAGCTAGAGAAAGAGATAAAGAATGTATGAAAGAGTCTCTTTTTTCTGTTTTAAACTGAACTATTTTTGTATTAAAAGTTAATTTGGAGACTGGAGAGATGGCTCCCTTGCCAAGAGTGTCTGTGATGTGAACGTGAGTCTGGATGGTGGCACACACCCGTCTCCACAGCCCTGGGCTGCAGACCCAAACATGAGACTGGATGGGGGCACACACCCGTCTCCACAGCCTTGGGCTGCAGACCCCAGGACTCTCTGTCCAGCTGAGGTTTAGTGAGAGGCCCTCTCTTAAAAAAAATAAAGCAGAGAGCAAAAGAATCCTCCATTGACGTCTGCACATACACACATGGGTGTATCCACCATTACACACATGCATACACCACACACAGAGAGATACAAACCCTACACACCCCACATCTTACACAACACACACTAAATACACAGACACATCACACACTCCTACACCCCCACACTCACAACACCTTGCCTCTTTCCCTCCCCCTCACACACACACAACACCAACACACACTTAATTTTATCCAAAGTCACCCTTCCCACCAACCCACACATGTAATTCCTACCATCTCCCTCCACCTTCTGTCCATAAACACAATATTTTCATTTCTGGTCTTAAACAATTCAACTGGAAATGTTAAAAGAATCAATCCCCTTCCAAATTTTAAGTTAATTTGTTAGGGCCCTGTCCCTGGGACAAGGGAAATTTGAAAATAGAAAAGATTACAAGCTGCTTCATTTTAGAATAAAATCCAAAACAGATTCAGTGGCAGGAAGCAAATATATTAATATTAAATTGAGAAAGAGGGGGAGGAGTTACAGGCTTTCATGGGGGTGCTAGAGGGCATTGTCCCTGAACTGCACTTAGAAAATGGGGCTTTGTCACTATAATGTGTCAGGAGGAAAATAGCCCTTCGTGTGTGATGGAGCATTGTGGTAAGGTCCAGAGTGTGTGTGTGTGTGTGTGTGTGTGTGTGTGTGTGAAGGGTTTTAGTGTCATATGTGAATGTGTATACATACATGTGCAAGTGTATAATGTGCATGCTTGTGTGTGTGTGTGTGTGTGTGTGAAGGGTGTGTAGGGGTGTCATGTGGATGTGTATGCACGCATGTGCAAGTGTATAATGTGTATGCTTATGTGCATCGCTATGTATATGTGTATGCATATGTTTCTACATGTGTCTTTGGATACGTATGTGCCTGTGCCAGCACATATGTGTCTTGTGAAAAAGACAATGAAGAGGGCAAAGCTCACCCCTTACTCTTTTCAGAGCAGTTTGGATAACTTTGCTGCGGGAATTCTCATCTTACCCCAAGCCTGCTCCCTGGGTGGAGGCAGGAGGTTCCCAGATCAAGCGGCCCATGAAGGGGAAGGGGTGTGCGTGCTGTTTGATGGTGTGTCAAGATATACACTCCAGTGCCTCATTCTTTATCTTAAAAAAAAAAAGAAAGGAAAAAAGAAAAAGAAAAAAGAAAGTAATGCCTTCAACTGAAAGAACCAAGCCGAGCCTCCCAGCCCAAAAAAGGAATTGACATTCTTGCAGAAATGCCTGTTCGGAAGAACGCAGGGCGCAGGCTTCGCTCATACATCACCAGGAACCCCAGTGAATGAAAACGCTATTCACATTTTCCTGTGATTTTTTTCCGCTCAGGGACAAGGCATTTTAAGAAGAGGGAATGAAAGGGACAGGCGCTGAGGCTGCCATTGTTGCTTTGACGTTACAAATGACTGTGTTTATGATGCCTGTTCCACAGTTCCTGCATTCCCCTCTGCCAGTGCCAACAAAGAGAGCGCTTTCCCAGGGCCTGCTCTCTGCTCTGGTTTTACATCTTGCTTTTCCTGCAGGGTCTGTATGCCCATGAGCAGCAGAGCTAATTCTTCACGATGGTGGCGTGGGAGAGGGAGGACTGGCATGCTTGTTTTTCGGCCACTCAATTACAACCTTCTTATTAGTTCTCAAAAGGCAAAATGTTCCTCTTCTGTGAGAGGAAATGCCACACACAAACACCAGTTCTAAGGGGTCAGGCTTTTGTTGGCATTCTAGCTACCTACTGGACCCAGGAGCTGTATGTACCACTTCATCTGCCTTTGTAGTGAGCAGAGGAAGCAGGTGCTTTGATGGTGCCCAATCAGGGAGGATGAAGAGACTGTGGTTCTCATTGATAACTGATGATTGATTGATTGATTGATTGATTGATTGATTGAGAGAAGATCTCATGTAGCCCAGGTTGGCCTTGTACTTGCTTATGTGGCCAAGGATGGCCTTGAATTTCTTATCCTCTGCCTCTTGAGAGATGGAATTAGAAGCATGTGTCACCATATTTAGTTTGAGATAGTCCCTTGCATCTCTAACCATCAGTCAGCAAAATTGGATAAAAACTTTGTCATGGGAGACTGGAGTGATGGCTCAGAGTTAAGACCACTGGCCACTCTTCTCAAAGACCCAGGTTCAATTCCTATCACCAACATGACACCTCACTACCATGTATAACTCCAGCTCTAGGGGATTCGGCATCTTCACACAGATATACATGTAGGCAAAAGACCAATACACATAAAATAAAAATAGAGTAAATTATTTTTTAAAAAACTGGGCTATGGAAAGGTAATGGCACCAACCATAACTAAAAATACTGAATAAACAAGGAATGAAGGCATATGCCTTTAATCTCAGCACTCATGAGCAGATATAGGCAGATCTCTGTGAGTTCTGGTCTACATAGTGAGTTCTAGACCAGCTACATGCTGAGACTCTTGACTCAAACAACAACAACAACAAAAAAATTTTAGCAGGGCCATGCATTCTCTTCCGAGACCCTCAGATTCTCCCTGTGTTCTCTTGAGACTCACTGGATATGCTGGGTTTCTCTCATTTGGAATTGTTGGCACTGTAGCTTGGGTGACTATTGTGAGGGCCGCCCCTGACTGGAGTCTACCAGACACCAGTGACATCTTCCTCCCATATCTCCAGGTGTCCTCTTTAATCAGGAGCGAATCAGTCCCAGGTCAAAGATGCCCCATGCTCCTCCAATGAGCAGCACCTCTGCCTTTTAAAGGAGCTCAGATGAACCCAGAGAACCCAGCATGTGGCAGAGCCCAGTGTATAAACCCATCCGCCAGGAAGTAGCGACAAAGAGGCAAAGAAATCTTGAGTTAAGACCAGCCCACCTCACTTGACAAATTCTGCACTATCCTGTGTTATATAGTGTGACCTTATCTTAATAAAATAAATAACAGAAGAGTCAGTGTGTTGGCATATATCTGTAGATCCAACTCTTGAAAGATGAAGGCAGAAGAATCAAGATCAGTAGTAAGTCTAAGGCCAGCCTGGGCTATGGGAGACCGTGTTTCAACAAATAAATCAAATAAATGAAATGAAAGGTTTTGTGAGAGTCTGTATATATTGTCATATCCATAAGCAAGGTGTCCTTAGGGACTAGTGAAAGTGGGGACTGGAGAGATGGCTCAGTGGTTAAGAGCACTGACTGCAGCCGGGCGGTGGTGGCGCACGCCTTTAATCCCAGCACTTGGGAGGCAGAGGCAGGCGGATCTCTGTGAGTTCGAGACCAGCCTGGTCTACAAGAGCTAGTTCAAGGACAGGCTCCAAAACCACAGAGAAACCCTGTCTCGAAAAACCAAACCAAAACAAAACAAAACAAACAAACAAACAAAAAAAGCACTGGCTGCTCTTGCAGAAGACCCAGGTTTGGTTCCCAGATTCTACATGTTAACTCACAACCATCTGTAACTCCAGTTCCTTTTCTGGCTTCCGTGGACAATAGGCATGCATGTGATGCAAATATACACCCATACATCAAAAATAAAAATATATTTAAAATGAATAAAGCAAATCAGCTATGAAGTTCTAGTTACTCAGTATATCAGTGGACAGTTCTCTCTCTCTCCTCTCGCTCTCTTTCTTCCTCTCTCTCTCTCACTATGTAGCTGAGGATAACCTTGAACTTCAAATTCCCCAAACTTCCACTTTCCTAGTTGCTGTGGGATAACGCTTTTGTACACTGCAAATATTTGTCACTCATATCAGTTTAATAAAACGTTAATTGATTAGTAGCCAGGCAGGAAGTATAGGCAGAGCAGCCAGACTAGGAAAATTCTGGAAAAAGAAAAGGCAGGGAAGCCATCACCAGCCAGACGCAGAGGAAGCAAGATGAAAATGACTCACTGAATAAGGTACCAAGCCACATGGCTAAACATAGACAAGAATTGTGAGTTAATTTAAGTTGTAAGAGCTAGTTAATAAAATGCCTGAGCTAATAGGCCAAACAATTTATAATCAATATAAGCCTCTGTGTTTTGTTGGGACTGAATGGCTGAGGAAAAAGGCAGGACATAAACTTTCATCTACATGAGTACCAAGAATACAGGTCTGAGCCGCCACACTGTTTTATGCTGTGCTGGGGGTGTAACCCAGGGGGTCATGCAAGCTAAGCAAGTATTCTATCCACTGAGCCATAACACACACACACAAACACACACATACACAAACAGACATAAACACATGCACATATACACACATGTGCGCACACACACAAACACACATACACACACAGGCATGCACACATACACACATGCACGCACACACACACATACATACGCACACATACATGCACACATACACACATACACGCACACACACATTCACACATGCGCGCACACACACACACACACACACGCCCTTCTCACATCTTATGCCTGGTTTCAGTGTCCTGACTGGGCATCTAGGTGTAAATGATTTCAGGTTCTCAGCTTCACTTTCTCATCTACTGGAAATGTCACCACTGAGAGAGCCTCCATGTGGCTTAGCTACAAATCACATATTTAACTTTTATTTGGTTTCCAAATTTTCTTTTAGGTGAAATATCTTAGCTCAAAACGAATCTCCCTAGGTGGCCTTCTGGGTCATTCCTAGGAAGCAACATAAGAAAAGAAAAACGAACCCAAGTTCCTTGAAATTCATTGTGCACAGTGGTCCCGGGCACATAGAACCTCCAGCCTCAATTTTCTAAAAGAGAACACAAGGATCAGAACCCCGTTGCCTGCCTAAGAAGATGCAAGGGACAGTGGAAGCTTCTGTATACTACCAGGCGAGAGTGTTCAGACTCTGCCTGCAGCTCCCACATTTGTTCCCAGGAAGGACATAGAACAGCCCCAGGGGAGAGAGCTCCCTGACTCTCCCTGCTGATGAGAGAGCAGCTCCACCAGGGAGAGCTAGGGGGAGGTGTCAAAGTTTGCAGAGGGAATAGGACCTCTGCAAAGAGACCAAGAAGGGAAGAGGGGCCCAGAACAGGAGGGTGTGGGGGGTGGTGGAAGGAGGAGGGAGGACAGGACGCCTCAGTAAGCTTGTCCTGTGGCCCCCGGATCCTTGGCAAGCGATACACTTCTGAGGTTCAAGTTTGTTTATTCTTGGCAAAATGCAACCGCCTGTTTCTAAGAGAAAAGTCTTTAAAAGGCTTATAAAATCTACTCAAAAGGCTTTCTGGACATCAAATAGCTCATAAAAAGGAACATTTTGATGAGTTAAGTGTAAATGAATCAGAACCATACGGATTCCATTTCGCCTAATCTACCATTGGATTCAGAAACGAAGGAGAAAAATACTTCAAGCCAAAATTCTTCAGGGGCTCTGCAGACCCCAGAACCTTTGAAAACTCTTGGCAATGGTGAGCCAATCCTTGACAGAATGCCATCCTGCCATCCTGAAGTTCAGTTTCTGAAAACAGTTCCCACTGGAAGTCCGTTCTGCATAAAGGAGGGGCAGGCAGGGCAGCTGACTTGGCTTACTGTGTGTGGTGACCTTTGCCCCCTGTGCCACTGTTAACACAGTCTGAGATGAGGACCGCTTTTATGTCATCAGAGACAAGGAGTGTAGGCTATGATAGCCAGGAGTTGGGGTGCTAAGCCTAGCACCCCCAGGACCAGCTTTGTGAACCTCACTATGTGAAAGGAATTTCCCCTTGGCCCTAGGTTCCACGTCTATGAAGCAGATGGAGGGGAGCATCTGTATCAAACGGAAGCAGCGGTTGAACCCACAGAGTGCACTAAGTCAGACATGACACACGTATCCCTGTCCTGTGGGAGACACACTAGCCTGGGCTATGCAGAGTCCCTGGCTCGAACAACCAAAGGGGGAAAAATTACTGAACATTTCCAGTGCCTCATCCAAAACAAAGACGTGGTTCACAGTCATCTTTGTAACAAACAAAACCCATGAAGGAAGCACTGGCGAGATGATGGAGGGTAATGGGGGTGGGGGCCTGTTGGGGGTCAATGAAAATGATCAAAGTAATTAGACTTATGAATACTCACTGTGAAAATTTCATAATGAAATCCATTACTGATAAAATTAAGGTGCGCTAACTAAATGTAATGACAATGGGGGTGGGGTGACGTCTCTCTGGGTAAGAAGCTGGGTTCTCATCCCAGCACTCACTTAAAAAGCCACCCCTGCCTGTGACACCAGCAGAGACAGGGGCCCCTGAGTCTTGCAGGCCAGCCAGTCTAGCTGAAAAGCCAGCTGAAAAGTGGGAAACGGGTGCTATGAGAGACTCTGTCTCAAGGGAATCGAGCAGAGTGATAGGGAAAGGCACTCTACCTCCAAAGGCCTCCAGGCACACTAGTGCCAGGTTGCACACACACACACACACGCACACACATGCACGCACGCATACACGCACGCACACATACACTGTCCAGAAACAGCAGTAGTCAGTGGAGTCAAAGGGCCTGAGCCAACAAGCCTGACTCCTGACACACTCTGAATCCTTGGGAGTTAGAACTCATGATGTTGACTCTGCCTCTTGATTTCAGTCTGAGGCCATATTGAGATAGATAGATGATAGATAGGTAGATAGATAGATAGATAGATAGATAGATAGATGATAGATAAATGATAGATAGATAGATAGATAGATAGATAGATGATAGATAGATAGACAGACAGACAGACAGACAGACAGACAGACAGACAGACAGATAGATAGATAGATAGATAGATAGATAGATGATAGATAGATGATAGATAGATAAATGATAGATAGATAGATAGATAGATAGATAGATAGATAGATACATGGATGGATGGATGGATGGATGGATGGATGGATGGATGGATGAATGGACGGACAGACAGACAGACAGATAGATATAGATAGGTATAGATAGGTAGATAGATAGATAGATGTTAGATAGATAGATAGATAGATAGATAGATAGATAGATAGATAATAGATGGATGGGTAGATGGATGGATAGATAGATAGATAGATGGATAGATAGATAGATAGATAGATAGATAGATAGATAGATAGATAGATAGATAGATATAGATAAGTATAGATAGGTCAATAGATAGATAGATAGATAGATAGATAGATAGATAGATAGATAGATAGATAGATAGATAGCATGGATAGATAGAGAGGTATAGATAGATACGGATATATCGTTATCTGATACTTCTCAAAATAACCCAGTCAAAACACACAGTTCTGGGACTGACTTCCCAGGGAGATTGCTCTCGGAAGTCCCCCACCACGTCCTGGTAGTCACCGGCATTGGCACTTCCTCAGGATGCCCAAGGACTCTGTGACACCATGACAGACACTGAGGTGAGGGTATGAGCTGTTGAGGGAGATCCTAGTCTGTAAAGCTTTCGTCTTTCTGATACCAGGAGTTTGAAAACTCATGGAGAAGATGAAAGCAGGGGGAAAAATCTGGAACGGTACTGCAGCTTCCATCCATTGTCTCTGTGAGTGAGGCTTTAAAATACAGCCATAAAAATATACGAGACAAAATCCAAGGTGGAAAAAAATGTATATTTTATATACATTGGCCAGGTGGGTGATGTTGTGTGCGTGTTTACATGTGGTTATATCAAAGTGAGTAATTACAGCATGTTAAAAAACATTATTGCTTCCGTATGGGAGATAAGGTTATGAATGATTGAAAAGACTCCAGGAGCCAGGCGGTGGTGGTGCACACCTTTAATCCCAGCACTCAGGAGGCAGAGGAAGGTGGATCTCTGAGTTTAAGGCCAGCCTGGTCTGCAAAGTGAGTTCTGGGACAGCCAGGGCTACAGAGAAACCCTGTCTTGAGAAAGAGAGAGAGAGAGAGAGAGAGAGAGAGAGAGAGAGAGAGAGAGAGAGAGAGAGAGAGAAGTCACAGATCTGACCTTGAAACTGGTGTTTGTCATTGCCTCAGTTGCATCCCCTCTGCTCCAACCTGATCCAAAGAACTATAAATATGGCTCCTGCTGTCGGCAAGGAAGACAGATGTTAGTGGAGCATGGACGGGGTGGTGCTGGCCTGCGGTGCGAGAAGGGAAAGTGGACAGGGTACTCTTTCCCGCTCAGCTGCAAAAACTGCTTCCCAGAGAGCTGAGTTGACCTGACAGATGTCACACACGGACCACAGACCAACCAAACTCCTGCACAGCCCACGGTTACCAATCACCTCGCACTCTGCAGTCTGAGAATGTGTGACTTTGACACCCACTCACGGTCACTGGCAAGGTCATAAAGGGAAGAGTAGTCAAGAAAGAACAAAGGAAGGACCTTTCTGTTAGAGGCTACCCACTCCAGACAAGTCCCCACCAAACAGGAATAGCAGATGTCTTTAAAAAAAAAATACTCTTTCGCTTTTTAATATTTATTTCCCAGAATTTGTTCATCCAACTAATATTTACCAGTTTCTTGTTATGTGCCAGGCTTGGCTCCAGGTGCCAAGAACACAAGGTCCCTGAGCACATACACACTCATGTTCAGGCAAAGAGGAAAACGGACAAGTGTGGAAGAGTCAGGACAACTTTAGAACAGCAGGCATTAGAAAGACCCCTTATGAGGTACGGGGCATAGCCATTTTGATTACGTTGGTGTGGGGCCTTCTCACAGGAGGCATTCAGCAAAGACCTAGCTGTGCATGGAGCTAACAGCGTGGACAAAGGCCCTGGGGTGGAAAGAATTTATTCAGGTATAGGGAACAGCACATACAAAGGCCCTGAGGTAGGGACACACCTGATATGTTTTGCCAGCAGAGGTTGTGGGACTTAGGTGGAGCTATCCAGGCCAATGGTGACAGGAAACAAAGGAAAAAAGGAAAGCCCAAAGCATTGGGGGTTCTTAACTTTGCAAGCGTGAAGTTCTATAAGAAATGCAGCGTTGGTAAAGTAGGAAATTGAAGCAATGAAAGCCATCTACAGTCCTGGACCAAGAGAGGGCCGACCAGTGACATCTTGGTGCCTGACTTTTTAAACACTTTACTGCCTATCCGAGTATATGAATAAATAAACACGCGTTTACGAGAGTGGAGTCATATAATAGATCCACGAAACTGGCTTTTAAAGCTTTTATTTTATTGTGCATTTATTACTTCTTACATCATAAACATCGACATCAGCACGCCGAGCCCACGATGCCCACAGCACAGGGACACTTAGCAAATATTTGTAGAAAGAATGGGGTAGAGGAAGAAAGGGAGGAGGGAGGGAAAGGGAAGAACAGGGAAGGGGGAAAGACAGAGGAGGGGAGGGGAGAGGCGACACCAGAAAGAAGTGATCACCATACCAGCTATGTTTGGTTTTATTTTTATTTATTTATTTATTTTGAGACAGGGTTTCTCTGTGCCACCCTAGCTGTCCTGGAACTCATTCTATAGACCAGGCTGGCCTCGAACTCAGAGATCTGTCTGCTTCTGCCTCCCAAGTGCTGGGATTAAAAGCGTGTGTTTCCACGGCCCAGAGCAGGATAGCATCTTAAGTGGCATTGACACATGGCTTCACTTCTTGGCCTATCTTAGTCCCTCAACATCTGGGCCACGTTCAGGTCTCGATAACCCCCTGACACAGCAGGAACTAACTTCACCATTGTAAGCCACTCCCATTGCTCTGGGGATAAACACTGCACACCAGGGCTTCTGTGGGGGATGTAGCATGCACGTTTTTAACTGAAAACTGATCAGTAATGTTCGTAGCGTTGGGTTTCCTTCACCCACACAAGCAAAGCCAGACTCCCAGCAACGCAGGATCAGGGACCAATTTCCTGAGCAAAGCTATCTTCTAGAAGGGTCTCTCCTTCCACTTCATCCCATGAACATCTTTTCCACCTGGTAAGTCGGGGCGTGGCTCTTCCACCCATCCTGATTTTGTTGAAATGTTTTAGAAGCGAACTCTCTCAGACCCTAGGCAAGGGGCTCACTGGCCCACAGAGGAGCCTCAGTGCTGTTTTCAGACCTTCCCAGGTGAGACAATCCCCGTAACCCTCCCCCCACATCCCCGATATTAAGAAGTGTAAAAAGATCCTGGAGCTGCCTGCCAGGCCCTCTCCTAAGCCCCTGGTTTTAATATTGATTTGGCAGCTACAAGAATGATTTCTTTTTTTAAAAGCACAAGATGGGGGCGGAGGGAAGCGACTTCAGAACCACGGCCATGAACCTGGCCATGAACCCAGGCTGAGCTGTGACTGAGCACAGCGTCACACAGCCGGGACTTTTGGGTCCCCATTCCCTGGATCTGCTCCTTACAGAAATGTCAGCTAGAGGGTGAGTCACGCCCTGATGCAGATCTCAGGGTCAGACATATTTAGGGTTTTAGAATTTTCTAGTTTGGGGAGTATTTGTGCGGACAGAATGAAATATCTTAGGGATGGGACCAAAAAGTAAACACAAAATGTATTGTTGCCCCACATAACCTCATACAGGAAGCTGTTTTACGTAATATTTAATTCATGATATTATGCATTAAATTTCCTGATATGACAGGTTTTGGATTTTAGACCATTTGGAATTTCTAATTTAAAATGACTAAGAAAAAAAAAGGAAAACGAATAAACAAGAAAATATGACTAGCTGATATCCCGGCCATATTAAAATGCTTGCTGCTGGCCTCTTGGACTTTTTCAGGTAGGAGAAATTGTAGTATTCCCAACACACGAAAAAATAAATCAGAGGTGTGGGGTGGGCTGATAAGGCTGCCCATCACACTGCGGCCAGTAGCAAGAAGGGGCCTGGAAGCTGCCGAGGGGTCTCCCTTGCTGCAAGCATCTGCTGCAGACCGTCCTCTACACTGGGGAGCTGAAAAGGAGAGCGAGCGCCAGGTGTGTGGTGAGCAGACTTTGCAAAGAAGACAGAGGAGACAGGAGGCTCTCCTGATCATCGGCCAACCCCAGGAGCTGCCGGAGTCAACTGCGTTTCCTTGCCTTTTGAGTTCTTCATTTGTTTGCTTGTTCCTTTGTTTTCCTCGTGGGGCTGTGACTATCACCCAGGACCTTTCCTCTTCCACCCAGCTACACTCCCAACCCTCTTCCTCTGGCATCATCTTCAGTTTATTTCTCCATCCCAGCCACAGGCCCAGAAGGCAGGACAGGTGGGACAGCTCACATCCCCACTCCAGGGGTTGACTGTGAAGCAAACCCTCGCTCATCACACCCCCGATCGGCTACCCTGAGATCCTGGCTGAAATCGGGAGCCTGGAAGGTGTCAGGTCTGGCATGGGAAGCAAGCACTGCTCCTGGAAACACCCCTGGTTTCTGGGGTGTGTAAATGTGTCCTGGTGCTAACCCTTATCTGCTAGGTTCCCAGGAGCGCAGGGAGGAGCTGAGGTAGGGAAGACACAGTCGTGGGCATCCAGCCAGCATCACAGGAAATGCCTAAATACTGGGAGTAGATAAAAGCCTTTTCCTTCTCCATGAATTAGAAGAAGAAAAGAAAAAAAAGGAAAGAAGGGGGGCGGCAAGAAGAAAAAAAGGCCAGCAAAAGACTGCTTCCTCTGGCAGACTCAGAAAGGGAGCCTTTCAGAGACCACGGCCATTAGCTGCCAGTGTTTCCCTGAAGTTCTGCCGGCCTTGTCCCCATTCTGTGGCTTCTCCCCTGCTGCATTCACCTACCGCTCATTATCTTCACCTGAAAGGCCAGAACCAGCCCTCCCCACTCGGGACTGGGGCCTTTGTTAGACAGTGCACCTGCACCCCACTGCTGGCTCTGAAGAGGCCAGGCAAACTGCCTTTGTGTGCAGCTCTTGCCTTCCCTACCCAAGTCTCCGTCTCCTGCTCCATGCGGCCAGCCAACCTGCTCCAGCCACAGACGCAAAAACTCAAGTCAAATACCATGTGTGGGCCCCACTACAAAGAACCTACCAAAAACCGCGTCTGTCACACACTCGTCATCCTAGAGGTCAGGACGTAGAGACAGGGAGGTCAGAGTTCAAGGCAGTACGTGGACTGCAATAGGAGCCCTATCTCAAAAAAAAAAGGAAGAAAGAGCAGAAGGAAGAAGAGGAGGAACGGGAACACGGAAGGAGATCCAGGCAAGCCATTTTTTTACCTGGACCCTGAGAGGGGCTAGCGTGCAATGCAATGGGCCAGCAAATGCCTGAAGAGTCTTCGGTATCTCAAGCTTTCAGAACTCTGGTGGCTGTCATGCCTCTGGTCTAAGGTACATGAAGGCTACAAGAAATTGGATGTAGCCTGGTACCATTGACCTTGATTTTACAGAAGAAAGATTATAAGGTGTGGAGAAAATATAAAACTAGCCCAGCAAACAAGAATCAGACTTTCAAGGGCTGGGGTTGGTTCAGTTTTTAGGGTACTCATGTGGCGTGCACAAGGTTCTGGGTTCCATCCACAGCAGCACACAAAGCAAGCATCAGGTAGAGGCAGGAGGACCAGGATCCAAGTTCATATTCTGCTACACAGTGAACTGGCAGCCATCTTGAAACACCTGACACCATCAAAAGAAAAAGAAAAAAAATAAAAAAAAACCTTTCTGGCTTCCTTGGCCATTACACAGACATTCAAGCTGGCCAAACACCCATACTCATAAAATAAAAATAAATATTGTTTTAGATACTAAACAAAAGCAACTAGAGGAAGGAAGGATGTGCTTAGCCTCACCTTTGGAGGATCCAGGTCCTTGGGGTGGGAGGGTCGGAGTTAGCGTGGCAACATGAACATGAGCCATCTGGTCACCTTGCGTCCGTAGCCGGGAAGCAAATGAAGATGAATGCCCAACCCCTTTCTCCTTTTGACTCCATCTGGGACCCCAGACCATGGACTGGTGCTGCCTGTCTTCAGTGTGGGTTTTCTCACCTTAATTAACTCAATCTAGAAAGACCCTCACAGACATGCCTTGAGGTCCCTCCCCCTTGGTAGGTCTAAATCTCACTAATGTGATAATCAAGATGAACCATTCCAGAGCCCAGGAGCTAAACCATATTTCTCCTGCCCCCACCACCTGCGTGCACCAAGCAATCACAAGGAAACTGACATTTCTTGAACCCCTTTTCCATGCTGGGATCCCATGCCACACGTGTACCCCACAGTTGACCATTGAGGTCCAGAGACACAGCTCACCTAACGCCATATGGCTCCCAAGTGTGCACCCATACTGTAAGTCTTCTTGTCACATTCTCTCTGCATGCAGTTACCTGCAGCTCCTTCCGACTCTTATGTAAGACATGGGGGATCTTGAGCCCCCCCCACCCCCACCCCTTCCCAGCCAGGATTACCACTGTTCTCCTTGAACAGTAACTTCTCCATCTATTTGGCTTGACATTGATTCAATCACATTTTTCTTTTGCAAAAAGTTCTAGAACATTCTAGACAGGAAGGAAAAGCCTCCTATTCCGACTTCACCCACAGTAGTTCCCACATGGCCTATTTTAGGCGATGCCTTGTGACTTTGCTTGAAGGGTCAAAAAGCAGTTGAAACTATTGAGCGAGACTATGTCTTAGAGTGTTGGGGGTCTGCCTGGGGCCTGGAGACAGACAGGAAGGAGGAAAGAAAATAATTTTTATGTAGGAAGGAGGCTGAGAACTGTTTCCAGGTGGAAAATCAAATAGGACTTTGATTTGAGCGGTGTAGGGATAGGAGAGCAGCTCAACGAGGCCCTGTGGAGGGGAAAGAGGAGAGAAAGCTGTGCCCAGGCCGGCGTGATCAGCAAACAGAGCCAATGGAGCAGACCTGAGATCCAGTGCTTTCGCTGGGTCCCTGCATCTTCAGCCCTCTCCTTGTCAACTTCTTCCTCTCTACACCACCTCCCTGTAAAGATGATAAACCTGTGTCCCTCTGCAGGTTCCCAGACCACCAGACTGAGTCTCGGGAGCAAAGAAAGATTTGGTCTGGGGCCTTTCTGCATTGAGAGACTCCTGAGAACATATAAAGTCATAATAAAGTCATGTCAAAACCCATCAAGGCGTCGTTCATGTTGATGCAATCAATGAACACACTGGACACCTCAAGAGTAAGAGTGGTGGTTGGGTCAGCCCCGAAATGTTGAGCACGGGTGAGCTGTCCTCATTACCCATCTGTCTTGTGACAACATGGGCTGGGGAGATTTGCCCTTCGCCCCTCCTCCATCCATCAGCACCCGGGGCAGGTGGGAGAGCTGGCCCTGTGATCATAAGAATGGGAGAGCCAACCCTGCTAGTGAAGGCTTGGGTGAGCCAGCCCCAAAGTTGAAACCATGGGAGAGCTGTCCCCGGTTTACATTTGGCGGACCACCTCTACAGCTGCCCAAGCCTAGAACCAAGTGTATGACTTGGCCCACCCCATCGTCCACCCCATCTATAATCTACCTGAGAAAGTGAAGGAACTTGACTACAGACCCAGAGTGGCCGGATTACCCACAACACAGGGCAACAACAGGAGATCCAGGAGGAGCCCAAGTGAGCACCCAGCATCGATGAGGTAGTGGTAACCAGAGACCTGGAACCAGACCAATGACTTTTTGCAATGAACACTTGCAAGTAAAGAGATATGGACAAAGTAGTCTACTGTGTCACACTGAAGGTTCCATTGCAAGATTTTTCAAGTTTTTCCCTTTTTATTTTATTTTTTTCCTCTTTCCCTTAAAGTTTGTTTTATTTGGAAGATATACAGAGCGAAGGGCAGATGTGGAGAGAGGAGGAAATAAATGGGATCAAGATACAGGATGTAAAAGACAAATAGAATAAATAAATACATACATAAGAGTGAGAATGGACTGTCCTAAAGTCATGCACGCAAAGTCGGCCCTCTCCAGACTGCTGGGCTATTTCTGTTGAGTGTATGACTACGTGAAAATAAATCAAAATATCCAAAATCAAAGAACACAAGGCTAAGGTTAAATAGCATCGTCTGCAAAGACTTTAAGCCACACCTTCCTGGAGGAAGAGGGGACATGATACAGGTGCCTTGTAGACTTAACCAGCTTCCCATCACTTGGGAGGCAGAGAAGACGGTAGCAACCACCTTACTGGACAGATGACTCAGTCAGGAAACTGCTCGTGTCTTGCAAGCACAAGGTCATGAGTTTGATTCCCACCTCCATGTTTAAAAAAACAAAAAAAGCCAGGCAGAGGGATGTATCCTTGTCATCTCAGTGTTAGGGTTAGAGACGGGGAGGTTTCTGGGGCTAGCCTAGCCAAAACCAGTGAGTTCCAGGCAAGTATAAACTGTGTCTCCAACCCATGTGGTGGTGGCACACAACTTTAATCCCAGCACTTGGGAACCAGAGGCAGGCAGCTCTCTGTGAGTTCGAGGTCAGCCTGGTCTCCAGACTGAGTTCCAGGACAGCTAAGACTGTTACACAGAGAAACCCTGTCTCAAAGAACCAAACAACAACAACAAACTGTGTGTCTTCAAGATATAGATAGATAGATAGATAGATAGATAGATAGATAGATAGATAGATGATAGACAGATAGACGATAGACAGATAGACAGACAGACAGATAGAGATAGATAGATAGATAGATAGATAGATAGATAGATAGATAGATAGATAATAGACAGATAGACGATAGATAGACAGACAGACAGACAGACAGAGATAGATAGATAGATAGATAGATAGATAGATAGATAGATAGATAGATAGATAGATGATAGATAGATGATAGACAGATAGACGATAGATAGATAGACAGACAGATAGAGATAGATAGATAGATAGATAGATAGATAGATAGATAGATAGATGATAGATAGATAGATAGATGATAGACAGATAGACGATAGATAGATAGATAGACAGACAGATAGAGATAGAGATAGAGAGATAGATAGATAGATAGATAGATAGATAGATGATAGAGAGATAGACGATAGACAGATAGACGATAGATAGATAGACAGACAGATAGAGAGAGAGAGAGAGAGAGAGAGAGAGAGAGAGAGAGAGAGAGAGAGAGATAGTCAGTCAGACGGGTGAGTGGGTAGATAGATAGATAGGTAGATGATAGATAGATAGATAGATAGATAGATAGATAGATAATAGATAGTCAGACAGACAGACAGTCAGACAGTCAGACAGACAGACAGGTGGATGGGTATATGGGTGGATAGATAGACAGATATGCAGACAGATAGCGAATTAAAGTGGAATGTGTTCTCATAGGAAAGGCTGTCCTCTGTCCTCCACACTTCACACACATGTACACATAGAGAGGGAGAGGAAAAAGAGGAATATACTATGGGAAGAGTCACCTCCCATCCCAGAGAGCTGCTCCCCTAAAATCCACCAGTCCCGGGGAGGCCAATTCTGTCAGATTTTATTCTGTTTATCCCTAGAACGTGTCTTAAGCCCGAAGTTCCTGTTACAGTAATCACCCAGAGAAGGCCACCCATCTCTGTCAAGACATAGCCTTCTTCCCCCCCCCTCAGAGCCCAGACTGCCATGGCACCCAACACACCCTGCATCAGCAGAGTCAGAACATACTAGAACGAGCCCCCCCCCCCCCCCGAGCCTCTTGCCTCAGCCAAGCCAATGAATTCTGGTTTACTCTTGCTCCTCACAGGGCCGGGCTCTAAGTCTTCTAATTAATGCCACATGCTCCCCTCAGCTGTCACCCTGAATAAATGTTTACAAAGCTATTAACGTACTGTATTTGTAAGCTGGGACCACTCTGCTTTGGGGAGTCATGTGGTATAGATTTTCTCCTCAAAGATGGAAATGGCTTAGCAATAATAAATACATTGTTTTGCAGGGATGGGAGCAAGGCGTTGCCTTTCAAAAAAAAAATTATTGCAAGCTTCCTGAGACAGCGTGGCTACGCAAATGTGAGGCATCGGTGCCTTGCCTGAGTTCAGAAGAGCTTCAAGGGGACTTGGAGGAAGAACACTTCAAAAGATGAGAAACTGCCCCCTCCACACAAAAAGCTAGCCTGAAGTCTGAAGGCCACGATGCTGACTCCCTAGCTTTCCTTCATCGATTCTGCAGCTTTTTAGGAAAGCTGGATTTTGTCTGAGGAACTTAGTTTTCCTACCAGGAAAATAGGAGGGAGAGATCTTTAAGAATAATCCTTCTGGAGCTAGAGAGATAGCTCTGGGTGTGCCACGCGGGCATGTGGGCTTTAGCTGGACCATAAGGACCCATGTGGGAAAGCCAGGCATGCGCCTGTCATCCCAGCACTGGGGAGGCAGAGGCAGGAAGCTCCCTCAAGCTCACTGGCCAGCCAGCCTAGTTGAAGCCGGGAGAGCGCTCCGGGTTCAAGGAGAGACCCTGTCTCAAAAAATAAGTTGGGGAGTTATCAAGGACGATGCCTGACATCAATCTCTGGCCTCTAATCACACTCACACCCTTGTGTACATGTGCACACACACACTCACACACACACAAGCACACACACATGCGGGAACATACATGCACACCCACATAGGCACACACACATGCGGGAACACACATACAAACACGGGAACACACATGTACACACACATGCACACACAAACAGGCACACACATGTGGGAACACACATGCACACACATGCAGGAATACACATGCACACACACATAGGCACAGGCATGCGGGAACACACATACAAACGCGCGAACACACATGTACACACACATGCACACACAGAGACACACATGCGGGAACACACATGCACACACACATAGGCACACACATAGGCACACACATGCGGGAACACACATACAAACATGGGAACACACATGTACACACACTTGCACACACAGAGACACACATGCGGGAACACACATGCACACACATAGGCACACACATGCGGGAACACACATACAAACATGGGAACACACATGTACACACACTTGCACACACAGAGACACACATGCGGGAACACACATGCACACACATAGGCACACACATGCGGGAACACACATACAAACATGGGAACACACATGTACACACACTTGCACACACATGCGAAAACACACATGCATACACGCATATGCAAACATACATGCACACACACACACACATGAGCATCCCATCTTTGGTCCAGGATTCTATTCTCAGTCTTCCTCTGCTCCAAGCTCTAATACTTCCAACGGCCTTGTTCAGAGGCGGTCAGAACCTTAAAGTGCTAGTATCTGGCCATGGACTCCCAGACTGCCTCACTGGCTCCACCCTCCCTTCCAGACCCATCTGCGGTCTTTCCTACTTCAACTCCAGCCGGAAAGATGTGCTGTCTTTTCCTCCACTGGAGCTCTGCGTCTTCTCACCTCTCAGCCTTTGTCTACTGGGTCCTCCAAAAGCAGCACCCTTCCCCCCACTTCCTCTGCTCCATTTCTTCTTACTCTTCAGGCTGCTCTTTGCAGTCGACTCTCTGACAAGCCTGCCTTGAGTCTCAGCCCTTGGCAGATGGTCCTCACAGACATACCCCCAGCGCCTGAGCACTGCCTCCTTTAGGGAACTTTTGCTCAGCAGGTAAAGATGCTTGAAACCTGAATTTGATCCCTGAGATCCACGTGGTAAAAGGAGAAAATCAGCTCCCCAAATAAAGGTCTCTGACCTACACACACATGCTTGTATGTGTATACACAAAAAAATCAATAAATAAAAATAAAAATAAATGAATAAATATACCTTCAATACCCCTAAGCTACCAGCCTAAAGCCACCTTAAGTGCCTAAGGACATCATCTCATGCAAAACCTATTTGAGAGTAACGTGTTGAATATCTCATGCAGTTTATTGAATGCTTATATACAGAACAGCTCCCACCATAGTCTGGGGCAGAGTCTCCGTGCTCTTTTGCCATCCTGGGGATAGAACCCACAGCCTTGCACATCCTAGACAGCCACTCTGCTACATCTTCCATCCTTCATAGTTCAAGACTACGTCTTGCCATGTAGCCCAGGTTGACCTTGAACTCACGAACGTCTCGCCTCAGTCTCTCAATAAGCCATCTGGTAGTAGAAGTTTGTATCATCACCTCACTGGATCTTGGTTCTTTTGCTGCCATGATCACATGACTGTGAGCTGCGTGGCTCACTGCCCCACTAGGGTTTCCTAGAAGATATTGTACTACGCTTGGCTAGTTCCAAATTTGAAATCTGAAGGTTCTTGCTGAATGCAAGTGGCTTTTGTAGTGTTGCCAAGTTCAGAAGCCTTTAAGTCAAGCCATTATAGTTTGAGCTCCTGAGGTCACCTCCCAGCTGCCCCTGCAGTCACTGTCTCTGAATGAATACGTTGTAGAAAGGGACAAGAATTGTCAGGCCTAAAGAACTTTCCTACTTGACTTTGGTGTCGGTTGCTTTTCTCTGGAGTGGCACGGACTTCAGAGAGTTTAAGTCACTGGCGCAGTAGTGTGATGTCTCTTCTCTCGAAGGCACAGTGATGTCTGACCTCCCACTGCCACTGCCCAGTGCACACACAGTAAGCCTGGACCTGAACCCTCATGCTCGTGGATGCAGCATCTTTAGCTTTCTGTTCTGGGTCTTCCTTGTTTGTCACCATGGTCCCCTGGAGGATGCAATCATAGCTCTTTGGGTGTAGCAGAAAGCTTTCAACTAAAATTTATCAGAGGGGTGGGGGTGGGCGTAATATGAAGGGACACACAGTAAGCCTTCCCCAGACACAGGACGAGCAGGAGGAAATGCCTTTAGAGATACTGGTAACCATGCAACCAGTTTTCAAAGTCCCCGTCTCTTCTCTTCTCTGTTACTATCCATTCTTTTTCTGAGGTCATTGGATTCTCCCAGCCAGTTGACACCTGAAGTTGGAAGTGTATCAATCCTAAACAACAATCCTTATCTTCTGGAGGAGTGGGGAGGGGAATCTCGGTAGAACAATTTGATTGGCCAAGCTTGAGTCACATGTTTATGCTCAGACCAATCACTTTTGCCAAAGGTGAGACAGCCCCCCCCTCTCTCTCTCACACACACACACATACACACACACACACACACACACACACACACGATCTCATGCAATACGGAGTAGAACAAAGATTGGGAAAAGGCAGAGATCAGGGCACAAGTCTCCAGTTCAGGCTGGATTAGAAGCCCTTGTTCTAAAATGGCACTGGGATGTTGAGATGCCATGATGATGGCATCTGTGGCAGACCCTACTTTGTGCTGTTCCTAAAAAGTCCTGCTTCCCTCCCACGGGGCCACATAACTTGACTCTTTGAAAAATAGAAATTCCATTTATTTACTTGTTTGGGCTCAAGTCTTAGAGAGCAAGAGAAAGAGAGGGGGCGTGCAGGATTTTTGTAAGAGTGAATGTCCATTACAACAGAACATAATTTCCCTGCGGGATTGCCTTAGTGAATTGAAACCGGCTTTTACTGGTTTCATTCCAAGCGGCAGAAGCCATTGTTCCCAAGCTCTTCGCTCGGATTTCTGAGGAGGCCCCGGCCACGCGTGGGGTATTGCAGCACTCAGAGCTAGCCTGTCCCTGCTTAACAGGCAGTGAGAAGTAATGACCTGCTCATACAGCCATGGTTCTAAAACTGGCCCCTGTGCCCTCGGACACAAATCCAAAGATGACTGGTTGGGAGCTTTTGCTGTAGACATGGTGTGCTCAGCGTTTTGCTCTGTGAAACCAGGAGCATCGTTCTTTGTTTCTTTCTTTCCTTCCTTCCTTTCTTCCTTTTTTTCTTTCTTTCTTTCTTCCTTTCTCTTTCTTTCTTTCTTTCTTTCTTTCTTTCTTTCTTTCTTTCTTTCTTTCTTTCTTTCTATTTTTATATTGGCAGCCACCTAGAGGTAACCCAGGAGGCAAACCAAAGAAGTCGCTGGAACTATTTTGAGATTTCCTAAGTGCACTTTAACTTTTTCTCTCGTTTTTCCTCTCCTTTTCTCTTGGATCCACCCCGTCTCTCTTTCCATGCCTCCACTCTCTTCCTGTTTTCTTCTATCCCCCAATCTACGGTTATGAAAGGTAAATAAATATTTATTATCCACCAAGAACACACCATCAAGTGGACACACAGATGAAAGAGAACAGCATTTCTGGCTCCTATTTAAGAAGCATCCCTGCCTTGTGTGTGTGTGTGTGTGTGTGTGTGTGTATGTGTGTGTGTGTTGAATTTGTATGTGTATTTGGCTGCATTAGCCCATGTGTGACAAGGCAGAGGTTAACACCTTTGCAGCACTTTATATTCTGAGATAGAGAGGTCTGTATGACTGCCTGTATCTCTCTCTCTCTCTCTCTCTCTCTCTCTCTCTCTCTCCCTGGAACTTGTTACTCTGCTACACAGACTAGGCCCCTAGAATGCTCCTGTCCCCACCTCCCCAGCACTGGGGTTACAGGCTCACACTACTACACATGACTTTTACATGTATGCTGGGGGTCTAAGCCCATGGCCTCCTAACACTCTCTTCAATCACCAAGCCATCAGTTCAGCCCCCTGCACCCCGGTATCTCTAAGGAACATGCCTGGGGATGTATGTATCTCCTGGGTCCCTGGTCCCAGTTCCTGGATCAGGAGTTCAGCCACACCAGGCTTTCTTTTGCCCTGTGAAGACCTCAACTCTCACAATGTAACTTTGAGTGCTTGGCCATCCCTGTTAGGTGAAGGGACCTCAGATGGGCCAGCAAATTAGTCCTAGTTAAAGCCTGTCCCAGACCTGGCATCCCGGGTGTGGGGGCTGCACAGTTGCCATTCCCTGACATCAGAAGGACCCGGCGCTGGCTTGAATGACTTCCAGTCACCGCCCGAGTCCATTGTTCACGGCGTGATGGGTTAAATATGTAGCTTGAACACTCAGACACCAGCTGGTGCTGCTGTTTGGGGGAGTTATGGAAACTTTAGGAGGTGGTGGGTCCTGGCTTGCAGGGAAGAGGGTCAGTCACTGGGGAACAAGCCTTGAGGGTGGTAGCATGCCCACTTCCAGAGAAGCCCCTCTCCCTCTACCCTGTGATCTGCCGAGATGTTAATATAACCAGGCTGCAAGTACCCACCGCCTCTTATGGAGCCCCCAACACCGTGATGGACTGTGTCCCCTCAACTGAGGGACAGAGTCAACCCCTCCTCTCAGTGCTTCCATCCCAACATCTAGAAAAGAGGGCAACATGAATGAGACACTGCACATTTTCATTCTGAACATGGGCCTGCTCTATGTCAGCGATGTCATTGGCCTTGCCTGATACATGAAGACAGCACTGTGCACACAGTAGGTGTAGCCGCACAAACCAGCTCTGTAGATCTGAGGCTTGTGCCTGTGTGCTGTGCACACAGTAGGTGTAGCCACACAAACCATCTCTGTGGAGCAGAGGCCTATGCCTGCCTGCGTGTTGTGCACACAGTAGGTGTAGCCGCACAGATGAGCTCTGTGGAGCTGAGGCTTGTGCCTGCGTGCTATGCATACAGTAGGTGTAGCTGCACAGACCAGCTCTGTAGAGCTAAAGCTAGTGCCTGCCTGTGTGTTGTGCACACAGTAGGTGTAGCTGCACAGACCAGCTCCATAGAGCAGAGGCTAGTGCCTGCTGTGTGCTGTGCACACAGTAGGTGTAGCTGCACAGACCAGCTCTGCAGAGCAGAGGCTAGTGCCTGCTGCGTGCTGTGCGCAGCGGGTCCAGCATGAATCCCGATCCGCAGATGTGATGCCTGCTTCTGTGATGACGTAGGAGGGAGATAAATCTATCAGTGGGAATAAGTGGGTCCCATTAAAGAAAAAGAGAGAGTGAATTAAGTGCAGATGTTACTTAAACCCTTCAAAACAATAACAAAAAAGTTAAGGAAGCAAATGAATAAATTAAATTTGAGAGTTACTGACTTAAAGAGCCTCAAATGTCTTCTCGACCCTCCTGCTACTAAATCCCTGGCCTCAAAAGATCACATCTCAGCAACTCACCCTAGTCCAGAGTCCTCAGGAGATGTACTCGCTCACCATTTGAACTCACCTCTGAATGCTCCCCAGCCTCAGTTTACCCATCTATTCAATGGTTCGGATCCACCATCCTAGCAACTCTGGCTTCTCCTGACTTCAGCAAATGTTTTGCAGCCTCTGCTCCTGACACAGGCTGTCTCTGGGCTGCTGGGGGAGGTCATCCAGAAATGCTCCTCTCTGCCCAGCCGCTATGGTGGTCAGCGTGGAGGCCTTTGAAGAACGAAGCATGCAATACCCGTATGACCCACGTATGCCACTCCTGGGTAGATGCTTTACCATGATCAGCTAGAATTGTCAACTCAGTGCAGTCTAGAACCACCTGAGGAGGGAGGCTCAATGAAGGGCTGTCTATGCTTCCTCCATTGTTTGCCTGTGGGTATATCTGTGGGGAATTGTGGGTATATCTGTGGGGGATTGTGGGTATATCTGTGGGGAATTGTGGGTACGTCTGTGGGGGATTGTGGGTATGTCTGTGGGGAATTGTGGGTATATCTGTGGGGGATTATGGGTATATCTGTGGGGAATTGTGGGTATATCTGTGGGGGATTGTGGTTATGTCTGTGGGGAATTGTGGGTATATTTATGGGGAACTATGGGTATATCTGTGGGGAATTGTGGGTATATCTGTGGGGGATTATGGGTATATCTGTGGGGAATTGTGGGTATATCTGTGGGGGATTGTGGTTATGTCTGTGGGGAATTGTGGGTATATTTATGGGGAACTATGGGTATATCTGTGGGGAATTGTGGGTATATCTGTGGGGGATTGTGGGTATATCTGTGGGGGATTGTGGGTATATCTATGGGGAACTATGGGTATATCTGTGGGGAACTATGGGTATATCTATGGGGAACTATGGGTATATCTGTGGGGGATTGTGGGTATGTCTGTGGGGGATTGTGGGTATGTCTGTGGGGAATTGTGGGTATATCTGTGAGGGATTGTGGGTATATCTGTGGGGAATTGTGGGTATATCTGTGGGGGATTGTGGGTATGTCTGTGGGGAACTATGGGTATATCTGTGGGGAACTATGGGTATATCTATGGGGAACTATGGGTATATCTGTGGGGAACTGTGGGTATATCTGTAGGGAATTGTGAGTATATCTGTGGGGAATTGTGGGTATATCTGTGGGGAACTATGGGTATATCTGTGAAGAATTGTGGGTATATCTATGAGGGATTGTTATGATTAAAGTAATTAAAGTGGGAGGACACACCCACTGTGAGTGGCATCATCCCCCTGGCATGGGCTCCTGGACTATATCCTAGTGGAGAAAGTGAGCTGAGCCCTGGCATACATAACTTTCTCCATTGTCCTCTGCTCCAGTTTACATTATTGTTTTGTTTTTTAGGGGGTGGCTTTTTGAGGCAGTGTCTCATATAAAGCATACCGGCCTTAAACTCACTTTATACCCAAAGACAACCATGAACTCCTTATCCTCCTTCGTCCACCTCCTAAATTCAGAGGTTACAGCTGTTTGCCACCTCACTCTGGTTACATGGCGCTAGGAATGAAGCCAAGGGCTTCCTGTGTGCCAGCCAGTTGCTGCACTGGCTGAGGAATGTCCCGGCCTAGGAGAGGGGTTTCTGATCGAACTCCTGCCTCCTCCTGCCCCTGCATACTCGGGATGATTTTCCCAGAGACACTGGGTAAATCAGAGATTCTTTACTTTGTGTTGCTTTTTTCTTTCTCTCTCCATTTTCCAAGAAAGATGGAGCCTCCCCTGAGTTATAAACTGAGAGCAATGGAAGCTTTGTGAAGTTTCTCAGTCATTTTTTTACCTTGCTGAGGTTCCCCGGCCTCCAGGAAAATAAAAATGCCACTTAGGGTACATGATCATATCTACTCAACCTCAAAGGGAGGCCATGTGGAGACTCTGAGCCTGTGCCTCTCTCTCTCTCTCTCTCTCTCTCTCTCTCTCTCTCTCTCTCTCTCTCTCTCTCTCTCTCTCTCTGTGTTGTGTGTGTGTGTGTGTGTGTGTGTGTGTGTATGTGTTACTGTGGATTGAATCTCTCTCATTCATGCTGGGCAAGCAGTCTATCATACCACTGACTTGCTTCCCTGCCCGAATTAGTTGGGTTTCTTTAAAGCAATACTGTCAAAAGAATGAATATATATTGCTGAAGTGATTTATTAGATTGATTTACATGATAGGGATTGGGTACTCAATGGTGGCTGTCTGCACATTAGGGAGACCCAGAAGTCACTGGAGCCCCAAGGCTGAGTAGCTCTACAGTCCCAGTCTGATGCCGGGAACCTGGAAGATTCAAGAACCACTCATTTTTGGTTCACACTGAAGGGTCAAAGAAGTGGGTAGTGATATAATGAAGGTGTTAGCAACAGGATAGGACACTCACCAGCAAGTCACAAGGGTGAGCCACAGCCTTGCTTACCTCTTCTTACATCTGGTTGCCATGGGGGAGGGTCTTCCCTCCTGGAAATGCTCTTGCAAACTGGCCCAGGGAACTGGGTCTTAGTTTATTCCAGATCCAATCAAATTGGCAACCAAAATTAACCACCGCTCCAGCCTATATTGTGTGTTTTTAAAAGCATTTTGTTGCGTGCATCTACATGTTTATTTTGTGTGTGTGATCATGTGGGTGCCAGGGCCTGCCCACTGAAGGTCAGAGGGCTGTTTAAGGGATTCTGTTCTCTTCTTTGACCACATGTATCCTGAGGATTGAACTCACACTCCCAGGCCTGGCAGCAGGCGTTTTTCCTGCACCATCTTGGCTATCTGTGGTCTGGGTTTAAAAGCTAGAGCAGACGCTTGGCAGCTAACTACTCTGCAATGCCCATCATTTTCTGTGAGTACTTAGCACAGAGCCCCATGACATCATGTGATCTCCTTTGTACCAGGAGGAAATCTACACAGAGAGGACTTTTGTCCAAAGACACACAACGTAGGCGTGACAAGGCCAAGACTCAGAGCCCCGTGGTCCATCTCCATGGTTGTAACCTTATACCACTCACCCTCCTCCTGTGTACTTGGGGCCCCGCAGCCCTCTCCCTTTTCTTTCCTCTCATCTCTCTTCCCTGTGACCGTCCCTGCCCTGTGACACACAGAGCCCAAGAATTATTCACAGCCCTTTTCACTTCTTTGACCAACAGCCTCCTAACACTATTACTTCTGATGGCTTTTCATTCCCCATGCCAAACCTGATTTGGCATTCACTAGGCTGAAGGTTTCAGTCCCGGCTCTGTGGACAGGCTCCGGGGGCCCTAAGTGACTGTAGTTTACAGACAATCCAATTGTTATTGACATTTGTGTCGGATTGTTCATCAGGCCAGGCCTGTCTTGTAGGCCAGATCATTCTATTAGCTGGCCCCTTTCAGTCTCCTTGCTAACGACAAAACACGCTCACGCCATCATGGCGGGCCAATCAATCGCAATATCACTCTGCAGCTGCCAGAGTCACTTTTGTGGGCTCTGCTTTAGGGGCAGCTGGAGGAGGGGGAGAAGAAAATTGAATTCTTGTGCACTGTGTCTGAAATGTAAGCAGCTACTGAAAACAAGAGGTTTCATTGCAATATAGAGAGACAGATAAATAAACAGACATACAGACAGATAGATGATAGATAGATAGATAGATAGATAGATAGATAGATAGATAGATAGATAGATAGCTGATAGATAGACAGATAGACAGGTAAGTAGATAGATAGATAGATAGATAGATAGATAGATAGATAGATAGACAGACAGACAGATAGATAGACAGACAGTATGCAGTATATAGATGGAGGAAAGAATTGTTGAGAGGTCTGTCATTTGTCTCATTCTTCAACATGTATCTCAGAACAATATCCAGTTTTATCTCCAACTTCCCCTATGCTGGGTGAAACTCTCTGGACTACAGAGTCCAACAAGTGGTCATCCCACTTCCTCCCCTTGAAAAGCGTCTCTTGTTCGTGAACTGGCTCTTGCCCCCTCTCCATCCTTCACTACGTCACTACTGTTTCCCCAGTCCTTCCTGAATCTCGAGAGAGTGGGAGTCCTCAGTTTCCCGAGGTGCTGCTGCCTGTGGTTCAAGTGCATACATAACCCCATTTGTTCACCAGCAAGGCGGAGCCCATAGTGCAGGGTGTACAACTCCAGCCCTATTTTCTTTGACTCTCGAGAATCACGTTGTCTTCAGCAATGGGAGGCACAAGTGGCTGGCCACTACATGTTCTTGACAACAACCTTGACTTTCTCAGCAATAGGAACATGTCAACTCACAAAGCCCTGGAGTCTTCTTGGCTCGAATAGGTGAAAATGAGTTCACAGAAGCAGAGTGAGTTCTTCAGACTGCCAGAAAGACGAGTAATAAACAGGTCAGCCATAATCAGAGAGGGCAAAGATGCAGACAGAGTGACCAAATCCCTCGCATCCTGTCCAGACAGAGGACAAGGTGAACCGCGACTCCCTCCAGAACGACCCGTATGCTGCAGTCCTGACTGGCAGCACCCAGAAGATGCTTTGGTTTGGAGAGGTGACCGTGCTGAAATGAGCTCATCTGGATGAGAGGTTCCACTGTGGCCAACTCCTCGGAAGATGTTAGGACACTTAATGGAAACATTTGCCGCTTTTCATAATGTTAACTAAGCACAGATAGTTTAACACAGACATTCCATTCCCGGGTATATATCCATCAGAAATAAAAACATGTGTCCTCACAAAAGCCTAGCTCTGAATATTTATGGCATCATTATTCACAACACCTTGATCTATTGAAACGACCCAAATGCTTATTACGTGGTGACTGCAGAAACACATTGTGGTATGTTTATATAATGGAATATTACTCAGCAATAAAAAAAATCAAACCGCGGGTCTTGCAGAAATACAGATGACTCTCAAAGCATTTATTATACGAAGTGAAAGAAGCCAGGCACCAAAGACCACATCATAGAATTTCCATTCTTGTGACATCCTGAAAACATTAAATCTAAAAGAACAGAAAGCAGATCAGTGATACCTGGATGTAGGAGATGAGAGCGGGGGATGGGTTCTTGGGGATCATGGAGGCTTCTTTGTGAGTGGCTGAGAGAGTTTGGTTGGAGGGATGAACACGTGTAAACGTCATCAGACACATCTGTAAGAGGGTAAATGTCTCTCATTGTATGTGAATTAGGCAGTTTAAGAAACTTGCTTTTGAAAAGCAGCAATGGTGAGCTATCTTTCCTTTTAGCCAAGGAATAAGACATTTTTTAAGTTGATAGTATTCTTCTGTGGAAAGCGCAGGGAAGGATGTAGCCCGTCAACCTCCAGATGCCCCTGGCCACGTGAACACCAGACTTGCTCAAGCCAGGGTAGGTGCATAGCTGTAATCTCTCCTTGGGAGGCAGAGGCAGGAGGAACTCAGACAGCACCCGCAAAGGACGAGGGATGCCCCTCATTTGGTAAAGTCTTTGCTTAGCATGCACAAAGCCCTGGATGGCATCTTCAGGACCACATTGCGGTCAAAACTTTTCATTGGGACGGCCAGCTCCCCAATAGTTACACAGAGACTTATTCCATTTGTAGGTAGACTTTTCTGACCCACCAGCAAGCTCCCAAATAACCACATGGAAACTTTTTATTAATTATAAAAACTTGGCTGATAGCTTAGGCTTGTTTCTAACTTGCTCTTCCAACTTAAATTAAGCCGTGTCTATTAATTCACTTTCTGTCTTTGCCATCAACTTCACTCTGTACTGCCCATGCTGCTTCCTCTGAGTCCTGGCGTCTCCTCGTGTCTCTGCCCTTCTTCTTCCCAGCATTCTCTCTGCTCCAAAAATCCTCCTAGTTACTGGCCATTTAGATTTTTATTAAACCAATCACAGTGAAATGTCTTCATACATTGCAAAGAAATATTGCACAACACCACATAAACTCGGAACAGTGGCCCGAACCTGTAATCCCAGAACTCAAGAGGCAGAGACAGGAGGAGCAGGCATTCAGGGCCATCCTTGGCTACATATTGAGATTGAGGCCATAAAATATAAAAAATAGACAGGGTGTGGTGGCATATGCCTTTAAGGCCAGCACGCGGAAGGTAAAGGCAATCAAATCTCTATGAGTTTGAGGATAGACTAGTCTATAGGGACCTCCAAGCCGTCCAGGGATACCAAGTGAAACCATATCTCTAATTAATTAATTAGTTAATTAATTAAAGCAAGCCACCTTCCTGAAATGCAAATGGAATTTCTCTATCAAAATCTTCTGGCATTCATTTCCACCTGTAGAGTCCAACACTTGCTGTATGCACATTGGATTAATCAGAGCAAACCTCAAAAGCAATCTGCAGAGAAATGACACAGAGATGGGAGCTCAGAACCCCGCTAAACAGCCTCTTAGGCCCCCAAAACATCACAGGCTGCTGTCATTGCCCTTGGTTGCCCACCTGTCAGGCAACAGAAAGACCCTGTTGCTGAAGACACCACAGGGTTTAGTGGGGTCAAGTTAGAACTGACCCGGAGGCTTCTGCCCCGCCCTGCTGGCTTTGACAGTGCAGGGAGACGCTATGCAGTAAAGCCATGAGTGGTCTACTCAGTGCTGGACCTGCATGATGCAGTACAGATCTGCCAGGCAAGGCGTGCGCACTGAGCAGTAGTGGCATGAGGGTTATGTGAGCAACCAACCACTTCCTGGTGGCAGTTGTGCCCCGCTCCACAGGTGGCGATTCATAACTGATACTGTAACCTGGTCAAAAGGTCATAGAAAGGATGCTGTTGTTGTCATTTTGTTAAAAGGTCATGCTGTCAAGCATTCTAATTGCCTTCTAAATATTTCTGTCCATCCTATAGATCACGGTACTGTGGGTGTCTTCCTCTAGGACCCTCTACTTTACCCCAATTGCAACAGAACCCCCCATTAAATCTAAAGTCCACAGTTCCAGGAAGGCTGCCTGGCCAGTGAACTCCTGGGCTCCATCTGTTTCCAGCATCCCAGTCTTTTCTGTAGGCACTGAACATTCAAACTGAGGTCTTGCTGGACAGTCGTGGTGCAAACATTCAAACTGAGGTCTTGCTGGACAGTGGTGGTGCAAACATTCAAACTGAGGTCTTGCTGGACAGTGGTGGTGCATACCTTTAATCTCAGCTCTTGGAAGATAGAAGCAGATGGATCTCTGAATTCCAGGCCAGCTTGGTCTACAGAGCAAGTCCCAGGACAGCCAGGGCTACACAGAGAAACCCTGTCTTGAAAAATCCAAAAAGAAATCAAACTGAGGTTTTCCGTCTTGTGAAAGCAAGCGCACTTGCTCATCGAGCCACATCTCCAGTCCTGAGAAAGTTCACTTTATTTATTACTAGTACATGTGTGATAAGAACGCACTTGTGCAGAGGTTAGGGGGCACTTTGTGGAAGAGGGGTATGTCCTTCCACTGTGGGTCCTCAGAATCAAAGTCGGGTCTTCAGGCTTGTGTAGCAAGCAACTTTACCCAATGGTGGTCCCTAGAAGTATTTTTAAAAAGATTTTTTTCATTTGTGCAGGCCGCTACCCAAAAACTACAGGCAGTATTGAAGACAGTAAAAGCAGCAGCTCTTGGCCGACATTCTCAGGCTGACCCTGGCTGGAACATCTCTCCCGCTGAGCACAGGTTAGCTCTGAGCTGTCCCCATAGCAGCCACCAGAGAAGGATGAGAGATGAAGAAGTATCCAAGAAAGGATCAAAAAAATTCTTCACGGCCAGTCAGAAGGGTTGATGTTGGATCCAGCTCTCCCTGATCTCACAGAGTAAATATAAATCCAATCAACTCCAATTAGAACGGAAAACATAGAGTTCCCTTGGACCAAGGCTGCATCAGGAACTTTGACTTTGCAAATATTCCTGAAGTTTGCAACAGGAGGCAGCCAAGGCCGTCCCAGACGCATGCGCAGACTGGGCTGAGTGAACCCTGGCTTTCCTCAGGCAGCTCCTGGGGTTAGCAAGTCAATGTGACTTTGCTTTTGAAAGTGTCAGCCTTGCGTTGGTGATCTCTCTGCAGGAGAACAGACAGCAGGTTACTGTCTCACCTTAAGTTTCCCAGGTCAAGGGTCTAGGAATGACGACCTCATGGAATTGTGCCTTAAATAGTTTTAAGCAAAATTAAGAAATCAAATGAGGCAGACACCTTTTATCTTTAAAAGTCCCTTACTGTTAGGCATCCAGATGTCTTTGACAGACCCTGTAGGACTTCCTGACTCAGGATGGGGTTGGGGTGAGAGGAGTCTATTAAAGTAGGGGTTGGTAAATTTTTCTTTCCACACAGTGAGATTTCTTCTGTGAGCCCCACAATCAATATCACATCCAAGGCATGCCCTCAAGAGTTGCCTGACCACACTGCCACCAGAACACCACAAGCAAGAGACAAGGGTGTGTGTGTGTGTGTGTGTGTGTGTGTGTGTGTGATCCCAGCCCTGCATTCCGGAGGCTGAGGCAGAAGAATTGTGAGATAGAGGCTAGCCTAGGGTATGAAGCAAGATTTTCGTCTCTTAAAGTAAAAAAGTAAAATAAAGGAATAGGAATATGTGGAGGAATGAGACAAGAGGGGAATACTTCAGAACTCCCAAGATAAGCCAATCGGTCGTGGTGCACGCCTTTGGTCCCAACACTTGAGAGGCAGAAGAAACAGGTGGGTCTCTGAGTTTGCCACCAGCCCGGTCTAAGCAACAAATTCCAAGGCAGCCAGGGCTAGAGAGTGAGAGCCCATCTCAAAAGGCATTTACTACGGATGCATGATAAAGGCAGACTACACAGAGAATCAGCTGGCCAGGGGCAAGGAGACAGTAGGGCCAACCACTGTTCTGGTCTCCTGGGTGGAAGGGAATGGAGGCTAGACCAAGTGGGCGGACAGACAGACAGACAAACAGCTAAAAATGGACCAACAGCTGCACAGAAAATAGAGCACTATGGCTTTGATGAAAAGGAGACGGTTGGTTAAGGAGGATCCAGGGACAACTGTCCCGGGTCTTTGGTTTGTGTGGATGGCTAGAAATGAGTCTGTCGGCGGCTCCTGTGCACCCAGTTTCTCAGCTCTCAACACCTTCCATCAGAGTCCACCAGCAGAACATCAAGATTACTGTGGAGCTAACAGCACCCAGACCCTTCTTCAGCTACCTCCATAGGGTCTGTCCTCTCTCTCGAGGCAGACTGGGTGACTGGAAGACCCAGGTTTGACAGAAACAGCAGAAGATCTCAAGTTCCTAGTGGTACCAACTTTCCAGGCAAAGTAAGATCTGTTCGTAGATCTCTTCCCATTGAAACATCACCTTCCTCTCCTGCCACCTCAGAGATTAAATAGTTTCCAACCGGAAACCGGAAAGTGCAGGGACTGGGGAGGAGTGGTTTGCAATTTTGAAAGACTTCTTAATTTTTAATTACTTTCAGTGCCATCTGTTTTTATTGCTTTTTCTATACCAAGGGCCAGGTCTTCACAGATCCAAGCTGAGCCAAGTCACTGTCCTCTGTGTTTCCTTTATGGGAGGAGTAAGCCAGTCACAGCGCCAACATGCTGTGAGCATCCAAACTTGAGCCGGTGCTGCTCCCGAGTCTCAGACTTGCATTGCAAGCCTCCCAGGGGCTGGGGCTTATCTTCTTTATCTCTTGTAAAGGGCCAAGCAGACTGTGGGTCTTCAACAAGTCATAAATCACACTGTATTGTATATCAATGGCATGTGCAGTCTGGTTGAGAAAAGCCGATTCTGATAAAAATCAAGTCCCAACCATCACCCTGGCTTTGGGTTTCATCCAGCCGTGACCTCATGGGAAGACTTTGTGAAAAGCGAGAGGGGAGATGTACTTGTCTCGAATTTATTTCTCCGTCTGTACTGATGTCCCTGGGGAACAAGGAGGCAGGTTTTCAGCAATAGGGGGGATTTTTTTTCATTTAAAAATTTTTATTTTTTTATTGGTGTGTGTGCATACGCAAGACGAGTAGACGGGGGCATGACACAGTTCACATATGAAGGTCAGCTTTGTGGAATTGATTCTCCCTTTCTATCTTTACTCATGTTCCGGGGATCGAATTCGGGTCACGGGGCTTTTGTTGGTAAGTGCCGTTACCCGCCGAGCCTTCTCGCCAGCTTTGTTTTGTTTGTAACTTTTAGTTTTTGTTCTTATTCTCTGCCTCCATCACGCATGGAGGGCATCAGGTTTGCGTGGCTAGCCATTCTGCCTGCATCTCTGTCTCACGGATCCTGTTTTACTTTTAAGACAAGGTCTCATGTAACTGAGGATGGTCCTGGAACACCCACGAGCCTCCTGCCTCTGCTCCCACTGTGCTGGGATTGCAGGTGTGTGACGCCACACCCTGATTATGGGGTGCTGGGGATTGCATGTCCACGATGGGCAAGGATGGTACCAAACTGCACCCCAATCACCAGTTCCTTAAGGGTCTTTCTTTTTCTGTTCATGGTTGGGTGCCTGGTTAACTGACTAGTTTTGCATTACAGAAGGCTGAAACCAGAGCCTTGTTAATGCTAAGTGAGCTCTCTGCCATTGCACACACACACACACACACACACACACACACACGGTGATGCTAGGGTCTGAACCTGGGGCCTAATGCATGCTAGGCAGGCACACCATCATCAAACCACATCTCCAGTCCTTACATGCTTTGTTTTGACACAGGATCTTTATCTTTTTTCTATTTTTTTCCCTTTTGTTTTTTTTTGGGGGGGGGATTGTTGTTGGGATTGTTTGTTTGTTTGTTTGTTTGTTTGTTTGTTTTGGAAACAGGGTTTTTCTGTGTAGCAGCCCTGGCTATTCTGGAAATGGAACTCACTGTGTAGACCAGGCTGGTCTCGAATTCACAGGGATCTGCCTGCCTCTATCTCCTGAGTGCTGGGATTAAAGGCGTGTGCCACCACACAGGATTTTGATAAGTAGTGCAAACTGACCTTGAATACACTCTGTGCCCCCGAAATAGGTCTTAAATTGGCCATCCTCCTGCCTCAGCCTCTCCAGTGGCTAGAATTACAGGTCTGTTTGACTGAACCCTGCTGACTCCCCTGATTGAACATTTAATTAGCCTTCACTGAGTACCTGCTGAATAAATGAGAGGAGAGAGAGAGAGACAGAGAGAGAGAGAGAGAGAGAGAGAGAGAGAGAGAGAGTTTGTATCTATGAAGTGCCCTCCACATTGTTTGCACTGACATTTGCCTAACACAAACATCTCATTCAGTCATCATGTGGGCCATATAACCTAGGGTCAATAGTTAACCCCATTTTAAAGATGGGGAAATTGAGACTTAATTAAGATTTTGGAGTCGTGTCTTGAAGCCAGAGAGACCTGAATTCACATGCCACATATGTGGCTTACTCCTGATTCTCAATTTATCCATTCATAAAATGGGTTCAATATCACCTACCTCAGAGATGAACAGCTCGGGCTGAGACATGAGCATCTCATCTCTGGCATGTCAAAAAATTTACCTAAGACTAGCTGATTGCTGTGGAAACATTCACCATTCTCCATGTGAGCTGGCCTCAGGGGAAATAGATAGCCCACTCGGCAAGACCCCAAGCCTTCCTGTTTTCCAGGTCACCTTGATTTACCCTATGATGTGGGATTCCCATCTGTATGCTGTGAATATCATTGGTTAATAAAGAAACTGTTAGGCCTGTGCAAGGCAGAATATAGGTAGACAGGGAAAACCAAACTGAATGCTGGGAGAAAGAAGGCGAGTCAGGAGAAACCATGGAACAACCCCTGGAGACAGATGGTAAGTCATTAGTGGGAACCTTGCCGGTAGGCCACAAACCTCAGAGTAAAATATAAAATAATGGGGATGGGTTAATTCTAGATGTAAGAGCTAGCTAGCAATATGCTTAAGCGACTGGCCAAGCAGTGATTTAAATAATATAGTTTCTGTGTGGTTATTCCAGGGCTGAGTAGCCGGGAACAAGCAGTCTCCCACAACAGCCCTGCATGGCTTAGCCTCCTCTTGAAGCCAGTCATTGCGTGTGTTCTCCAAAGGATGCACAGTCCCTGGTGTGGTTGAGCAGGGTTGGAACCCACGGTGGAGATTTGCGGCGCTTGAATCATCAGCAAGGACATGCCATGAACCCGGGAAAACAAGCACAGAGCTCTTGTCTGGTGAGTTCTTACCAGTCATTTGGAGGATTGATATGCACGTGGCATGCAAGACATAAGCCATGTGTCTCAGGAGGGGACAGCCCTCAGAGGTGACCAGGGAGGCTTCCAGGGAGTGCTTCAGTCACGGTTCCTTTTTCACAACCCCCTACTTCCTGACCCCTGAAAATAACATGCACCTGCTTCTCAGGCTCATCCTTCCCAGCACGGACTGTTTGAGTCTCCTTCATGGCTATTCCCCCAGGGCACTGGGAAGCCTGCACACAGAAGGGCAGGAGCAGAGGCAGGCGGGTCTCTGTGGGTTCTGGACCGGCCTTGTCTACATAGAGGGTTCCAGGCCAACTGTGGTTACATAGTAAGATGCTGTCTTAAGTCAAAACACAAAGGTCTGTACCACAGAGCAGAAGAGCTTCACCAAATCAAGGACTGGGATTTAGCATGCAGGAGGCCCTAGATTGGCTCTCCAGCACTGAAATAAACAGAACAAATAATTAACAGATTAAATAAATCACACACGGCACACAGGCATGCCGAGACAGACAGACCCATAAAATAGACATCCAAACAGAAAACAAGTACCGAAGGCTCTGATAGATGTGTGTAGACATATGCAAGAGCACACACACACATGCACATGCACACATGCACGCACGTACAAGGAGTTGATAGTAGGAATCTGCACACACACACATGGAGTTGATAGTAGGAATCTGCATGCACACATACACATATGCATGCACACACACGCGCATGCACACACAAAGGGGTTGATAGTAGGAATCTGTACGTGCACACACATGCACACACAGAGAGTTGATAGTAGGAATCTGCGTGCACACACATGTGCACACATGAACACATGCACAAGGAGTTGATAGTAGAAATCTGCACACACACACACATGCACAAAGAGTTGATAGTAGGAATCTGCACGCACACACACACACACACGAGTTGATAGTAGGATCTCTCCCGTCTACAGCTCTGTCTTCCTCCATGAAGTCAATCCCTGCCTCTCTGAACCCCAACACCTCCCTCTCCCCACCACCCCCAACCCCTGCATTTAGGAATGGAGCCAGTCCCTCTAGCTCTGCAAAGACCCCTTCAGCGGTTTTATTTTTTCCGAGTGTGGTTTGAAAGCAACATGGGGAGTAATGAGAGGAACTAATTCTGCTCACTGTCGAACAAGCCGAGTACACAGTGGCAATGTGTGCGGCAGATGTGTGCCGGGGAGGCGGGCTTCTCGTGACCAGCTCTGCTCCGAACGTGGGGATTCAGTTTGAGAAGCCTGCAGTTCCTCATCTTGACTCTTCTGAGGGAAGACGCAGGGAGCCCACACCTGCACTCTGGGTGAGGTGGGGCAACCTCAGAGAGTGTCACAGCACAGCCTGCAGCCTGAGGTCTCCCTCCCAGAAGCATGGTGTGGGTGCGAGGATGTTAGCTCCTCAGATTTATGTGCTGTCTCAGCACGGGCAACACCTTCCCTTCCTGCCCAAACAATATTTAAAAAGAAGATTCCAGAGACCCTTGTGACAGGACTCACTATGACCACCTATTTCTTTTCTTGGTATTTAGTCAGACAGTGTCTCGTGTAATCCAGGCTGGCGTTAAACCCCCTATGTAGCTAGGATTGAGTAAACTCAAGATCCTCCTGCCTCCACCGCCCAAATGACAAGTGTGTGCAACCATGCCTGGCTTGTTATTTATTTGAGACAAGATGAGATGGAATTCAAACTCAGGCTAGCCTTGAGCCTCCGTCTTCCTGCCTCCGCCTCCGAGTGCTGGGGTTAAAGACATGCTCCTTCACTCATGATTCTACTTCTTGCTTGTGACATTAGACCTGCCCTTTGCTCTTTGGGAATCTGCTTCACAGCCTCGACAAAGCCACCCTCCCTAGCTCCCCCACCTGACCCGCCCACTGAACATCTCCCTTCCTCTCCTTTCTCCCATCATTGATGTCTGAAGTCAAGGATGCTGTATTTTAATCTAGGGGAGCTTCTGTCAAAGTCAGCTTCTCTCTCTTTTGAGAGGCCACTAAGGCTCAGTAAAGGCTCCAGAGGAGCTGGACCCAGCCCCCAGGCTTGCTTTGTCCTGCTCACAGCCTCAGGCCCTCTATATAGTCTTTAAAGAAGCAGTTGTAGAACCATGCCCTTAGGTAGAGAGGAGCTGCAGGGTGGAGACAGGGGCACTGTTGTTGTGTGTGCATGCCTGGAATCGCAATGCACAGGAGGCTGAGGCAGGAGGGTGAATTTGAAGCCAAACTGGACTACAATGCAAGACCCTGTCGTGTCGCAGCATTTCAACTGTATTTGAATAAATAAAGCTTGCCTGAAGGTCTGAGAGAAAAACAGTCCCACTGGTCAGCCTTACAGACCAGGTAATGGTAACACACACCTTAATTCCAGTAGCCACAATGACACGCGCCCTTATTCCAGTATCCATATTAGTTGCCATAGAAACCGGGCAGAGCATGTCTTTAATCCCAGCCCTAGAGAAGATTATAAAATGGGAGGAGACAGCTCTCAGACACAGTCTCATTCTGAGATTCCTGGAGGCAGGATTGCCATTTTGGACTGAGGTCGAGGTAAGAGCCAGAGGATAGCTACTTTGCTTTTTGGGTCTTCAAGTTGAACCCCAGTTTCTCTAAGTCTTTATTATTTGTGCTTCACTATCGGAAGAGGAAAAAAGGGAAAGAGAAGAAGAGGAAGGAAGGAAAGGGAAAGAGAGACAGGAAGGGAGGAAAAGAGAGGGTGGGAAGGAGAAGGGAGGGGAGGAGAGGAAGAGAAATTTCAGAATGAAAGCTGAGTCCAGCGTCAGTCATCGAAAAGTCAGGCAGTCTTAGTGAGCATGCCCGCCAGCAGGGCCTCCCACCACTGCCTAAGAGAGCAAGCTCATACATCTCTGGGACCTTCCATTTCCCTAACCGGCACCCACCCCCACAGCCCATCCAGCCTCCTGCACAGCCCACCTCCTCTGGTGTAGCGCAGTTGTGCATCTGTGGAGTAAATGTTTGTTCCTTGACAGAACTGAATTTAAACATTCTCCACGTGGGAAAGAAACAGGCTCTATTAGCTGAAAAAAACCAATCAACGTTGTTAATACACAACGTATGTGATAGAATAGTCAGCATCTGGGGCCCCAGAGGCCCGCCAGGTCGCTAGGCGGCTCTAGAGAAACGTATTTTGGAGGAACCCTATTGGCCTAGGCCAGACTGTATCCCCAGTTTCTGAGTTAATCACACCTTCAAGCAGGAATGAAACCAGAATGGTAGAATAGGCAGAGAAGACACCAAAGCGGACCTCGGCCAGATGCAGCCTGGGGTTGGGGGAAGGGAGAGGGAGTCCTGTGGTATGTTAACTTTAGCATGTATTTGCTGTGTGTTTACTCAGTACACAACACAGCCTGGGTCCTATAGCAGCCGAGGTCAAATAGAGAGCGTTCGTTAGACTTCCTGGGAGCCCACATTCCACAGAGCACCCACGCAAGCAAAACCCTCCCTGCTTGGAGTTTCCAAACCGTCCAGCAATCACAGACACCAGCTCTGATGACAGGAATAAACAGACATGGGAGAAAGAGCATTTCAGTCCACTCTCATGCTGGCAAAGACATAAAGGTGAGGGCTTGAGTCTTCCCAACTCTGAGAAGCTCAGTTCAGGCAAAGCATCAGCCTAGAAAGTGATGCTTTATACACGCACTGTAGGAATCAAACTGTCGGAGGGTAAGGATCCTCTTACATGCAAGGGTGGCATCCACACACCGGCTGCTCAGCCAATGTTTGTCAAAGGAACAGATCCAAACATCTATTAAGAACATTCTAGCGCAGACACTCTGCTAGGGACTCAGACACTAAAGAGACGTCATTCTACGGATGATTTAGACCTACACAGTGAATAAGCGTCATTCTCTAGAGGATTTAAAACAGAGAAAGAAGTTAAGCCCAGGTCTGTGATGACCTTGGAATCCAGCACTCCAGAGGTCTTGTCCACATTGTGAAACCCTGTCTCATGAAGGCGGGGATTCTTTGTATAAGGGAGAGGAATTGCCAGGTAGGAAAGTGAGGAATTACTGTACAGTGTGGCAGCTACAAAGACATGGAGCAACACGAACAGATTAAGGACCTCGGAGAAGGTGACATCTTAGCTGAGATCAGAAGACCTGGTGTCAGGAAGGGACAGCTGAAAGGAGAACAGCAAGCAAGAGGGTGACAGAAGGCTCCATGAAGTGTGCTCACCATGGGAACACAGACAACAAATGCACACATCAAACAAATATCCATCAAGTCAGACCGTGATGGGAAACCAGATTTGGTTAGGACTTGCAGGCAACCCTAGGAACCATGACTAGGAGTTCTATACCACCCTTTCTAGATCCTCCTTCCAGAAAAAAAAATAGACATATTGCCTTTATTGACTGTACCAGTGTTTAGTTTTCAGACCTAGAAAGCGAGGATTGCCTGTATCCCCAGTTTATAGATTAAATGTTTGAGGATCTAGATGCTGAGTGATTGCTGATACAGGGTGGTAAGACTGAGCCACACAATCCCAAGGTTGGACAGCAAGGAGAGATGCTGCAGCTGGAGAGGACTGGTGAAGACAGGGATGGGGTACGATGGAGAATGGGGAGCAGTCCTCTACAACAGCTGGAGAGGGCTGGTGAAGACAGGGATGGGGTACGATGGAGGAGTGGAGAGCAGTCCTCTACATACACAAGCCTTCCTGACCCACAAGTACAACAGGCCCTAGTAGCTAAGATGATGTCAAGGTGGGGAGGCTGAATGTCAAGGGTGATTCTCTACTCTCAGCCTAGATGATGACTCTGGAGACCAACCAAGGTGATGTGACTGAGCTAGCTTGATTCCCTGGATTCCTCCTCTCTTCCCATCCAGAGATCTACAGCTGTAACCTCTAGAGAACCAAAGACAGAGCCAAAAGAGAAATATGGGTACCTTCTAGTGATCTGTTTAGCATCTATAAATCTATAACTTTTTTTAAGCCATGCTTGTCAAAAACCTCAAAGGATGTGAAGCCAATCGTTGTATTCTTGGACTAGAGATTCATGGGTAATTGTTAAAAATGGGCTCATTGAAGGAACTTGAATAGATCCCTTTCTGAATTGGGTCTGGCAATTGACTTTTGACTTTTTCTTTTAAAAAGGGAGGCAGTGGACTAGAGAAATAGCTGGGCTGGAGAGAAGGCTCAGTGGTTAAGAGAACTGACTGATCTTCTAGAGGACCAGGGTCTGAGTTCAAGAATCAACATCAGGAGGCTCACAACCTCCTCTAAGTCTAGCAAAGAAGGTCCTACACTCTCTTCTGGCCTTCACACACACACACACACACACACACACACATACACACACACATATACCTACATACACATGAATAAAAATAAAAGGGAAAAAAATTTTTAAATTTGTATTTATTTTATGTGCGTAAGCATCTTGCCTACATGTGTATCTATACAAACCCTTGGCAACTACAACACAGAGGCCCACTTAAAGTTGGAACATTTTGGCAACTAAGCCGGGCAGACTCTATAATAAGGTGACACTACAATGTCTCTTGCATCAGACTCCACAGATCCACATCTGGGCTCTACTGCCTCATCATGGACCCTTGGATGAATCCCAACATCTGTATCTTGTAAGAAAACACAAGAGTGTCCGTCCATGGGCATCATGTAAGAAGAACGTGGGGGTAGAGGAGGGGGGTGTCCGGTCTCACTGCTGCTTGATATATACAATGATTTGCTGGTATCCATGGGATGCCCACCTGTATCTGAAGAAAAACAGTAGAGGAGGAGTGGATGGGAGGATGGGGGGTCTGGGACGGGGAGAGGGAGAGAAAGCATTAGTTAGAATGCAAAACCAAGAAAAAAAATGCTATGGGACAATGGTCTGTACCTTGTCAATTATATTTTAAATAAATGTTGATTGGCCAGTAGCCAGGCAGGAAGTATAGGTGCGGTGATCAGGCAAGAAGTAGAGGCAGGGCAATGAGAATTCTGGGAAGAGGGAAACTCTTTCTGCAGTTGTGTTCCAGACACAGAACAAGCAAGATGTGACTGCCTCGCCGAAAAAGGTATAGAGCCACATGGCTAACATAGACAAGAGTAGTGGACTAATATAAGTTATAGGAGTTAATAAGAAGTCTGAGCTACTAGGCCAATCAGTTTATAGTTAATGTAGACCTCTGTGTGATTTCTTTGGGACTTAACAACTGCAGGAACTGGTCAGGACAGAAAACCTCAGAAAACAAAAAATTAAAAATTTAAAGAGGGGAGACACAGGGCACAGTCACAATCTGGACAGTGCAAACCCACACTCAGAAAGTGTAAATACCTCAATGCCCAATTATCCAAAAGAAGAAGGGGGTCAGGATGGCTGTGACTCACGCCTATTAATCCCAGCACTCAGGAGGCAGAGGCAGGCAGATCTCTGAGTTTGAGGCCAACCTGATCTACAGAGTGAGTTCCAGGAGAGCCAGGGGTACACAGAGGAACCCTGTCTTGAAAAACAAACAAACAAAAGGCAATTTTTTAAATTCAAACATTTTCAACCTTCAATTGATTGACTCCCAGAAGTAATACATTCAGCACGGTCGCGCACACTGTGACCACAGTGTTATGATTACGGGTCCCGCGGTGGGTAAAAGACAAATAGACCTCACAAACAAAGCTTGACAGCGGAGTTCATTGCCATAAAGGGGATGGGGGAGAAAAAGAGAGACCCGGGGGGGGGGGGTTGGAGATGCAGAGAGAGGAGAAGAGCAAGAAGAAGAGAAAGACAGAGAGGGGCAGAAAATTGCCTCCTCAGAGAAAATGGCAGAAAGGGATCATGAGTGGGCGGAGCTTGTCTCTTAAAGGAACTGGGTACTGTCTGCCATGCATACAGGCGTGAGGCATTATGCCAGGTTCCCGAGGGGCGGGGCCAAGGTGTGCTTGGATGCTAAGAGCAGCGCTTGGGAAGAGGAAGTAGGGCGGCAAGGAGCACAGCGTCAGCCTGGACTACAAGAGACCCTGTCTCAAACAAGAAAGGAAATGGCTCCATGTACAAAGCCACTTCCCATCAAGCCTGATGACAATGAATTCACTCGCTAAGGCCCACAGGGCGGAAGGAGAGAACCTACTCCCGGAAGTTGTCCTCTAACCTCCTGAAGTCCACCGTGCCACACTAGGCTCGCAACTGGGCCTGTCTGTTACCTGCTGGTTACGTAAACAACTTGGCTAACCTAAGAAAAGCAGAGACCCAATGCTATCGTCTGCGTGCTCCTTCGAGGTCAACAAGCAGCCACTGAGACTTTCTAAACAGCCCGGCCAGTGGCATGCTCTGGGGCTGTGCACACAGGCTCGGGGTGGGGGTGGGGGGCATGAAAACCTGAATCATTTAACACACAGCTGCGGAAGACAATGGGTGATATTGTAGGTTGAGGAGGCTAAAACCTGAGAGCCCTGGGGACCTGGCAGCATCTCTCTCATCATGGGTCTGAAAGCCACATTCCTTCACTTCCCTGGTTGCTGCAAATCCCTCCTGCTTATTAGGCAGGTAAGACTGGTCCTTTTTATGTAGAAACAATAGGCTTTCTGCCCGACTGGGCTGAGGCCTAACAGAAAATAAAAAATTCAGCAGCTCGGAGTCTGTCACCTCCAACATACATCTGGAAAGCATTTTCTGTTGATATAAAAATGGATGGAACATATATGTGCTTATGAAGCTGGGGTATTGATCAGAAAAACACTGAGGAGTGACGGCCACTCTGATCCCAATATCAGCTTCCAGAATGGGCTGTGCATTGGTTCTAGGGCTTCGTTCATTCAAATCGAGGCCAAATGCCTAGTGAACATGGCTTCACCCACACCCTTCTCTCCATCGGTACCATTTCCGAATCCCTACCAAAGCCAGATTCCATCCCATTACCCCCTACTGCCTTGGAGCTGACCTATTGAAAATCTGGCGATTCCAGCCTTCTCTGACCCCATATCTTACTTCACTCAAAACCAGGGCTCTGACCTGAGGAGCAACAGGCACCGTCAGCAAAGTGCTTGCTGTCCAAGCACAAGGGAACCTGATCGTCATCACCAGCATCAACATAAATAAGCCAGACATGGTGGTAGGTCTTCTTGATGGCCAGCCCGTCTGGTCTAATGTGTAAATCAGAGACCAATGAGACACCCCATCTCAAACAAAAAGGGGGCCAGCACCTGAGAAATGACTCGTGAGGTAGTAAAATATCCACAAGGGCCTTCGGCAGCATCTGCTCAGAGCTGGGTCTTCTGATCTGGTCCACTCTCATCCTCTGTAATGGCTAATCTTTTCAATGCACTTTCTGAACTTAGAATCACCGGGGGTGGTGGTGGGGCTGTAAGGGTATTCTCAGAAAAAATTAAGAGTAGAAGGAAGACACACTACAAATGTAGTGCCAATCCATGAGCTGAGGTCGAAACTTAAAAAAAAAAAAAAAGGAAAAAGACAAGTAAAGTCAGCATCTCCCTCCTCTGCCTCCTGTTCCATTGAGATGGGAGGAGATGAAAAGTCCTGGCCATACATAGTCCCCCCCCCACAACCCCCCCACAAGCCCCTGCTCTACCTCCACCTCCACCTCCATGGAGTTGGGTGCTACCATAATGGACTTGTCCCCTTGAAATGTGAACCAAAGGCACTCCTTCCTCCCTTGAGTGGCTCTCCTCAGGTATTTGGTCACCGCAACAAAAAAAAATCGATGCATCCTCACTGAGCCTTCGAGAGAGATATTCAATCATTTCAAAGCCCCTTTTTAAATTGCATCACATTTATTTATGGGGGTGGCGCTTGTGTCATAGCTTGGGGTGGGGGGAGAACATGTGAGAATTCCAGAAGTTGAACTAAACTTGCCATTGCCAGGCTCCCAATGAGCCATCTCGCCAGCCCCTTCCATCACTTTTGTAATTTTCCTCCGTCTCATGTTCAGAGACTTCACTGTGAAGGGTTTAACGCAGCATCTCACGCTTGGGCTGCGTAGAGCAGGCTCCACTCTATGTGTGGGGGACTTCTGAGACTCGGAGAGATGCCCCTCATTATTCTTCCCACTCTCGTCTCCCCGTCTCTCTCTGACTCAACAATCCCATGATGCTTAGCTGGATGTCTCTATTGCGTCTCTGAATCCTTTACTCTTTCCGGTCTTATCCACTGCTACTCCTCCTGCTTCTATCCTTTGCATTGCCTTCTGCTCAGCTGTCTCTTCATTCCTTTATTTGCTATTCTGCATGTATTTATTTAGGGGGTGAGGGTACACACGTTACAGTTAGCATGTGGAGGTAAGAGGGAGGGGAAAGGAAAATGGCCAGGCGTGACGGCACATCCCTTTAAAACCTGAACTCAGGAAGCAGAGGCAGGAGGATCTCTGTGAGTCTGGGGGTCAGCCTGGTCTACCTAGAGTGTTTCAGGCCAGCTAGGGCTACATAGTGAGACCTTGTCTTAAGAGAAGGAGGAGAGGGAAGAGGGGGAGAAGGAGGAGGAGAAAGTAAAAGAGGAAGAGGAGGAAAAAAGCATATTTTTCAGGTTTACAATTTCTGTTTTAATTTTTTAAACTGGATTTTATTTCTTCTTTGAAGTTCTGCATCCTTCATTTTACTCTGGCTCAAGTTGGTCAATTGGTTGGTTGGGTTTTGAGGCAGGATTCATGAAGCTCGGGTTAGCCTTGGAATCACTATGGAGTGGCGGCTGGCACCTTGTCTCCGTCTCCAAGTACTCAGATTCCAGATGAGCCAGCATGCCTAGCTCTATAACTTTTTAAGCATCTTAATAGCTTATTAACCATGAGGAGTCTTATCAGATACCCCCATCCCACCCACTGAGTGATATGCACTCAGGTCCCCTATCTGCAACATTATTTGAACAACCTGTGGGTCTGTGTTCATATGTGTTTTCTTTTTCTCTCGGTTTTCAGCCACTTGGTCTTTTTGCCATCACACTTTATAATTTTTGGTTGGATATGTGAAAGATGGTTGAGGTACAGGCTCTGCTCTCACCCTTCTGAGGGGATGGGAGGCAGACAGACTGGTACAAAGCCATTTAGAGATGAGGACTTCCAGCTTGGGTAGGGCTGTCTAGAGCAATGATGGCTTTACTCTTTTTGTTTTGTTTTTGAGGCAAGGTCTCTCTCTCTCTCTCTCTCTCTCTCTCTCTCTCTCTCTCTCTCTCTCTCTCTCTCTCTCTCTCTCTCTCTCTCTCCAGTCCTGGTTGGATTGGAATTAAGGATGTATGCCAGAATGGCCTCAAACTCACAGACATGTTCCTGCCTCTGCCTCTCAAGTGCTGGGATTAAAGACATGCACCCCTATGCCTGGCAGCCTTACTCTCGAGATTTGGTGTTTACAGCAGGTATCATGGGATACATTTGAATCCCAGCTTTAGGCAGGAGGTGGGGACAGGGGGAATGGTTAATGCATAAAGATTGACAAGAGCTCCAAGTCAGCATGGGTTCCAACTCCAGCAAGTTACCCTCTGACCTCCACACGTGCACTGAGGCATTCTTGCGCGCATGCACACACACGAGAGAGAGAGAGAGAGAGAGAGAGAGAGAGAGAGAGAGAGAGAGAGAGAATAAAAGTAATTTTAAAGAGAACATTATGAAGCCGGGCGATGGTGGCGCACGCCTTTAATCCCAGCACTCGGGAGGCAGAGGCAGGCGGATCTCTGTGAGTTCGAGACCAGCCTGGTCTACAGAGCTAGTTCCAGGACAGGCTCCAAAGCCACACAGAAACCCTGTCTCGAAAAACCAAAAAAAAAAAAAAAAAAAAAAAAAAGAGAGAACATTAACTCCTTTCAGCACCCTTGATAATAATTTGATAGAGTAGTTAAACTCCTTGATGGCCCTTGTCTGAGAAAATTAGACATTATCAGGACAAAAAGTTTTTTTTTACTGATTTGGTTGATTAATTATTTTTAATTGTTCCTAATTGAGCTATATATTTTTCTCTGCTTTCCTCCCTTCCTCCTACTCCCCCTTCTACCTTCTCTTATGATCCCCACGGTCCCAATTTTCTCAGGAGATCTTGTCTTGTTTTACTTCCCATGTAGATTAGATGGTTAATTGTTTTTGAGACATCATCTCAAAACATACCCGGTATGTTTACCAGTATGTATACCGGGTAATATACCCGGGCTAACCTTGAACTCACAATTGTCCTGTCTCACCTTCCCAGCTGCTGGAATTGCAGGCTACAGAAAGGCACGTGTTTCTGGAAAAGAGAAAAAGAGAGTGGGTGAGAGGGCTCAGCCACCAAGCCTCACCCACCTGACTTCAAGTCCAAGTGGTGGAAAGAGAGAACTGTTTCTGAAATTTTTCAGCTGACCACTATCTATGGCAATATGAACACACACGCACACACACACACAAGCACACAAGCACACACACACAAGCACACACACAAGCACACACACACATACACACACACAAGCATACACACATACACACACACAAGCACACACACACAAGCACACATGTGAAAACTTTTTAAATTTTTTGGGGGGTTTTAGTATTTTTTTTTCAAGAAAGGATTTCTCTGTGTAGCCCTGGCTGCCCTGGAACTCACTCTGTAAACCAGGCTGGCCTTGAACTCACAGAGATCCGCCTGCCTCTGCTTCCCAAGGGCTGGGATTAAAGGCGTGCGCCACCATCCAGCTGTGAAAGCTTCAAGTGTAAGAAAATTCTGGTGTATATATGTTCAGCTAGAAAGGAATCCTGATCATCCAGGGAGAACAAAGTCACTTTTCTCCCTGTAAACTCTTGGCTTACACCTGGAAATGAGGGGGAGCAAGCCCTGTCCAAGGATGCTCCCATCTCCACAGCTTCGCGAGCACCTGGCTCTCAGCGCATGGAGGACAGCTTCATTCTGAGCCATCTGAAATGCTTTTCCATCCACTCCGTGCCTCTGCCCACCAACAGGCAGCCCTCAGGCCTCCTGACCAGGAACACCACGGGTGCCAACGCGATTCTGGCACTGCTCACAGCTTGCTCCGCAGGCCTGGGAAAGCATGGAGCCTCAACACCACATTCATTTCCCCGTTGCCAGTGCAACAATAAAACGCACTTCCCAGGGAGCAGGGGGAATTAATTACTTGAGCGTTTATTAAGTGCTTTGAAGATGAATGTGTGAACTGCTCACTTTTTTCCTTCCTTGCCCTCGGGTTTTCCTGAGCAGGACGAAGAGTCTGCAAGAGCCAAGTTCCCAGCTTGCATGGAAAGTTCAGGGTATTTCATAAGGGCACAGGAACGTAGTAACTCTCCTGGAGTCGGCTGTGCGGGCTCGGGATAAAAAGAAAACTGCCCCGAAATGGTTCACTCATATTCCCCTGTAACGAGTTGGAAGCTTGCACAGAGATGTTGGCCTGGTTTCTCCTTGGTCTCCAGGGAGTATCTGCCACATCTCCTCTGTGCCCCGGAGCACATCAATAAAGAAAACAGAAATGTCCTCCAACATAGAATTCATAGTCCACAGAGTCAGCAGAGTGTACACAATAAACAAGAAAGACAAGTTTCACTGCACACATGTAACACGTGGTGAGGAGGCTATGAATTAGCGAAAGGGCAGGTCAGAGATGCAGCCAGGTGTGGTGGTGCAAGCCTGAATCCCAGTGCCGAGAGACGGGGCAGTAGGATTGCCAGGAGGTCAAGGCCACCCAAGGATGTAGGATATAGATAGCAGATAGAAAGATGATAGATAGATAGATAGATAGATAGATAGATAGATAGATAGATACAGACAGACAGACAGACAGACAGACAGACATACATAGATAATAGATTGATAGACAGACAGATACATAAATACATACCTACACAGACAGATAGATAGATGATAGATAGATAGATAGATAGATAGATAGATAGATAGATAGATAAATGATAGATAGTCAGATAGATGATAGACAGACAGATAGATGATAGATAGCAGATCGATAGATGATTGATAGATAGATAGATAGATAGATAGATAGATAGATAGATAGATAGATAATTTTTAAAAAACCCTGTTGAAAGAGACAGAACAATTGATATAAAAGAGAAGGGGGAAGCCTCCATTTGGTGACGGGTGATCAGACAAAAATAGCATTTGAATGAAAACACAAAAGGAGGGGGGACGAAGGGAGGGGAAGTCACAGGGGTCTACAGGAATAGAGCTTCCCTGCGGTAGGTGATGGGTAATAGAACTGAAGCAGAAGCTTCTTCAGAGAGGAGCATGGAGTTCAGTCTGTCTGCAGTGAGGAAAACTAAGAGAATGAAAGAATGAGACAATGTGGGTAATGGTGGACATGGGGTGCACACATGGAGGGATTGGTGGAGGAGGCATGGACATGTATGTGGATGGATGGATGTGGCCATGTAAGTGGGTGGGCAGGTAGACAGATGAGTGGTTGGATGGATAAATTAGTTGGTGAATGGATGGGCAGATGGGCGAGTGGACAGATGGGTGGATGGATGGATGGATGGATGGATGGATGGATGGATGGATGGATGGATGGACATAGAGGTGGATGGGTGGATGGATGGATGGATGGATGGACGGACGGACGGACGGGTGGATGGGTGGGTGGGTGGGTGGATGGATATATAAATTCATGGGTGGAAAGGTATATGAATGGATAGGTAGGTGGAAGGATGGTTGAATTGGAGGGGGCAGGGGTGAGTTCTGGTTTTGTTTTCATTTTTTTTCTGAAACCCATTATGTAACCTAGGAAGGTCTCAAACTCATGATGAACCCACTGCCTCAGCCTCACAAAAGATAGACTTATTTAGTGATAGGAGCGGCAAGCTGCGGCCCAGCTCCCGGTAAGCTTTACCCAAAATAATTACACAGAAATTGTATTCTTTTAAACACTGCCTGGCCCATTAGCTCTAGCCTCTTACTGGCTAACTCTCACACCTTGATTAACCCATTTCTATTAATGTGTGTAGCACCACGAGGAGGTGGCTTACTGGAAATGATTCTAGCCTACATCCGTCTCGGGTAGGAGAATCATGGTGACTGACTCACTTCCCTTCTTCCCAGCATTCTGTTCTGTCTACTCCACCCACCTATATTCTTATCTATCAGGCCAAGCAGTTTCTTTATTAATTAACCAATGAAAGCAACACATAGAAAGAAGACCCACCTACATCAGACTTACAGATATGAGACACCATACCTGGCTTAGGTAGAAGTTTTAACAGAAGTCATCAGGACTCTTGGTTGCAACTGAACTACCTCTAATGCAAGCAAAATACTATTGTTCTGGACACTAGACCCAGGATCAATGCTTCGGTCTTGCCTGCCTGCCCCCACCTAGATTTATAGTAAACATTGGCTCTCTAAAAGCTCTGAGGGGTGATGCAGCTAAAAGGAACAGAACCCAAAACATGTCTGATTTTCTCTCATTTCAACATATCCACCATGGAATCCTTTTCCATGTAACAGCCTCAGCTAAAACTTCTGAAAGGGATGCTGTGATCTGATGTCAGGACAACGTGAGCGTCAGAGGAGTGGAGAGGGGCCCGGCCCAGAAGCGTCCATGTTGGAAGGTGGTACTGTGAAGTTCATGGGAGGTGACTGTTTCCTAAGAAGATCTGAGATTGAGGAGAGGTCAGGGTAGTCCAGGAAGTGGACGCCGAAGGGGGCAGGGCAGCCTTGCCCTCCTTGGCCCTCAGCATTTGCAGAAGTTAAAGCTGTTCCTGAGAAAGCGCTGAGCCCCTCCCCCAAGCCTCCTGGGGCAGACGCTTCTGAAGTTCTGTGCACTGGCCATGGACTCTCAGTCTGCTTGTGTGCAAAAACAGTTTTAAAGCAAATTCTGAGCAATAAATAAATAAATAAATAAATAAATAAATAAATAAATAAATGCCCCCTTGGGCTTCAGAATTCTGCCACCATCCAGTTCTGTCTGTCCCCAAATGGAAAAGATAATAATAAATTAACTGGTCTCTGTGATTTCTTCAGAGACTTTAAAATACAAATAAAATTTTGTTGTTGTTAAGAAGAGGAAAAAAAAGCAGGGCCTCAGCAGCCAACCCTGACCTCAAATTTCTGAGGATGACCTTAAACTTCTTCTGTCTTGAACTCCTGTCTCTGTCTCCCAGGTTTGAGGATTACAGGCAGATACCACACATGGTTTATGCTGTTGGTTCTGAGACACAGTCTTACTATGGGTCCCAGGCTGGCCTCAAACTCACCATCCCCCTGCCTCAGTCTCCTCAGCCAGCTTGAGATGGCTAGATTCTTCTTTATAGGCACCCTGCAAGATCGCTGATATTTCTTTTTTCTTCAGCTTGATGTAGCTTGTTTAATGACTTACCTGCTTCTTGCTTTTGCCGTTGTTCTGATAGACACTGAAGTCCTGGCTTCTTGTGTTGGCCCCCCCATGAGTCACCAGCACAGTGACAGCCACAGGTGGACATTTAATGAGATCCTACATTTATGAAAGGGTAGATGGCATCTTTATAATGCTTACACTTAGGGAGCTAATGTTGAATTGGAGGTTCAAGACCAACCTGGAGTGCACAACAAGACCCTACCTCAAAAATAAAAATGAATAGGCAGGGGCTAGAGATAGAGCTGTCGGTAGAGGGCCTAACATGCCGGAAGTTCTGGGTTTGGTCCCTACGACCGTATAAACAAGACATGGGGATCCCATGCTAATGCTTGGGAATTGGAGACGGAAGTATCAGATATTCAGGGTCATTCTCTGCCTCATAGTGTGTTAGAGGCTAGCCTAGGCTACATGAGACCCTGTCTCAATCACTCTATCAGTCAAGTGAGTTAATAAATACATCCTACTCCATCTTCCTGAGGTAGGGAGCTGCAGGCCTTTAAAAGATGCTGATTTGGGGACCAGACTCTGGGTCTGGCTTGTGGCAGAGCCTGAAGTATGCTCCTAAACACCCCTGGTGCCACAGTTTCTCCCCTAGGGCAGAAAATATCAAGGCTAATAACTCAGCTGATAAATGGAAGACTGGGCGGAGTGAGGCAGAGATGGTGGTTATTAACTTCTGCCTGATGCGTGGATGAAAGGCCGTCTTTGGAGGGATTAGTACCATTAAGGATGAGCTGGGTCTGGTTCCGGCTTTAGCCAGGGGCTGGAGAAGGCCTCGGGAGCACTGTTCATGAAAGTGCCGCTGCAGAGGCAAGCTGGGACACACCAGCACTGTCATTAACCTCCAATCACCAGTTTCTGGCCTTCTACCAGGAAGAAAATGGTCTATGCCTCACCCTGAGAAGGATCCCGTGGACACAGGGACAAGTGTCCTGGCTCCTAGTTCCTGTTCGCTGTGTGGTTTCTTCCCCAGGAGCTGAGCACCCACCGCATACCCAAGTGTGTCCCACCTGTGGTGCCTAACAGATTGCTGTAGCAACACTCTCAAGGGTCCAGCTCGAGACCACCTAATTTAAAGCTTAAAAAACTGAGACCCGGGCTGATGATGCAATGGCCAGATAAAGACAGACTCCAACTCCCATATCAAGGCCCAAGGCTGGGCTCTTCCAGTCAAGAACATGACCGGCCAGCCAGATACTGGCAATAAATAAATAAATAAATAAATAAATAAATAAATAAATGGTAAAATAAAACTCCTAGGGATCTTGATCTTGACCTTACACTTTCCTTCCTTGGCCGAAGAGACCACTCAGTGGTTAAGAGCACTTGCTGCTCTTACAAAACACCCCAAAGTCAGTCCCCATTGCCCAGAGCCCATGGCAGGAGGTTCACATCCACCTGTAACTCCAACTCCAGGGGATTCAATGCTACTGGCTTCCATGGGCGTCTTCACTCTTGTTCACACACCCACACACATGTACACACACCTACACATAATTAAAATAAAGAAATAATACACTCCTCCCCATTCTGTGATGGCTAATCTTGACTAGGTTAAAAAAAATCACCATAGAAATTAGACCCCTCGGCGTTTCTGTGAGGCAGGCTCTAGATTGGATGAACTGAGCTGCACCCACCATAACTGTGGGCATCTCCATCCTTTGAGATGGGTTCCTGGAGTGAATTGCAAGGTGAAAGTGAGTTGAGTGCCTGCATTTATCTCTCTCTCTCTTCTTCCTGACTGCGGATGCCGTGTGTCAGCTCATCACTCTCCTGCCTCCACACCTTCCCCACGATGATGGATTGAACCCTCAAACTGTGGTGCAAAACAAACCGTTCCCTGCCCTAAGTTGTTTTTGCTATGGATTTTGTCTCAGCAGCGACGAAATAACTAGCACATCTCTTAGCAGCAGCGCAATAGCTCTGCTCTTGGGACCTTTAGGTCCCTACCCCCTGGAGAGAAGTCCCAAGCGCATCTCTTGGAAGAATTTTCCAACTTTCAGATGGTCATAGAGCCAGAAAGATGGGTCTTTGCGCAGATTCAAGAAAACCTGGGGTTTTCTTATATCTTTAAATATCTTTTTCGTTGCACTTGTTTGTTTGTTCCTGGGAGATTTGAGAGTATCACGGTGCATATGCGGAGGTCAGACAACAGCCCACGGGAGCTGACTCTCTCCTTTTGCCATTGAAGGTCCCCGGAACTGAACTCAGGTCATCAGGCTTGGAGGCAAGCACCCTTTGCCCACCGAGCCATCTCAACCGCCCTTAGTACTCAGCCACCCCACCTACCTTGCTATCACATGTTGCCAAGTCTACGGGGAACACTCCTTGATCAGAGCCATGCTACCTGAGATTCCACGTAGGGCTTTCTAGATCTTGAGAGTCCTGTCTTAGTTTACCCAACTGTAGAACGGGCACAATTGATTTCCTCGCAGTTAAGAACATGAAACACTTCTCTTCCACCTTGAATTTCGCTCTTTATAATTGCATCCTAAAGATCTTAGGCAGGACTCTACTGATCTCTGTCTTCCTTCCTTCATTCATTCAGTTAGTGGTTATTGAAATTACTTCGCATCCTGTAGCACAATCAGCCCTGAAGAAGATAGGGTCAAGAGCAAAATAAATGCATGCATGAATGCACACAGGGTTGATAGACTCCTTCTGTGATAAAAACAGAAAGTGGGCTGGAAAGATGGCTCAGCGGTTAAGAGCACTGGCTACTCTTAGAGATCCGAGTTCAATTCCCAGCACCCACATGATGGTTCACGACCATCTACAATGGGATCTAAGGCCCTCTTCCAGCACACAGCTGTGCATGTAGAACACTCATATGTGAAATAAAGCTTAAAAAATAAAAATAAATAAAAAAACAGAAAACAGATAAAAACACTTTTTAGTTTTTTATGTTTGTTTTGTTTTGTTTTGAGAGATCTGTGAACCAAAGTTTGAAAGAGGAAGGGCTGTGATGTCACAAAATGAAAAAAAAAAACTGAATTGCCTGGGAGTCTTTTAAGAGTAGCATTTTTTAATTTATTTATGCTGTGGTGTGTGTGTGTGTGTGTATGTGTGTGTGTGTGTGTGTTCATATTTGTGGATGAGAGGGACGTGGTGCCCGTGTGGAAGTCAGAGGACATCTAGGACATCTCAAAGGAGTTTGTCCTCTCCTCCCATGTGGGTTCCAGTGACTGAACCCAAGCTGTCAGTCTTGGTGGCAAGCTCAATGAGCCAATGAGCCATCTCTCCAGTCCATTGTTTCAAGAGTAGCATTTTTGCTTCTGTTGTTGTCTGTAAACTTTATTTAATGTGACATTGTCCGTGTTCCCACCCATTACCTCTGTGTTGAGGGAGGGCTGCAGAAAGCCCTTCTGGCCATCCTCCTCCTTCCTCCATTTCTCCATCCATAAAATGGCATTAATGATAACCCCAAGAATAGCATCCACTAATGATCTGAGGACTCTAAGATGCTGTGAGCACTCTCTAAAAGGTGGGACGGGGCCATGGCCTGAGATGCACTTTCTGCCTGTGAGATATTCAGTTCCTTCATGCACATGGAAGCCTAAGATGCATGAAAAGCCAGCCCAGCCTCTGGGAAGAAGCCACACAGACATTGGAAGGGCACAGATCCCGGAGTGATGGGCCAAATGTCGAGAGGGGATGATGATGCGTGTGCCTTTATGTCCGGGTCACTTGTTCCAGTGTAGCCCGGCAGCTCCCAACTGAAAGTTACTACCATCTGCTCCATGACCTCAATCCATGTGGTCCTATGAGAACTGCAACAGGCGGCCCCAGCGGGCAGGCTGGCACCAACTGAGGCTGGAAATGGGTCACCTCCGGGAGCCTCCAGTTTGATCTGAGCATTGGTGTGGGACAGGGTGTGAACGGGGAGGGGCCTAGACCCCACCTATGAATAACTGTCAGAGCCGAGAGCCTTGCATCGGGATCAGGAAGGAAGCATCCAGATCATAAAAGCCACACTGCATGTGTCATGTGACACCCGCCCTTGCAGGAACAGGGTAACTTCAGCAGAGCATCATGGGTTAAATTTCACATGTGAATAACAGCTTCAAGGTGGGCAAGGTGTACCTCTCTGAATCTAGTACTTAGAAGGTTGAGGCAGGAGAACATGAGTTCAAAACAAACCTGGGCTACAGAGTGAAATCCTGTAGATAATAGTAATAGTAGTAGTCATCATAAAATAACAATAACAGCTGCTTTGGGCAGAAGAGATGGCTCAGTCAGTGGGCAAGGTGCCTGCTGAACAAGCATAAGGACCCAAGTTCAATCCCCAAGGGAGCTGAAGACAGGAGAATCCTTGGGCACCTGCACACACATGAACATACTTGTGCACATATGCATACTCACGCACATGCATGCAAACACTGCACATGCATACAAACACACACAAATAAAATAAGAACATTGAACTAAAGAGGTGGCTAAGTGGTTATGAGCACTGGCTGCTCTTCCAGAGGACCAGAGTTTAATTACCAGCATCCATGTGGCAGCTCATGGCTTTAACTACAGTTCCGGGAACCTAACGTCCTCTTCTGGCCTCCACAGACACCTGCATTCACACGCACATACCCACACAGGTACAAACACATACACACAATTTAATTGTTTAAATCTGCATAGGATAGTGGATAACTAGAACTAATAATGTGTATGCCCATCCATTGGGGAACAGCTAATTGGTGAGGTATATTCATTCAATGGAGTGCTATACAGCATAGAAAAAACATACTAATAAATAATGTGTTAGAGTACTAATGAGAAAAATATTGTAGGAATATTGGTAACCACAATAAAATGAAATAAACAAAGCATGTAGACTATCTGGTAGGAATCAATCAATGCAAAAATACTAATATCAAAACTATTTCTCCATCTGTTCCTCCCTCTGTATGTGTGTGCTCGTGCATGTGTGTGTGAAAAAGAGAGAGAGAGAGAGAGAGAGAGAGAGAGAGAGAGAGAGAGAGAGAGAATAGATTTGTTCCAATTATTCCACCAATTAAGGACCCTCTTGAGCAAAATCAGTGGTGTGCCTATTTGCCTGAGTTTGTGCCCAAGAAATGTGGGCTGATGCAGTGGGCTGTACCTCACAGGATGGGCCACAAAAGAGCAACTAGAGCAACTGCCTCCACAGTCAGTGTGCTACCCGATTTCCTGCACACACACACACAAATGCACATGCACACATACCCACACATGTGCCAAATGCACAGGCACACGCACATGCACACACACACACAAATGCACAGGCACATGCACACATATACACATGTGTACAAATGCACTGGCACACACACATCACACATACACACACAAATGTACAGGCACATGCACATATACACACATGCATGCAAATGCACAGGCACACACACATCATACATACACACAAATGTACAGGCATATGCACACATGCACACACACATGCAAATGCATAGGCACACACACACATACACACATCTGCTCCTAAAAACATGAACTTTGACATCCCCTAGACCTTCCAGAGCAAAGCAGGAAATCTACTAGTGCAATAAAATTACATTATCTTTCTTTAATCTGTGTATGTGGGGGGTGCATCTACTGAGGTCAAAGAACAACTTCAAATGTCAGTTCTCTCTATCTCGTTTTCAGACCAGGTCCTGTTGTCCTTGGTGCTTGATGCTGATACACCAGGTTCTGAGGATTGGTCCTCTTCTGCTCCTTGTCCCACCAACTAGGCTCTCTGTGAGACTCTTTCTAAAGGAGAAGGAAGACAAGGAGGAGAAGAGGAGAAGACATTTAACATTGCCATTACACTTAAAAGGTAGACCCTGCTGACCACGGTGGCTCATGCACCCTTAATCCCAGCACCAGGGAGTCAGAGGCAAGAGCATGTCTGTGAGTTTGAGGCCAGCCTGACCTGTATTATGAGTTTCTGGCTAAAGAAGGCTCTATCAAAAGACCCTGTCTCCAAAGTTGGGGAGGGGAGTGGAAGACTGGACCCTAAAATAGCTCAATGAGTAAAGGTGCTTTCTGTCAAGTCTGATGACCTGTGTTCAATCCCCAGGACCTACATGGTAGAAGGAGAGAAACTACCCCACACATATAATAAATAAATAAAATTTAGATCGAAGTAAAAAGGAAAGAGAAAGGTAGGTGGTTACATAAAGCAATCCATTTTTGCAGTATTTTGTTTTGTTTTGGGGGTGCTGGGAATTGAACCTAGGGCTTTGTGCCCGTTTGGGAAGTGCTTCGTCACTGAGCCGTATTCCCAGACCTATTTCTGCCATTTCTAGAACAGTGCTGGGGCCCTGCTGCAAGAGAACCAGATACCCTCTTCTGGAGTCGGCTGATTGATCGATGGATGAGTGCATGATGCCCCACCCAGAGGCCTAATAGCTGCGGGAGTCAGGAGGGCGCCATAAATAACACACTAACTAGGAGTGATGCTGAGGCCAGGAATGCCCCAGCGGCAGACAGAGCTCTGAGCTCTGAATAGGCCATGAAACCGGATCCCGCCTGCCCTCTCTCCCAAGAAGGTGCCTGGAAAATCTACAGCCGGGCACACTGGCAGAAACATAGAGGTGAAGGGCCTTGGGTCAACCAGAACCCTCAGCCCACATCCCACCGGCCACCGCACAAGCTTCCGGCTGCCCCTGCCAGCTGCTGCCAGAGAGGCGTATCGCCCTCCGCCCTCCCCCCCCCGCCCCCCTGTGAAACAATCGGGCTGCGTGCATGCTGCCTCGCGTGTTTTGGCAGGCCTGTGAGGAAAGCTCGCAGAGCACCTGCTCCTGGGGTGTGTGGAGGCTCCCCCGCTTTCCCTGGGCCCTGAATGATCCTTGGACGTGCCCTGGGCCCTGGCCACCGTTTTTTTGCAGTAATCAGAGCAACGAAGCCCATCTGCTGCTTGTGGGGGGTGGGGCCCCAGGCGAGTCTTGCCAAGCATGAGGCCTTCCAGAGGAAGAGGTGGCTCAGCCAGCTCGACCCTGCCAAGAGAATCTGGGAAGTAAAGGCCACCTCTAAGACTCAACTAGAGTCCCTCTCTGCTCAGGGATCCTTGCCTGGCCCCAACCATCCCTCCTCTGCCTCCACCTCTGAGGACAGAAGCCATTCTGTTTCTATCCTGCATGAACTGCTTTTGCCTGCTGAAGAAGCAGAGGGCCCTCCAACCAGGAGAGACAGCTAAGCCAGCCAACCCTTCTGCTGACAGGTTCTTCTTCTGGGACTGAGTCTCATGTAGCCCAGTAGCTCAGGCTGGCCTCAAACTCTCTATGTAGCTGAGGAAGAATTAAAGGCCTGATCCTCTGGCCTCCGTCTCTTAAGTGCTGGGATCAGAGGCGCTGGAGATGGAGCCCAAGACCTCGTTCATGCCAGGCAGGTGCTCCAGCAACTGTGCCACAAACACAGCCCTTTGATAATCTTCCTGGAATTCTGATTGAAAGCCTGGAACCATCTCCTTCTGTGCACACCTCTGCACTTGTGGGAGGACCTTCAGGGACAACCTCTGCTGACATAGAGTTACTACATGATCCATCAGGAGCCAGGGGTGGTAGTGCCAATCTGGGTTTCCACCAGTTGGGGATGTGAGAAACAGAAACAAGAGTTCGAAGACGGGGGCTGGGGAAGGGCCCAGTCCTGAGGACCTGAGTTCAAATCCCTAGGACTTAGGCCAAAAGTCAAGTGTGATGGTTATACCTGTAACCCAAGTAATGGGGGAGGCATGAGGAGATAGGAGGTTCCTGGGGCTCCTTGGCCAACCAGTCCTGGTGTAGGAGGGTCTTCTTTCTATGTGTTGCTTTCATTGGTTGAATAAAGAAAACTTGCCTTTTGATAAGTCAAAACTTAGGTAGGCGGAGTAGACAGAACAGAATGCTGGGAGAAAGGAGGCAGAGAGAGAGAAGCCGCCATGGAGCCAGCCACCAGGTCAGACATGCTGAATCTCCCTTGGTAAGCCACAGTCAAGTGGCAATACAGATTAATAGAAATGGGTTAATCAAGATGTGAGAGTTAGCCAATAAGAGGCTAGAGCTACTGGGACAGGCAATGTTTAAATGAATATAATTTCCGTGTGGTTATTTCGGGGGTTAACACAGCCTGCTGCACTCCTCACTACACAGTCCAGCTTAAATGGTGAGCTTCAAATTCTGTGAGAGACCCTGTCTCCAAAAGTGAAGTGGGACAACAGAGTCCACAACAGAAAACCACAACCAATCAAAATGCAAGGTTGTAGAGCCCGGTCCCTCCATGAAATAGCCGTGCATATCAAGGAACATTGTAGAAGAAAAGATGGGGGGGGGACAAAACGTAAGAACCAGAGGATCATGTCATTCGCTATTAAATCATGTACCTAAGTAATATCAGAAGCTACACGCATTAGTCTCACCAACTTGACGGTTTAAACACGAACTAAATAAGGAAAACTCCAATGGACATACCAAGTGAACAGAGAGGATAGAACCCACAGCCTTACAAAGAACTAGAGGCAACTAAGGAATGCTGGGAGCAGAAGAGGTAGGTGAGTTCCCAGGGTAAGAGCACACTAATTGGTTGCCCAAGGCCAAATGGTCATTCCTGAAAATATCCATACAAGAAACATTCTAAGTACTGAGTAAGTTATTTTTAGGAATGTATATGTAGATACACACACACACACACACACACACGTGCATGCAATAGCAATTAGTGAAAAAAGAGACCACCAATTTGAAGGCAAGTAAGGAGGGGTATATGGGAAGGATGGGAGGGAGGAAAGGCAAGGTTTTTCTGTAGCTTTGGAGCCTGTCCTGGAATTAGCTCTTGTAGACCAGCCTGGCCTCCAGCTCACAGAGATCCGCCTGTCTTTGCCTCCCAAATGCTGGGATTAAAGGCGTGTGCCACCACTGCCCAGTTTATTTTAAGTTAAAAAAAAAAAAAAAAAAGCAAGCCGGGCGGTGGTGGTGCACACCTTTAATCCCAGCACTCGGGAGGCAGAGGCAGGCAGATCTCTGAGTTCAAAGCCAGCCTGGTCTACAGATCAAGTTCCAGGACAGGCTCCAAAGCTACAGAGAAACCCTGTCTCGAAAAACAAACAAACAAAAAGAGCAATTGCAATTGAGGAAGACATCCTAATGTCAACCTCTGACCTCCACGCGTATTAAGTACAAGTATACACACACTTGTTTACACACACACACACTTGTTTACACACACACAATTCAACGACAGCCTGTGCTACAAGAGAGATCTTTTCAAAATAAAAGCAAAAACAGAGGAGAAAAGCAGAGAGAGAGAGAGAGAGAGGAGAGGGAAGGAAAAGGAGAAGGTCAGAAAAGGGAGAAGGAAGAAAAGCAAGGGTCTGGAGGGGGAGGGGAGAAAGAGGAATGGAGCTGAATTTTCCCATGATTGTTCATAAGCACATTTGTTGACAATAGCCAAAAACTGGAAACAACAGACAAACGGATAAGCAAAATGTATAGTAGCCACAGCACAGACCATGACTTGTCCATCAAAAAGCAAACAAGTGTCAACAAAGAGAAAATTCAACTGAAGAGCGCATGCGTGCGCTGGCTCGGTCCTTTTGGCTCGTCGGCCGTCAGTGAGGCAGCATGGGTTACCAGCAGCTGTACTGGAGTCACCCGCAGAAGTTCGGCCAGGGATCCCGCTCCTGCCGCGTCTGCTCAAACCACCACGGTCTGATCCGGAAATATGGGCTGAACATGTGCCGCCAGTGTTTCTGGCAGTACGCAAAGGACATCAGCTTCATTAAGTTGGACTAAGCGACCTAGAATGGATTCTTCAAGACTCTACCCAGTGGAAAAGATGAACGCCAGTCTTTGTACATAAGAATAAAACAAAGTGAAGACCTTCAAAAAAAAAAAAGAGAAAATTCAAAAAGGTTGTGCTAAATCAAAAATGCCGCGCACACAGTGGGACCACAGTATAGAATCCCATTTACCTGAAATATCTAAAACAGACAGATCGATATAAAAGCAGGCTGTGATTCCCAGGGGCTGGAGAGAGGGAGGAGGGGGAAGATTTTGAGGAATGAGGTCTGTTGGAAATAGATGTGTGGCTACATTGTTCTGAGAATGTAGGAAATGTCTCTGAAACATTTCTTCTAAGACAGGCACCTCTGGGTCAGGTTCTCGCCTCGATGAGAGAAGAAACTCTGAGACCTGGAACCATGGCTCTATCCCTGGTCCTACCACTCCAGAATAAGGTTCCAGTGACCCTGGTGTTGTAGACCTGTTGTCCCAGTTCCTGGAGAGTCTGAGACAGGAGGATCGCAAGTTCTAGCTCTGCCTGGGCTGTAGAGTGAGTTCAAGATCAGGTTGGACACTGTCTCGAAATAAACAGTAAATAGAATGCTGAGGTTCTTTTTAGCTCTATGGCAGAGTGCTTGTCTGGCATATGGATCTGACTTGATTCCCTAATTGCCAACTGTGTGGGAACCTCAAGACTTAGAACAACACTATTCTTCTTTTATAGGTGGGGAAATGAAGACCCCCCCCCCCAGGAGAATAAGAAGTGGCCTCTAGTCCCAGCTCTGGAAGCCATGCCAGTGTCTGCAGATCCCCTCTCCTGTATCGATAGTTGGAGGTACATTCTCGCTATGCAGCCCAGGTTGACTTTGAACTTAACCCTCCTGTCTCAGCCTCCAAAGTTCTG